>NW_024412391.1:15461118-15525602 GCF_014898765.1 Herpailurus yagouaroundi
GGCTGCACCAATTTGCATTCCCACCAACAGTGCAAGAGGGTTCCCGTTTCTCCACATCCTCTCCAGCATCTATAGTCTCCTGATTTGTTCATTTTGGCCACTCTGACTGGCGTGAGATGATATCTGAGTGTGGTTTTGATTTGTATTTCCCTGATAAGGAGCGACGCTGAACATCTTTTCATGTGCCTGTTGGCCATCCGGATGTCTTCTTTAGAGAAGTTGTAGATAAGGTCTTTAAAGAGATAAGTAAATTAAAATGAGGTCTTTAGGGTGGGCCCTAGTCCAATATGACTGGTGGCCTTATAAGAAGAGGAAATTTGGATGCATGCAGAGATGACAGGGCTGTGCGTGCTCAGAGAAAAGACCAGCTGAGGATATAACAAGAAGGGAGCCATGTGCAAGCCAAGGAGAGAGGACTCAGGAGAAACCACTCCTGCTGACACCTTGAACTTGGACTTCTAGCCTCCAACACTGTGAAAAAATAAATCTCTGTTGTTTAAGCCACTTAGTTTGTGGTATTCTATTATGGCAGCCATGGCAAACTAGTGGTTGTTTGAATATGTAATAATGATGTGGTATATACGAAAGGCCTATGCTTTGAATTAATTGTATTTTGCAGGGTGGCATCTTCTGATCACTCGTGTCACCAATTATTAGAAATATGAGAACTTACGTAAGAGACTCTTAAAAACTGAGAACAAACTGAGGATTGATGGAGGGTGGGAGGAAGGGGAGGGTGGGTGATGGGTATTGAGGAGGGCACCTGTTGGGATGAGCACTGGATGTTGTATGGAAACCAATTTGGCAATAGATTTCATATTAAAAAAAAGAAATATGAGAACTTCCCCATTTTGCAAGGACATGCTAAGTGAAATAAGTGAGTCAGAGAAAGAAATACCATATGAGCTCACTCATCTGTGGAATTTAAAAAACAAAACTTTTAAACAAGCAAAGGGAAAAAAAAGAGGGAAGCAAACCAAGAAACAGACTCTTGACTATAGAGAACAAATGGATGGTTACCAGAGAGGAGGTAGTGGGGGGATGGGTTAAGTAGGTGATGGGGATTAAGGAGGGCACTTGTTGTAATGAGTACCAGGTGTTGTATGGAAGGGTTGAATCACTATATTGTACATCTGAAACTAATATCACATTGTATATTGGCTAACTGGAATTTAAATAAAAACTTAAAAAAATATATGAGAACTTTCCAGAAGATCAAATATTGTATAGTAGTTACCATGCACAGACTCTGTAGAGCCCTGGCCTTTGAGGATGCCCTGTTTACCAACCCAAAAAAAGGTAAATATTTAGAAGAAGATCTCTCCAGACCCTCGGGATTTTCATAAATTGGTAGAGATTGATCTAGATGTGCTTAAAACCAGGGAAAATGTCATTTAAAATGATGTTTAATTACTAAGAACTTTTAATAACATGGGGAAATGATTATATTATAATACCCAGTAAAACAATTCAGCATGCAAATTTAACATGTAGAGATAGAACCATCTTATTTGTGTAATGGTATGCATAGAAGAACGACTAAATAGAAATATAATTAAAATTAACATTAGTTTTTCATTATGGAGAGATTGAGTTATTTTTGTTTTTTTCTTTATACCTCCATATTTCTGAATTTTCCATATATTAGTTTTATAATCACAAACTATGCTTATGTTTTAAAGATTGAAAACGAGGGCAGACTAGGATCGAGAATCATAATCAGAAGACACAGTTTCTTGACTCATAGGTCAGATCTGACTGCTTTTGTAACCCTGATACCCTCCTGTCCTCTTGGGATTTGGCCATTGGATGTTGCCCCATTCCTGGAAATTCTGAATATGATCCTGCAGGTGCCCTTCTCTCTAAAACAGGTCTCTGAACACTGATCCTCCCTTCATACCTCTAACCCCTGACTCGGAACTTAGGCTTCTTTTTCTGGATTCAGGTGCTCACCCTCCTTCTCTACCAATGACTCAAACCAACTTCTCCTACCCTCTCTCACACCTTTCCCCCCGGCCTTTTGTACTCTGAGTGTACCCTGTATGCTGACAGCTATGTCCTTCATGAGCAGAGTGACTGAAAAGTAATAGGTACAAAATGAGAGGAGGGGGACCAGAAGAAGGAAACTTTTGAGGGGGGAATGCTTCTAAGGTTTCCTGCTCTGTGGAGGTCTGATGCTTCTGGCCTCTGTCTACTCCTTGTCCCTCCTCTAGGGCTTAATCTGGTGAGGTACACAGGGCATGCTCAGTTTAGCTGCTCTTTTCTTCCTCTTAGGTATCTGCCTGCCCACAGTGAGGATGTCACCTTGCTCTGCTCCTCTGAGCAGGGTCCTTTCCCGTTCCTACACTCATCTCCACCCTCAGCATGAGAAGGCCTGTCCTGGTCAATTGTTACTTGCAACTAGGTGAAAAGTCTACCTAATTCTACAATTCATTTAGTGCTTATTTATTCATTTAATATTTTTTAATGTTTATTTTTGAGAGAGAGACAGAGTGTGAGCAGGGGAGGGGCAAAGAGAGAAGGAGTCACAGAATCCAAAACAGTCCCCAGGCTCTGAGCTGTCAGCACAGAGCCCGACAACCCACAAACCACGAGATCATGACCTGAGCCAAAGTTGGACGCCCAACCGACTGAGCCACCCAGGTGCCCCCTGCAACTCACTTAGTATTTAATATCCCACTATTTCTCACAATAAACAGCATTTATCAGCAATCAAGATGGTATTTTGGTCTCCATCTGCTCACTCTTGTCTCATTTCTCATCTTGACCAGAACCCAGGATGGGGATTGGGGAAAAGAATGCTATTAATGGGAACTTCTCAGAGACCTGAAAAGGAAGTAATACTTGTTAAAAGCCAACTAGGTGCTCAGCATAAAGAGAGGAGTCTTACCTATGTTAGTTTATTTGGTTCCCACAACCACCCCCATAGTTGACATTATTTGCCCTTTTCACATAAGAGGAAACTGAGGCTCAGAAAGGTTAAGAAACTTGCCCAAGGTCTTACAGCTAGTGGGACTCTGACTTCAAAGCCCAAGCACTTTCCACTGCATAAGACATTGTCTTTGGGTGCTACCAAGAAGCTCCTCAGGGACTGAGGCAGCAATCTCGTCTTCATTAATACTTCATCCTAACCAACTGAGCTAGCAATTAAGCAACATTCAGGGAGGCAAAGGTGATACAGTCAAAGAACAAGGAAGAAGGCGGTCATAAAATTCTAGATGGAAAAATATCAAGAAATTTTATTTTTCCCAAAATTTCTTGGAGACTTTTGGACTTGTGCTGCAAATAATGCTCTGGCTTCCCAGGTGTAAAATAATTCAATTATAACTGGTGGTGGTGGTGGTGCTGCTGTTGCTGTTTCTTCTTTTTAAAGAATTTCTTTAAGTTTATGTATTTATTTTGAGGTGGGGAGGGGCAGAAAGAGAGGGAGACCAAGAATCCCAAACAGGCTCTGTGCTGTTTGCTTGAACTCACAAACCGTGAGATAATGACCTGAGCTGAAGTCAGACACTTAGCCAACTGAGCCACCCACGTGCCCTGATCCCTGGTCCTTCTTAAGTCAGACCACACATTATGCTCCTCTGAGACTGGCCTCAGCACTGTTGTCCCTATGCCTGTACTTGCTATTAAAAGACAAATGTATGTCACATTGCCTTACCTTCATTATAATGAATAATGAATCTCTTCATAGTATATGAAAACAGAGGTAGTGAACTGATAAACAGAAAGTGATATTTAAATGCCAGCCATAGGGGCTGACCCTTTAAAGAGGCCCTTTAAAGAGCTAAAGATGTTTTGATCTGACACTGAAGGATAGTCAGCTGGTGGGCTGAACCACAGTCACTGAGAGGGCCAACAATTCCCCACATGCCAAGGAACTAAGCAGCATTTCCAGGAGCGAAAACCCCAGTACTAGTTTCTTCTCATCTTTCCAACAAAAGCTCAGAAAGTACAAGGGCACCCAACAGGCCACTAAGCACATTCTCACTCACCCTCCAGGGAAATCTGATGCTGAAAAATGGACCTTTTCCAAAATAGTGGTTCAAGCCAGATGAGGAATTACAGAGAAGACAGCCTTCCATGGAAAATACCCTGCCTCCAAATCCCCAATGTCTTCATTAGGGAACTGAAAACACAGGCACACCAGCTGGTCTCAACTGCTTTGAAGCACTGTGGTACAGTGGAAAGAGCCCTGCTATTGAGATGGCAACAAGAGACGAGCCTTCTAGTCCCAACTCTGCCGAGTTTTAGCGAGGTGACCTTGGCAAAGGTACTTAACTTCTCTGGGCCTCACTTTCCTCACTTATTAAATGAGGTTTGACTAGACTATGATGTCTTCTGGTTCTGAAAGCCTATCTTTCATCTTTGGATTAGCATCTTACATTTAAAGAAAATTAAAGCAGATTCTTGGATGTTGTGTTTCTCAAAGATTCTGTTATTCCAGCAATCATACCTCTCGCCTTTTCAGTATTCTTCTTTGGCTTCCCTTCTTCCACAAGAATAAATCTAAATTTTTCAGCATGGCATTCAAGGCCTTTTCTGATCAGCCCATGCCTATCTATCCAGCCACCCTCCCCTTACTCCCACCAATCACTTATTTTACACTGTGGCATCACTGGGCTATTTATGCTCCCCCATAATACTCTTACTGCAATATCGGATATGTATTGAGCATGTACTCTGCGAGACACTCACCTTGGTAAGCCTTTGTACATACTGTTCCTGTGTGCTTGGACTGCATTGTATTAATTAAGGTAGAGCTTGCTATTATAACAACAAGCTATATAATACCAGTAGATTAACACAATAGAAGATTATTTCTTTGTCATGTAACAGTTCGGTGTGGCAAGCAGCCTTCCACCCAGGGCCCTTCAACTTTGCAACTCTGCCATCCTCTAAGCTTCAGAGTCCTTTACTCCCAGAGCTAACAACTGAGGAAGAAGAGGAAGAAAAGGCACACTTTATTTCTTAACCTAATCCAGAAGTGATACGCATCACTTCTGCTCACATCCCATTAATGAGAACTGGCCACCTGGCCCCACGTAGATGTCTAGGGGATTGGCAATTGGTTGGGCCACTTCCCGGAAGAACATCATACTGTGAAGAAAAGCACAAGTCTTTGATGATCAACCAGCCATGTCATGCCCTTCCTTGACTTGTCTACGTAGCAAAGGCTTATTCACCCTTCAAACTTCAGTCCAACTGCTACTTCTTTTGTGAAGTCTTCCTTAACTTATGTAGGCAGATGTAGGTCCTCCCTATGCCCCACTGCACTTTTCACATTTCTCCATTATGACAGTTATCATACTGTACTGTGTGGTTTGCATGTCAGTCTACTCAACTGGATTGTGACCCTTGAGGACAGGAATCTTGTCTTTTCATTTTTATATTTAGAAATCTTAGCATAGTGCCTGATAAATAGTACTTTTACAATGATATTTAATGAATTAATGAATATTATCAGTGAATGAATGAATGATTACCCTAAAGAAAAACAATTGGTCTTTTTTTTTTTTTTTAAAGTAGCCTCTATGCCCTATGTGGGGCTTGAACTCACGACCCTGAGATTAAGAATCGCATGCTCTACCTACTGAGCCAGCTAGGCACCCTAAGCAGCTGGTTTTTATAGAGGAACAAAGACCTCAGTTAAAACCAAAACAAAATAAAACAACTATTTGGTGATTCAGGGTTATCCAAACACTAAAAAGAAAATAAACCTCCCATACAAATACTTTAATTACATTAATAATTTACACTATTATTTATTTATTTATAATGTTTTTCTTGAGACAGAAAAAGCGAGCATGAGTGGGGGAGGGGCAGAGAGAGAGGGAGACAGAATCTGAAGCAGGCTCCAGGCCCTAAGCTGTAAACACAGAGCCTGACACGGGGCTTAAACTCATGAACTGTGAGATCATGACCTGAGCCGAAGTTGGACGCTTAACTGACTGAGCCACCCAGGTGCCCCTGCACTATTGTTTATTTAGAATCTGTTGCAGAGCTTAATTGAAATAAGTAAATAAGTAAGTAAGTAAGTAAATAAACAAATAATAAAAATTTTAAGGGCTCCTGGCTGGCTCAGGCAGTGCAGTGTTCAACTTCTGATCTCTGGGCAGTGAGTTCGAGCCCTACATTGGGTGCAGAGCTTACTTAAAATACGTATGTACATACATACATACATACATACATACATACATAGAGTCTGTTGCTCACATAAGTTCCATGAGGGTAGGGATCTTATATGTTTGTTCTTTGCTCTGACTCCAGTACATAGCACATTCTCTGGAACATAGTAGGTACTCAATAAATATTTTAGAATAAATGAATGGCTAAAGAAATGAATAAATACATGATTGAAGACAGAACCCTTAATCCCATGAGCCATATAATAAGTGCATGGCTTGGATTATAAAAGCAAAGTGTGGAAACTTACCACCACAATTAGAAAACCAGCAGAGGGGTGCCTGGGTGGTTCAGTCAGTTAAGTGTCTGGCTTCAGCCCAGGTCATGGTATCATGGTTCATGAGTTCGAGTCCCACATCATGCTGACAGCTCAGAGCCTGGAACCCGCTTGGGATTCTGTGTCTCCCTCTCTCTCTGCCCACCCCCCCACCCCACTCACACTCTGTCTCTCTCTCAAAAATAAACATTAAAAAAAAAAAAAGGAAAAGAAAAACAGAGCAGGGTGTACATGAGGACCCTACCTTCATTACCTTGTCCAGTCCATGTTATCATTCTCTTTACATAAGATGAACAAACATCATTGGAAGAAGCTAAAATCTCAATGGGAATAGTAGCCTATGAGTAAATGAGGACAAACAGATGTCTCCAAAATGGTTGCACTATGAAATAGCCTTTGTTAATTGATAAATGAGAGAAGGAGGAAGCAAGAGTGCAGACAGTTACAGAGTTCTGACAGCTGAAGAGTATATTGATTGAGAAAAGACAACACGTTTTTTATAACTTTTGACACAGTATAGAGATAGTTCTTTAAATGTTTATAAAACATTTATTTTCTTCTCATAGGTGCCTTGTGACAAAGCTTGGTTAGATATTATATATGGCTTCTGGTGATTACCTGCCAGACTTTGTCATGGTAACCATCTAACCAGAAGAGCAAGGTACAAGTACATGGGCAACTTCCAAATCAGAGCCTCTGCACAGGCTTAATCCAGGTATCTTGAAACTTTGGAAAATCCTAAATATAAACAGGTGAGTTCACAGTGTGGACTGATTTGCGGTGGTGATGAGGTTGACGCTGATATTGACAGATGGGCTTTTTCCAAAAACTGACCAAGATGTTAATGGTAGGTGTAGGCATGAAGTGACCTGAAAATAAGGCAGCACATTTATTTTGCATACCTTTGATGATATACAAGAACAGAGCAATCAACCTGCATAAGGGAGCTGTCTGTCTCTCCTTGTGGGAGAAACTGCTATGGGCTGGAGACACAGCTAGACTACCTAGCCTCTCTTGGAGTTGGGCAGAGCACTGTGAGTAGATTTTGGCCAAAAGAAAATGCATGGAAGTAATGGGTGCCATTTCCAGGGCTTCCCCATAAAAAGCCTCCTGGGCAGTGATGGCAGATTCTTTCCCATTGGCTGAATGGAAAGAATTCTGAGAACTTAAGGAAGATAGAGCCACAAGCTGGAAGAAGCCTATATCCTTGATTTACTTCATAGAAGACTGACCAGCACATTCCACACACCTCGACCCCTACCAATTCACATTGAACTGTATGTGATAAGAACAGTACATTTTAATTAGGTCAAACATTGAGATTTTGAAGTAACTTGTTGTAATAGTCTATGAAATAGTCAACCCTATTTCCCAACTTTTCTCTTGGTTGCAAGTAGTAAGAGAGACCAGGGTACATTTCTGGAGTGTCAGAGGATTGAGATAAAAGAAGGTATCAGAGACCAAGCCCACCATAAGGGAATATTGCATTTAAGGGGATTCTGGGGTTAATTTTAAAGCCTTAGAAATTCACAGAGCTGAAGCCATGCATGGTAGCCTCTGCTTATCTAACCAGTCCCCTCTGGACACTATTCACTTTTGGAAGAACAGTGAATAACCATCTCCAAACCAGTTCATATGAATCCCAAACACAACTTATTCAATTTAAAATGCTTAGGATCTAGTCAGACAATACCACCTTTAAACCTACCTTGCTTCTGCTTTTGTGTTTTGCTACACACAGTGATTAAGAAAAATAAGTTGGTAAGTAACTTTGTTTTAGGAGGTATATTTTTTAAATGATTACACAAGGTTTGATTGAGCACAGTACTAATGGGCAATTATCAGGGAGCCAAACACTGTGGCAAAAATGAGGTCTCTGGGTGGCTGCCTGAAGATGTTTTTGGGAAACTTTTGTTTACTTATCAGACTTTGAAAGCTAAATCCTTTTTCAAATGGCCTCTGGGTGTTAAGGACAATAAATAAAGATGTGCTGATTGAAAACATTTAGAAAACAAGTTGTTACAGTCTTTAAAATAACAAGGTATTAATTCAGCTTAAGACAGAATATTCCACATTCATTTGGCCTGCTCCACAGAAACTCCGAGCTTAAAAGATGGGTCCTACAGGGCGTCTCTGTAAAGATGCTCTACCAAATGAAATTTAGCAGGGGCCTGGGACAAGGGCTCTGGAAATCGCTGATAACTTCTGGCTATTAGTTGGGAACTCAAGCTTATTTATGGAAAGCAGGGGAGGGACAACTGATCTCCCTATCTTGGGGGTGCCTACAGAAAGGGATGAACTGGGAAATAGCCAAGGCCCATTGGGAGGAAGAGCTAAGAGATTTAGGAGGAAAGTTTCATTGTTTAGAGGAGTCCCTATGGGGCTGAGATGGGAGAAGCTGACTTGGGACAGTACTTTTCAGGAAATAAAGTCTATTGCCCCATTTTCAAGGAGTGCAAATTAAGCTTTGATGATCCTCAGACTTGCCTCATCTCTTCCACAAACTTCATCTTTTGTTCCCTTTCCCAAGACACTGCATTCCTGTTTCCTTCCCCCCAAAACCCCATGTCTCCATAAACAGTCAGACAGCCAGGAGCAGACCTGGTGCTTCTTGAAGCTCATCACCAGAGTTATGTCAAAATAGCATAGGAGGGGTGCCTGGGTGGCTCAGTCAGTTAAGCATACAGCTCTTGATTTCGGGGTGGGTCATGATCTCACGGTTCATAGGATCAAGCCTGGCTTTGAGCTCTGCAGTGACAGCCTCTGACCCTGCTTGGGATTCTCTCTCTCCCTCTCTCTCTGCCTCTCTCTCTTCTCTCTCTCTTAAAATAAATAAATAAACTTAAAAAAAAGACTTAAAAAATCACACAGGAATCCAGCAAGGAGCAGGTGAGCTTAAGGAAGTGTTGCTAAGGTATAGTTAGGCAGCTGAGTATCTCCCTCTGAGGATGCATTCATCAGCTCAGAGAATGTGCCGTATCTTCTTGTACATCCCTTAGTCAGAGCCCTCAGGACTTGACATGAGTTCTTAAGGGGATATGGGTGTGAGCATGTAGAGCTATGTTATATGAGTGCTTCCCAATCTCTTTTCTCAGTGATCAGAATCATTTTTCCCCCTAAGAGCTATATGCTTTGTGAGATTTTTATCTACCAAATAAATCACATTTATAAAGAAAACCTATTAAATATTTACTGAGTGCCATGTATTGTATTAATGAGTGCTTTATACCCATTATTGAAAGTCCTCAAGTAGTCTGAAAACTGTAAATTACTACTTCTATTTTACAGGCAAGTAAACTGAGGTTCAGAGATGTTAAGTACATAGCCCAAATCTTATTGCTAGAAAATAAATCCCGACCTCATCTCCACACCCACATTCTTTTTAGTATACACTGTCTGCTCTCTATAGACAGCTCATGCAGCCAACCAGAACTTCTCAATATGATGATACATTCTTTACAATGATTTAGTATGGCATAATCTCCTCATCTTCCAGCACCCCTCCCCCCCAAAGAAAGGAAAAAGCTTTCCATTATTTAGTCAACCTGTTCAAGCTTTATTGTGAATAAGTATGCAATGTCTTTGGGGCTTTTTTTTGAAGTACTGGACATGACTCAAGTAATTCCATTACTATCCTTATAGAACTGTGAGATCCTAGAGAAGCCAGACTGGAAACTGGAATTTGCAGTTTGAAACAAATGGAAGTTGGACGGAGGGAGTTCAGAACACAGATCAAGGCATGGACCTCCTTCTCTGGGATTCTCCCTCCCTAGGATTCTCCTATTCCTTCGATTCTATCAAGTATTCAGTGACACAGTGCTGTACCACAGGTTGATGTAAGGTAGGAAATCCTTCAGGAACACAGAAATTGGTGGGAATAGGGGGAGTCATCAAAGCATACCAGCCTAGGATAATGAGTGGCAAAATAAGTGAAGAAAAAAAAAATGAGTGAGAAGGGACAGGGACAAGGAGAGAGGCAGAAGAAGAAGAAGGAAGGACTAGAAAAGAAGGAAAGAAGGGGTTATATATAAAGAGGAAAAAAAGAAGAGAAAAGAAAAGGATGGGTGACTCTTTCCACTATTTGGTCTTGTAAACTGCTTGTGTGATCTTCATTAGCAAGTGTAGTAATCCCCAATGGAAACTATAGGCATGTGTTGCTAGGTTCACTGGGAGTGCTGCTATTAAACTATCTCCTCAAAGGGACCTTTGCCACCTCCCTCACCCAACTAGTAACTTTGAAGCCAGAATCTTAAAAAAAATACAGAATAAATGGAGAAAAAGGATATTGTCAATTTCCATTGTAAGAGGAAAACTGGTAGTCCCATACCCTAAGGTTAAATTCTGTCCTGTGACGCAGAAAGTTCACAACAACTTAATCTTTGTGCTGGCTGAAAAACAAAATAACAACAAACACACACACACACAAAACCAAGCAATAACAACCAAATAACTCCCTCTGGGTATCCAGAAATGCACAACAACCCTGATCAGAGTTTAACTGATGTGAATATTTACTTGCCGTAAAATAAAAGTGTTGATTTTAGGATTAAAAAGAACTAATTTCCCTTAGAAACCAAATTCTAGTTAAAAAAAAAATTTTTTTTTAATGTTTATTTATTTGTGAGAGAGAAAGAACACAAGCAGGGGAGGGTAGAGAGAGACAGAGACACAGAATCCAACGCAGGCTCCAAGTTCTGAGCTGTCAGCAAAGAACCCTACACCGGGCTCGAACTCACTAGCCATAAGATCATGACTGAGCCAAAGCAGGACACTTAACAGACTGAGCCACCCAGGCACCTCTCAAATTCTTAGTTTTAATAATGAAATCCCGGGGTGCCTGGGTGGCGCAGTCGGTTAAGCGTCCGACTTCAGCCAGGTCACGATCTCGCGGTCCATGAGTTTGAGCCCCACGTCAGGCTCTGGGCTGATGGCTCAGAGCCTGGAGCCTGTTTCCGATTCTGTGTCTCCCTCTCTCTCTGCCCCTCCCCCGTTCATGCTCTGTCTCTCTCTGTCCCAAAAATAAATAAACGTTGAAAAAAATTTTTTTTTTAATAATGAAATCCCTTAACCTCATTGCTTATATTTTCTTCCCTTCTCATTGCATTTCTAGTCAGGGTACACTAAATTCTATTCACAAAGAAGAATAAGGATGGCAATGAACTTCATGATGTATATAAATATATATTTATAAACCAGTTATTTAGTTTATAGTAGCTAAAGACAAGAGACAAACATCAAAGAGAACAGATGCATACTTTTTCCTTACTCTAAACAGTACTCAAGAAACATCAAGCGGCACCTGGGTAGCTCAGTCTGTTAAGCATCTGACTTTGGCTCAGGTCATGGTCTCATGGTTTGTGGATTCAAGCACGAGCCCCGTGTTGGGCTCTATGCAGACAGCTCAGAGCCTGGAGCCTGCTCGGATTCTGTGTCTCCCCCTCTCTCTGCCCCTCCCCTGCTCGTACTCTGTTTCTCTCTCCCTCTCAAAAATAAAATAAACATTAAAAAATTGAAAAAAAGGGAAATATCTAAAGATCTGTCTGTTCTGCACCCAAAGAAAATGCTCATCCTTAATTAAAAAAAATTTTTTTTAATGTTTATTTATTATTGAGAGACAGAGACAGAGCATGAACATGGGAGGGGCAGAGAGAGGAGGAGACACAGAATCTCAAGGAGGCTCCAGGCTCTGAGCTGTTAGCACAGAGCCCGACACGGGGCTCAAACTCACAAACCCAGCGAAATCATGACCTCAGCCGAAGTCAGACACTTAACCGACTGAACCACCCAGGTGCTCCTCATCCTTACTTTTTTATTCTAGAGTCTAAAGTGGTTTTGGAGGGGTGGAGAGGAGTGGCAGGTGGAGGATGAGTTATTTTAAAGTGCCATAAAAGGGCCTAGGTTGCTCAGTCAGTTAAGTGTCCAACTTCAGCTCAGGTCATGATCTCACAGTTCATGGCTTCGAGCCCCAGGTCAGGCTCTGTGCTGACAGCTCAGAGCCTAGAGCCTGCTTCAGATTCTGTGTCTCCTCTCTCTCTCTGCCCTTCCCCTGCTCACTGTCTGTCTTTCTCTCTCTCTCAAGAATAAATAAACATTAAAAAATTTTTATAAAAAAATAAATAAAGTGCCATAAAAGATTCCCTTAGGGGAAAAAAAGATTCTTCTGTATCTGAATTCCCAGTGTTTAGACTCTTTTTAGTAAGTGTTAGTCAAAAGATCTATTTGCCGATGGTTAAATTCTGGCTAATGAGCAATTTCAGAGTAACTTCTTCTAGACCCAGAGAAAACAGAGTCTCTGTTAGACTTCATATTCCAGAAATTTCTGCTCTGATTGGCCACCCTCAGAGATAAACTTGAACTTCTGTGTCTACTCCATAAAGAGGATAAAGCCTCAGTCTTAATCCTCTTATCCTTTATACAGGATAAAGGTTGTCTCCTAGGTGCTAGGCAACAACTCAGAGCCCCTTTATCTGAAACTTCAAAGTAGGGATAATCATTTTAAAACAGTGTAAGTGGTCAAGTCCCCATTTTTAAAAACACATTTTTAAATAAGGTATCATCACTTTAACCTAGTGATCAATATCAGGTTTAGCAATAGTGGGACAACCAGATATTACGTACAGGTTAATATGAGGTAGTAGGAAGTACACAGCATTACTTATGAAGAATTCTTACCAAAATATTGAACCTGATTCTTATCAAGCCTTTAGACCAACTTTGAGCTTACCAAAAAATACAGAGGACAGAAGAACAAGTTTAACAACACCATGAGAAAACAATCAGACAAACCCAGAAGGTAGGACATTGTGTAGAATAATTTGTCCAGAATCATCAAGAAGTCAGTGTCTTAAAAATAAAATGTATTAGGGCACCTAGGTGGCTCAGTTGGTTAAGTGTCCAATGCTTGGTTTCGGCTCAGGTCATGGGTCTCTGCGTCAGACTCCGTGCTGACCGTGTGGAGCCTGCTTGGATTCTCCCTCTCTCACTCTCATGCTCTCTCTCTCTCTCTCTCCCCCTCCCTGTAGGCCCTTCCCCCACCCACTCTCTCTGTCTCTCTCTCAAAAACACATAAATAAACTAACTAAATAAATATAAAATGCATGTGGGTGTGACACAAGGAGACTGTTCTAGAATTCTCCCCACTTTGTTTCTATGAAAACATGGACTAGATAATCTAGATAATTATCATTTTAAGGTGATACATGTTATATATCTGAGGGAGAGAAATGGGCTGGGTAATCTTCCCAAACACTGTAACTATGGGCAAGAGAAGCACATCATTGGGCACATTTGGATCATTTGATATATTTGCCATTTGGTATCATATTAAAATAAAAATGAGAATGAAATTAATATGTTAATTAAAATCCAAGTAGATTTGGTTAGATGCTGAGGTTTCAGAAAGACCATGAACCTAAAGAATGTACTCGTGGATGTAAAAGGATAATGGTGTTAGAAACACAAAGTAGCATCAGTGATAAATGTATTGAGGCTATAGAAAAAATTCTCCCCTCTTTGTTTCTATGAAAGTATTTTCTATGTTAATGTGGGAAATAAAAATAAAACAATCTTTGTATATCTCAAAAAATTCTTTGTCCATTTTTATTATTTTTAAAATGTTTTTTAATGTTTATTGATTGATTGATTGATTGATTGATTGATTTTTTGGTGATGATATTATTTATTTCCTTGGCAAGATCTCAAATGGAACAAGAATTGGAACCCTATTGAAAATTAATTTAACTGAATGGTGAGAATACCAGAAACACTTTGGACATTCTTTTTCATTTAATATCTAACATGTTCAAGAGATATAAATTACCTTCATACAGTTCAACTATATTCAACGTATTTGTCCAGCATTCCCATGAAGGACAAATGTAATTAATTGGACCCCAATTTATTTATTTATTTATTTATTTATTTATTTATTTATTTATCTTTTTTTTTCCAGCTATTACAAATTTTATTTTATTTTTTTTAAATATATGAAGTTTATTGTCAAATTGGTTTCCATACAACACCCAGTGCAATGTTTATTTATTTTTGAGAGAGAGAGAGACAGACCACGAACAGGTGAGGGGCAGAGAGAGAGGGAGACACAGAATCTGAAGCAGGCTCCAGGCTGTGAGCTGTCAGCACAGAGCCTGATGCAGGGCTTGAACCCAGGAACAGTGAGATCATTACCTGAGCCAAAGTTGGACACTTAATCGACTGAGCCACCCAGGAGCCCCTCTTTGTCCATTTGTAAATTGGGTTAAATATTTAAATCAACGTGTAAATATTATTTATTTATATATTTTAAATACAAGTTTCTTATCTGATATAGGATTTGCAAATATTTTCTCCCATTATATAAATTGTCTTTTTGCTTTCTTAGTGATATCCTTTAAAACATGCAAGTTTAGGGGCACCTGGGTGGCTCAGTCAGTTGAGTGTCTGACTTCAGATGCTCAGGTCATGATCTCGTGGTTTGTGGGTTCAGGCCCTGCATCAGGCTCTGTGCTGATAGAGCCTGGTGCCTGCTTCAGATCTGTGTCTCCCTCTCTCTCTGCCCCTCCCCTGCTCCCACTCTCTGTCTCTCTCTTCAACAATGAATAAACATTAAAAAAATAAAATAAAACATGCAAGTGTAAATTTTTTTCTTAATGGTTATTTTTTAGAGAGAGAGAGAGAAAGAGACAGAGTGTGAGTGGGGGAGGGGCTGAGAGGGAAACAGAATCCGAAACAGGCTCCAAGCTCTCATCACTGAGCCTTAGGCAGGTCTGGAACTCACAAACCGGGAGATCATGACCTGAGTGGAAGTCGGACACTTAACCAACTGAGTCACTCAGACACCCCATAAAACATGCAAATTTAAATTTTGATGAATTTTAATAGTTTTACCTTACAGTAGGTCAGAGGTCCATCTTGAGTTAAATTTTGTTAAGTCATTGTTTTGCTTGTGAATATCTGGTTGACCCAGCATCATTTGTTGAGAAGACGATTCTTTGCCCCATTGGCACTGTTATCAAAAATCAGTTGACTGTGAGGCACCTGGGTGGCTTAGCCGGTTATGCATCCAACTTTGGCTCAGGCCATGATCTCATGGTCTGTGAATTTGAGCCCTGCGTCAGGCTCTGTGCTGACAGCTCAGAGCCTGGAGCCTGCTTCAAATTCTGTATCTCCCTCTCTCTCTGCCCCTCCCCTGCTCTCTCTCTCTCTCTCTCTCAAAAATAAATAAACCCTAAAAAAAATCAATTGGCTGTAAATGTGAGGGTTTACTTATGAACTCTTTATTCCCTTCCACTGATCTTTATGTATATCATTATGCAGTACCACACTGTTAATTATTGTCCTCCAACTTTGTTGTTTTTTCAAAGTTTTTAGGCTATTTTGGATTGTCTTTCCACATGAATTTTAGCATGATCTGATCAATTTCTGGGGGAAAATACAGCTAGGATTTTGATAGGAGTTGGGTTGAATCTGTAAATCAATTTTGGTGGTATTGCCATGTTAACAATATTGAGTCTTCTGATCTATGAATGAAGGGTATCTTACCATTTCTATAGGTCTTCTTTAATTCTTTCAACAACATTTTGTAGTTTTCATTGTAAAAGTTTTACACTCCTTTTATTAAATTTATACCTAAGTGTTTTATTCTCTTTGATGCTTTGTAAATGAAATTCTTTGCTTTTTTTTTTAAGTTTATTTATTTTTGAGAGAGAGAGAGAGAGAGAGAGCGCAGGGGAGGGGCAGAGAGAGGAAGAGAGAGGATCCCAAGCAGGATCCACACTCTTAGTGCAGAGCCCAATGCGGGGCTAAAACTCATGAACATATTTTTTTTGCTCTGCTCTGCTCTGCTCATGAATCATGAGATCATGACCTAAACTGAAATCAAGAGACAGATGCCCAACCAAGTGAGCCACCCAGGCACCCCATGAAATTGTTTTCTTGATTTTGGGGGGGAGATTGTTCTTAGCTAGGGAATAGAAATAAAAGTGATTTTTATATATTGATCTTCTACCCTGAAATCTTGCTGAGCTTTTTTATTAGTCATAATAGTTTTTCAGTGGATTCCTTGGGATTTTTTATATACAAGATCACGTCATCTACAAATAGATACTTTTCCTTCTTCCTTTCCAATCTGGATGCTTTTTATATCAATTTCTTGCCTAAATAACCTGGGTAGAACCTTTAGGACAATGTTTTTATTTGTTTGTTTTAAAGTTTATTTATTTATTTTGAGAGCGACAAAGAAGAGAGAGTGCTCAGGGGAGGGGCAGAAAGAGAGGTAGAGACAGAATCCCAAGCAGTCTCTGAGCTGTAGCATGGAGCCTGACGCAGGGCTGGATCTCACAAACTGTGAGATCATGACCTAAGCTGAAATCAAGAGTAGAACACTTAACTGACTGAGCCACTCAGGTGCCCCCTCTTTAGTACAAGGTCAAACAAAAATGGCAAGAGCACTTTTCTCTTGTTCTTGATCTTAAGGGGAAAGCATTTAGTCTTTCACTGATGTTAGCTGTGGATTTCTTGTAGATGCCTTTATCAGGCTAAGAAAGTTCTCTTCTGTTCCAGTTTTGTTGATTTTTTATCATTGATGGATACTGATTTTGTCAGTGCTTTTTTTTTTCCATCTATTAGAACAGTCATATGGTTTTTGTGTTTTATTCTGTTGATACGGTATATTACATTAACTGATTTTAGGGTATAAAACCAACTTTGCATTCCTGGGATAATTCCCATCTGATGATTGTGTATAGTCTGTTTTCTTCAATTTTTATTTATTTATTTTTTGTTTTTGTTTTCTTCAATTTTTTAAAAAAAAAATAATATTTATTCATTTTTGAGAGACAGAGAGAGACAGAGAGTGAGCAGGGAGGGGCAGAGAGAGAGGGAGACACAATCTGAAGCAGACTCCAGGCTCTGAGCTGTCAGCACAGAGCCCGATGCAGGGCTCGAACCAATGGACCGTGAGATCATGACCTGAGCTGAAGTTGGATGTTTAACTGACCGAGCCACCCAGGCGCCCCTGTTTTCTTCAATTTTAAAAAATTTTAGTAAAATACACACAACATAAAATTTACTATCTTAAACATTTTAGGGGCGCCTGGGTGGCACAGTCGGTTAAGCGTCCGACTTCAGCCAGGTCACGATCTCGCGGTCCGTGAGTTCGAGCCCCGCGTCAGGCTCTGGGCTGATGGCTCAGAGCCTGGAGCCTGTTTCCGATTCTGTGTCTCCCTCTCTCTCTGCCCCTCCCCCGTTCATGCTCTGTCTCTCTCTGTCCCAAAAATAAATAAACGTTAAAAAAAAAAACTAAAAAAAAACAACATTTTAAAGTATACAGTTCAGTGGTATTAAATATACTCATAATGTTGTGCAACCACCACCAGCATACATTTCCATAACTCCACTCATGTTGCAAAACTGAAAGTCTATATCCATTAAACATTTCTTCTTTCCCCCGTTCCCTGGCAACTGGCTTTCTACCTTTTGTCTCTATGATTTTCACTATTTTAGGAACCTCATATAAGTGAAATTAATATTTATCTTTTTGTGACTGGTTTATTTCACTTAGCATCATATCCTCAAGGTTTATCTATGTTGTAGCATGTTACAGAATTTCCTTCCTTTTTAAAGCCAAGTATTCCATTGTATGTATATACCACATTTTACTTCTCCATTCTTCCATTGATGAACACTAGAGTTTCTTCCATGTTTTAGCTATTGTGAATAATGCCATTGTAAACATGGGTGTGTGAATATCTTTGAGACTCTACTTTCAATTCTTTGGGGTATATATCCAGAAGAGGAATTGCTGGATCATATGATAATTCTATTTTTAACTTTTTGAGGAACTACCATACTGTTTTCCATAGCATCTGGACCATTTTACATTCCCACCAATAGTGCAGAAAGGTTTCAGTTTCTCTACATCCTCACCAACACTTGTTTTCTGTTTATTTGTTTGTTTTTGAGAATAGCCATCCTACTGGGTATAGCATGGTATACCATAATAGTTTTGATTTGCATTTCCCTAATTACTAGCAATGTTGAACATCTTTTCATGTGCTTGTTGGCCATTTGTGTATCTTCTTTGGAGAAATGTCTAGTCATTTGTCCATTTTTGAATTGGTTTTGTTTTTTGTTTTTGTTTTATTGAGTTTCAGATATTCTCTCTATATTCTGGATATTAATCCATTATCAGATACATCATTTGCAAATATATTCTGTGTGTTGTCTTGTTACTCTGTTGAATATGCCATCTCACTGTCTGCCCTCTATTGTTTCCGGTGAGAAGTCAGCTGTTATTCTTATCTGGGTTCTGTATATGAGGAGTTGTTTTTTCTTTGCTAATTTCAAGATTTTCTTTCTTTCTCTTTCGACATTTTACTATGCTGTGTCTAAATGTGGATCTCTTTGTGTTTATTCTACTTAGAGTTAGTTGAGTTTCTTGGATATGTAGATTAATGTTTTTCATCAAATTTCAGAATTTTCAGCCGTTATTTCTTCAAATAATTTTTTCTGCTCTGCTTTCTCTCTCCTCTCCTTCTGGTAGTCCCATTATGCATATGTTGATATGCTTAATGGTATCCCATATTTCTCTGAAGTTGTGTTCATATTTCTTCATTCTCCTTTCTCTGTGTTCTTATATGTATTTATGTATCTATCTTCAGATTTGCTGATTCTTTCTTCTACCAGTTCAGTTGTACTATTGAGTGCCTCTAGTGAATTTTTCTTTCCTGTTCTTGCACTTTTCAAGTTTAGAAAATCCATTATGTTCTTTTTTAAAAAAATAATTTATATCTCTTTATTATCTTATGAGATATTGTCATCATACTTTCTTTTGCTTTCTTAAGCATGGTTTCCTGGGGCACCTGGGTGGCTCAGCCAGTTAAACGTCCAACTAAAGCTCAGGTCATGATCTCACTGTTTGTGGGTTTGAGCCCTGTGTCAGGCTCTGACAGCTCAGAGTCTGGAGCCTGCTTCAGATTCTGTGTCTCTCTCTCTCTCTGCCCCTCCTCTGCTCATGGTCTGTTTCTCTCTGTCTCTCAAAAATTAATAAACATTAATATATATATATATATATATATATACACATATATACATACATATGTGTATATATATATATATATATTTTTTTTTTTTAAGCATGGTTTCCTTTAGTTCTTTGAATATACTTACAATAGCTGCTGTGAAGTCTTTGTCTGCTAAGTTGGATATCTGGGCCCTCTCACAGGGAATTTCTATTGACTGTTTTTTTCCTCTTGTGTATGGGTCACAGCACACTTTCCTGTTTCATTGCATGTCTCATAATTTTTGTTGTTGTTGTTGTTGTTGAAAACTGGATATCTTATTTTAAGCGAGCTCTAGCCCCAAGGTGGGGCTTGAACTCATGACCCTGAAATCAAGAGTCACATGCTCTACCAACTGATCCAGCCAAGTGTCCTGAAAAATGGACATTTTAGATAATATATTGTAGCAACTCTGGATACTGATCCCTTCAACTTTATTGTTTATTTTCGAGCTAATGAGCTTACCATTGTAGTTTGCTTTTTTTATTTCTTTAGTGACTTAGCTAGATTGTTTTAATGAAGTCTATTTCCCTGCAATGCGGAAACTCTGCTGTTTCTCTTCAGAAAGTACACCCTTGGTCATATATGTGCATAGTGATCCTGGGATGACAGTGATTTTTTGTTCTTTTCAATGTTTTTTTGTTTTTTTTTGGGGGGACAGAGAGAGACAGAGCATGAACGGGGGAGGGGCAGAGAGAGAGGGAGACACAGAATCGGAAACAGGCTCCAGGCTCTGAGCCATCAGCCCAGAGCCTGACGTGGGGCTCGAACTCACGGACCGCGAGATCGTGACCTGGCTGAAGTCGCACGCTTAACCGACTGCGCCACCTAGGCGCCCCTGATGACAGTGATTTTAATACAGCTCTCTTTGACTCATCTCTCTGTTAAGTTGTCTGTCTCTGTCGGTATGATCCCTAGCTGTTAGGCTCCATTAGTTGTTAGCTAATCACTGCATTGTTTTCAATATGCCCCAAGGCATAAATTGCTCCACAGTCTGATCCAATTAAATTTAAGGCCCTCTGCAGAGGTAGTTTTTTTTTTTTTTTTTTTTTAATTTATTTTTGAGACAGGGAGAGACAGAGCATGAACAGGGGAGGGTCAGAGAGAGGGAGACACAGAATCTGAAACAGGCTCCAGGCTCTGAGCTGTCAGCACAGAGCCCGACGCGGGGCTCGAACTCACGGACGCGGGGCTCGAACTCACGGACTGCGAGATCATGACCTGAGCCTGAAGTCGGCCGCCCAACCAACTGAGCCACCCAGGCGCCCCTGCAGAGGTAGTTTTTGAGGCCAGTCTTTGAGACTTCTTCAGACCCCAAGAGAGCTCTTTTTAGCTGTCTTTCTCCCTGTTTCTCTCTGGTAAGCTAGCTGGCTTATGGTCTAACTTTTGCTGCTCTCAGAGCTATTGGCTCCCTCATCATTGCTTCGCACCAAATTCTCCATTGTTTTCCAGAACTCCCTTTGGCTTGAACTTCCCGATACTCTATTCCAAACAAAGCCAGTTCACTTATGGAGAGCTTCAAGCTCTCTGTTCTTATCACCTACATCTTCCCCTGGGCAAAACCTGGGAGACTAGGTACTTGAACTAGGGGCAGAGACAGTAACCCACTTCTCTTGGAGCGATACCTTTGCTTTACAAGCAGAGTAGGGGTGGTGGCCTCTGGTCTTCTTGACTCTTATCTCCCTTTGTAGAACAACAACTTAAATGGTTGGTTTAATAAAGATTGGTTTTTGAAAATTATGGTTGTTTTGTTCAGGAGTGGGTCTATGGAGCTCCTCACACCATCATTCTGGAAATTGTCCCCTAATAGGATCTTAAGAGCAGTAAACATTTTCTTGACTGCCAACATCTTTCTGAACTTCTGTTTAAGATTTAAGTTCTGATGGAAAATAAGTAGAATATTAGACGACTAAATTGGAGGTGAATTTGGAGATAAAGATACTGATAGATCACCCCTGGGGGAGGGGTAAGAAAACTTTATAGAGAGGCTCTGAGAACCATCACCCCTGTGCATTCTAAGCACAGAATACCAGCAGATACTGATCAAAATAAACCACTAAACCCAGTATCAGGAAACAAAGATTCTAATTCTTAGCTCTCTTCTGGCTTTTCTGGGTGATCCTGAATAAGCCAGTCAACTTCTTCTGAGCTCCAGTTTCCAGGAATAGTATATTTTGTTAAAGGATTTGTCTCACTGCTCGTCCCCCAAATAGGTTATGTGGTTGATATTGTGCTTATGGTGAAGTGACTTTCACTAAATCTTTCCCATCCCTTTTCCCTTCTGCTATCTCCTGTGGTTGACATCATGCATCTGGGAAGTATCTGTCTGGCCTTTGAGAATTATCACTGCTTTGGATCTGTGAACTTTCCACTGAGCTTTGGCCTATAAGCACCATTTTCTAAACACTTTGAACTTGTTGTATGAGGAAACAAAGTCACAAAGGCTTGTCCCTTCCCTCATTGAATGTTTTGATTTATGAAAGAAAAGGGAATGGGGCACTTGCAATTTCCAGCTCTTACTGCCTGGTTATAATCTACCATTCCAAGCCAGAATCATATCTCATCCTCCACAGGCACTATTGTTTCTGGTTATTTATTTATTTATTATTATTTTAAAAATTTTAAATGTTTAATTAATTAATTAATTTTTAATGTTTGTTTATTTTTGAGAGAGAGAGAGAGAGAGAGAGAGAGAGAGAGAGAGAGGCACAGAGTGTGAGCAGGGGAGGGGCAGAGAGAGAGGGAGACACAGAACTCCAAGCAGGCACCAGGCTCTGAGCTGTCAGCACAGAGCTCTAACACTGGGGCTTGAACCCACAGACTATGAGATCATGACCTAAGCTGAAGTCAGATGCTTAACTGACTGAGTCACACAGGCACCCCTATTTTACATTTTTTAATACTTATTTATTTTTGAGAGAGAGCACAGGTGGGGAGGGCAGAGAGAGAGGGGGACAGAGGATCCCAAGTGGGCACTGTGCTGACAACAGAGAGCCTGATGCAGGGCTCAAACCTGCAAACCATGAGATCACGACCGGAGCTAAAGTCGGATGCTTAACCGACTGAGCCACCCAGGCGCCCCTTGTTTCTGGTTATTTAAAATGACGTTGATTCCTAGACAATTTGTCTCACAATTATACCCAACTATCTTTGGAACTAAGTTTGCCTCCAGTGGAATCTTTCCAAAAGCCTGTGGCCCTGACTTAATTTTTACTGACTTCTAAATAAGCACTGCCACAAACGATTTGAATACTTTGGGAAATCAAGATTAAAAAGTCCCATCAGTCATTAAGATGGTGAAAATCTGTTTCCCTCCAGAGATTAGGTTTAACAAGTTTACCCACAGGACAAGGACTCTGGCCAAAAAACCCAATTGCTCTGAATTGAGAGCGACTGACCGAACCAAGATCAGCCTAGTTGTCTTTATCCTCCCCGGTAGGCAGAGGCTTTGCAGTACAATGAAGTTGTTTAAAACTTTGAGGGCCAATAGACAATTACTGCTTAATGGTTTTGAAAAGAGATATCATGGGGCGCCTGGGTGGCGCAGTCGGTTAAGCGTCCGACTTCAGCCAGGTCACGATCTCGCGGTCCGGGAGTTCGAGCCCCGCGTCAGGCTCTGGGCTGATGGCTCAGAGCCTGGAGCCTGTTTCCGATTCTGTGTCTCCCTCTCTCTCTGCCCCTCGCCCGTTCATGCTCTGTCTCTCTCTGTCCCAAAAATAAATAAACGTTGAAAAAAAAAAAAAAGAGAGATATCATGACAGTTACACAAGATTATGAATGTAATTAATGCCACCAAACTGTACATTTAAAAATGGTCAAAATGCTAAACTTCATGCTATGTATATTTTACCACCAAAAAAAAAAAAAAAAAAAAAAGCCACCTGGGGCCCCAGTGTTGCTGGTTCTCTGTCCCGAATGTTCTTCCAATTGCTTAATAATAGCATTGAATCTGAGGCTTTGCCAGCACCTGAGTTTCCCAAAGAGCTCCAAAGGTTGCTTAAGTATTACTGCCATCAGCATGGCAAAGAGAAAAAAAATTAACTTCCCATATTTTGTGCCTTTTTCTCCAGAGATTTGGAAATAATATGAAGCTACTTAGAATCCAGGGATGGAGAAGGGCTTAAGATGGGTGTATGTACATTTGGCATTAGCCTGAGTTGGCATCCACTTCCTTGTGCCCTCATTAAGTGGTACCTGAAATAACTAGCAGGATCATTAAGTGGCTTACCCTAATCCTTCTAAATTGTTAGACTTAATCTAGAATTATGACGATACAACTCCAATTAACTGTCAATAGTTTTTGAACATCCTTTTCTATTGACTATGTCTTTTTCCTGTTTATCTGTTAGCCTGCCACAGCCTTGTGACCCAAGGCTTGGAATGGATCAGGCCTCCTACTCACTCCCTCCTGCGCACACCACATCTCCATGGTAACAGCTTGTTGGGCCCTGCTTGGTGCAGGTTCTGAAGACCTCTCATTTGCAGTCTCAGTCCTGCACAGATTCAGTCTTAATAAGCCAGGCTTCTAAGTAGGAGCTTGTGTGAGGAGCACCATCTCTCTAACTGGTAGGGTCTGAAGTTGTCCTTAAGCCTCCTTTGGGGTACACCTGAGGAGTCCCCAGTGCCACTGAGTTGCCCTGACCTTCCACCACTGCTACTCAGGCCAGTGGCAGGGTTTCTGCTTCAACCTGAACTCATCGCCTCCTTCCAGCAAGTTCTCCTCCTGTCATCTTCCTCCATTCATGAAGCTGAGAGACATTCAGAGCATTTCAGGCCCTACCTGTGACTGATCCCCAATGTCAGTTGGTACTGTTGCTTTGTATCTTTCCAACTCATCTTTCTCTGCATTCCTCTTACCTTTACAATGGTTCGGGCCCACGTTGTTTCCTTCTTCAATTACCGCAGGACCCTCCAACCCAGTCCTCCTACTTCCACGTTTGCTTTCCTTGCATCCAATTCCCACGTTCCAACCAATGAGAAAACTTCCTAAAAAAGCAGACCTGACGCGTCCTTCCCCCACAGAGTCAGCATTTCCCATTGCCCTCAGGGTGGATTTCAGACTTACTTGTATGACACACAGGATTACACCTTATAATGTGGCTCCTGCTCACCTCTCCAGGATCATCTCTTGCCCCCTCCCCTGCATTATTCTTACCTCAGCCACACCAAAACACTTTACTCCTCCAATGACCCACTGTTCCTCTCTTGCCTTTGTGATTTCACTGCTGTCTCCCCCACCTGGGGTGTCCTTCCTCCTTCCTTCTGTATAAGCCTTTTGTACATTGTTGGGAAAGTTTTCCCAGCTCTCAAATCTTAAGTGCCTGTTCTAAGTTCTCCTAGAGCTCCTGGGTTTATTCCCCTTCTGCCATTCTGCTGAACTGTCAACTCCACAAGGGTAGAGTGTGCCAACCTCTAGCTCAGTGCCTACAATATTCATTCAAATGTCTGTTGTGTAAGTGAAAGAACGAAGAATAAGCCTTTGGAATAAAAATATCACCATGTGCTGATTATAAGTACATCCTTTTCCAGAGTCTTCTGTTGTTGGGCACCATTCATCCACCAGATTGGACCAGATAGGAATTTGCTACACCACCAGGACGTTGCAATTTGGACTGCTGGCCACTGTCCTTAGGGACACTTCTACAAATGGGTCAGTTGCCCCAGCTCAGCTCTGGCTAGTCCTGGTTGCCTCCTTTTTGTTGGTCACTAGGGAGCTCCCTGCTGGCCGCGTGGCTGAACCCGTGTGGCTTCTGTCAGCAGCTGGAGAGCCGTTCCTAAGAGCTGAGGTTGTGAGTCAACCCTCCTTTCATTGCCCAGGGAAGATTCCTTTTTCCCTGGTTATGCAATGTCACCCAGGCTGTGTTTTCCTTACTGGAATCCAAGATTTGGAATCATGGTAAGAGGAGAAAAAGGCAGATAATCTCAGGAATAGATATGCTCTGTCATGTTTCTCAGGAGAATTTGGTGGGAAGGGAGGGTAGGGGCCAGGGCAGGATGAGGAAATTGGTAAGGGACCTGTGTTCATAGATAAAGGAGGAGTTGAATGGATATGGATATGGATACTCTTCCCCAGAGAGTTCAATGGGTTATCTGGGAAAGAAGCCAGAAAAAGAGAGACCTCTCACCAGATCTGGGTGCCCACCCATGTGGGTACATAGTGTTAAAGAGCATTCAGCCCTCAGCAGTGTTCCATTCACTTATTCCTAAATCAACACATTCTCTCATATTCCAGAAATTAGAAACCAGCCAACTTTTTGCCATGGACCTGGATAAGATGCAAAAATAATGGATTTTGTCTCAAACTGAGTTCCCTTGCTACCAGGCTTACAGAGATAGGGAGGAATAAGGACTTTGGGAAGAGGAGGTAGCAAAGCAAAGGCACAATTTCATTTTCTCCTCTGCAGTAAGAAAGCAAAAGATCCATTAGATGAGAAAATGTATGTGAAAGCACTTAGCACAGTGCTTGCCAGATAGATGGGATTCAATAATATTGACTTTTTTTGTTTTATCTGTGCTCAGTGTAAGGACCCATAAGGCAGTCTAGTGTGTAGGAAGAATAACCGGGGAGCCATTTGGAGTAAGGGAGTGTTCTCTACCTGGATGATAGTTAAAATTTTGCTGTTAGATGGGAATGCAAGCTGGTGCAGCCACTCTGGAAAACAGCACAGAGGTTCCTCAAAAAACTAAAAATGGAACTACCCTACAACCCAGCAATTGCACTACTAGGCATTTATCCACAGGATACAGGTGTGCTGTTTCGAAGGGACACATGCACCCCCATGTTTATAGCAGCAATATCAACAATAGCCAAAGTATGGAAAGAGCCCAAATGTCCATTGATGGATGAATGGATAAAGAAGAAGTGGTATATATATACAATGGAGTATTACTCGGCAATCAAAAAGAAGGAAATCTTGCCATTTGCAACTACGTGGATAGAACTGGAGGGGATTATGCTAAGTGAAATTGGTCAGAGAAAAACAAAAATCATTGACTTCATTCATATGAGGACTTTAAGACACAGAACAGATGAACACAAGGGAAGGGAAGCAAAAATAACATAAAACCAGGGAGGGGGACAAAACAGAAGAGACTCATAAATATGGAGAACAAACTGAGGGTTACTGGAGGGGTTGTGGGAGAGGGGATGGGCTAAATGGGTAAAAGGCACTAAGGAATCTACTCCTGAAATCATTGTTGCACTATATGCTAACTAATTTGGATGTAAATTTAAAAAAATAAAACATAAAACAAGTTAAAAAATTTTGCCATTAGAGTTTCTTTCCTTTGACTCTATTAAAAAGCAAATACCAATTGGAGATAAAACACATTGTTTTTAGACATTTCATTTTTACTATTGATGGTTGATTTTATATATAATAAGTATATATGTATATAAAGTATAATGTATAATGTATTTATGTATAATAAGTATATATGTATACATATATAAATATATGTATATGTTATATACATATTTCTTTTTTACAGCCAGTAGTGGAGAGAACATAAATGTCATAGATGAGGAATAAGTACAAATTTTCTATTTCTCAAAGCTAGACAAAAACCTACCAGTCTGAACTGGATTACTCTTATCGCTTCTGCTGTTTAAATTTTTTTTTTAAAGGTTATTTACTTTTGAGAGAGAGAGAGTGAGTGGGGGGGTGCAGAGAGAGAGGGAGACATAATCTGAAGCAAGCTCCAGGCTCCGCGCTGTCAGCACAGAGCCCGATGTGGGGCTTGAACTCACGAACTGTGAGATCATGTCCTGAGCCGAAGTCAGACACTTAACCAACTGAGCCACCCAGGCGCCCCTATAACTTCTACTATTTAAATAAATAACTTTAGGGGCATGTAGCTGGCTCAGTCAGTAGAGCATGTGATTCTTGATCTTGGGTCATGAGTTTGAGCCCCACATTGGGCATGGAGCCTACTTCAAAAAGTAAAATAAAATCTTTATTAATTTTTGTTTTCAATGTTTATTTATTTTGGGGACAGAGAGAGACAGAGCATGAACGGGGGAGGGGCAGAGAGAGAGGGAGACACAGAATCGGAAACAGGCTCCAGGCTCTGAGCCATCAGCCCAGAGCCTGACGCGGGTCTCGAACTCACGGACCGCGAGATCGCGACCTGGCTGAAGTCGGACGCTTAACCGACTGCGCCACCCAGGCGCCCCTAAAATAAAATCTTTAAATAAATTTAACATTTACAAGTTTCTTATAGAGAGGAGACAGTAATGTAGAAACCAAGGAACAACCAGGTTATTTGCCTTAATACTGAGGCACTTTCTTAATCGGACATGTGAGGTATGGCAGAAGGTCTTATCTATTGACAACTTAGAAAGTGATAGCTGAGGCCAAACGAAACCAGAAATCACTGCCACTTTTATGCATTTAAAGTGCTTAATAGGCAGCTTCTAATTCTACTTCATGTATTTTAATACTACCCAAACCTAGAACAGCACACATAGTACTTGTAAGTGCTCAGTAAATGTTTAAAACCAAACTAAAAACCAAAATAAAGCAAAACCAAACTGGTATTTGTTGACACATGTCAGCTATGTCCCACACTAGGTTCAATAAAACTATCAAGTTCATGCAAGCCCTGAAAACAAAGTGCCCACATTCTGTATTTGTGGGGACTATCCCACATGTACTTTCTTTTTACTCTCAACAGTTTCCTGAGATATGTATTAATACTAGCCTAGAGTTCAAGGTTCCTAATTCCAAAATTAATAGACAAAAGTAAAAGACTAAGAAAACAAAATAAAAACAGAAAAACAAGCAACTTTTTTTTGGGGGGGGGAGAGATTCCCCTTTATTCTAATAAAGAACAATTAGAACTCAATAATTAAAAGACAGAAAATTTGACAAAGGATCCAAACAAACAAATCCTAAAAGGAGATCTCTGTAACAATCAAAGAAAGGCTCTGCCTAAAATCTGAGTTCAGAGCTGTCTGCTAAATGGCCTGGACCAGACCTCATAGCCAAGGCTGAAGATAAATGGGCCCTTTTCCATGCCCTAATCCCAAATCTAATCTTGCAACTTTAACACCCTCCACCGGGAGTGAAGACATCAGAAAGCCAAGAGCCCTGGAAAGAATAGGTCAGCACTGTCCAGGCTTCATGGATAAACACAGCTGCGGAGGAGGAATGCACAGGGCAGCCTTCCAGAGCCTGTGGACCCCCTGATATTCCTTGCAGAGGGAATCAAACTTTGTCTGGCCTGTGCAGAGCCTCTAGAGTCTAGCTACTCAAAGTATGGTTCGTGAGCATCTTCAAGAAGCTTACAGAAATGCAGAGCCTTTAGCGCCCACTCCAGGCTTCTTGAACCAGAACCTGCATTTTAGTAAGCTTCCCAGGTGATGTTGATGTGCATGCACAGTGGAGCTTGAGAAACACTGCCCTTGGGGACCTGGCTCAGGGTTTCCTCATTGTGGGTGCTCAGTAAATGTCTGCTGATTGAATGAAAGACTGGACAGGGTATCTCTGGGGTCCCCTTCTAAAGTAAATCATCTGACTTACTGAAAACTCGTCACTCTTCATGCTGAGTAAAGCATTAACCATTTTACAAAGGGCTTTAAGTAAGATTAATGAATTAATAACAGTATTTTGGTATTGATATTTTCTACAGTGGATTTAGAGTTTCTTATTAATAATACCATTTCACTAGGCTTCTTTATATGCCCAGGAGGCACCAACGAGGCACAAATCTTTCTCTATTGCCCTTTCTGGAATTACTGAGAATGTAAAATCAAATGAGTAAAAACGAGAATAACAAATCTGAAAATGCTGGAGAAAAGGGTGCCCACCAATGCAGGACATTGCTGTTTTACTTGACTTTCAGAGAATGTGGTCCATAAGCTTTCACCTTGTACCACATGGGTCTCTGTATGTGGAGGGGGTGATGGCGAAGAGGGAAAGAAGAGAAAGAAGAGACCAAGGATTAAGGACCCCTGTGCTGTCCTATGAGCAGAATCACCAAATCTGGCCATTAAGGTGCTTCTGAAGCACTTGTTCACCATTATCATTGTCATTACCATCACCATCACTTTTAATTCTACTTGCTGTCTGCCAATGTCTTTACTGAGAAGACCGCCTTAGTAGTGACCCAAACCTTAATGTCAAGGTTGGTCATCGACCTTAGGCTGCCAGGAAACCAGTTAAAAGAAGGAGACAAGAGGGATCCATGGGATGGAGAAGCATTCTGAGTTCCGCTAATGAGTGAGGTGACTCACGTCTGACTCAGACAAGCGAAGCCGAGCCTGGGAGATGGGAGGCGGTGCAGGGCAGACCTCAAAGGAGCTCTGCTGAAATGTTCAAATGGGAGCTGGGCTGCCAGGGACGTGGTGTTATTTAGAGAACTGCCTGTAGCGCTGGCATTGGAAGGAAGAGTGGATCCTGAAAACAGAAGGAGAAAATTGCACCTGAAGCCAGAAACCAAGTTGTGAATCTTCTGTGCTTTGACAAACATGTAAATTCTCTAGTGACACTGACCTGCTCTTTGGGAAATCTCAGAATATGAACTCAATAGGAATTCATTGTCATCAGGTCCCTGGGGAGTAGAAGTATATCATGTGTCACCCTCTGTTTTTCTAATGCTCTCAATTAGAAAAATAAGCCTCCTTTGACTTTATTATTATTATTTTTTTAATTTTTTTTTCAACGTTTATTTATTTTTGCGACAGAGAGAGACAGAGCATGAACGGGGGAGGGGCAGAGAGAGGGAGACACAGAATCGGAAACAGGCTCCAGGCTCTGAGCCATCAGCCCAGAGCCTGACGCGGGGCTCGAACTCCCGGACCGCGAGATCGTGACCTGGCTGAAGTCGGACGCTTAACCGACTGTGCCACCCAGGCGCCCCTGACTTTATTATTATTATTATTTGTAATGTTTTCATTCATTTTTGAGAGACAGAGCAACAGACTCTGAAGCAGGCTGCAGCCTCTGGCTGTCAGCACAGAGTGCGACGCGGGGCTTGAACCCGCGAACCATCAGATCATGACCTGAGACAAAGTTGGACGCTTAACCAACTGAGCCACCCAGGCACCCCCACTTTCTTTAGTATTTTACTTTTGGAGAACATTGTGATGCAACCTGTGCTCATGGGTAGATGTTTTAAAAATCTGAACATGTGACTAAGGCACCTTCTCTCTTATTAATGTCTAATTGAGGTTCTGAGTTTGAAGACCCTAAGGTCATATATTATTATGAAGGTTGGTAACTGCACTGTCTTATGTGAATTGTATTGAAATGATATGCACACAAGTGACATAGGATCTGTATGTAGATCCCCTGAAGAGCATGCATTTGTGAGATGGCTGGCTGTAGGTATGACTATCTGGGTGACACAGTTTGTCTCCATGTGCTAAGTAACCCACACAGATATTAACCCTACAACCTCAGCCTCATTAAGATGATGCATACCAACTAAGCTCTCTAAAAATAATCTTGGTTATTTACATATTTATATGTGATTTGATGACTATGGTCACAAATGCACTTCACCAGAACAGCACCAAGGCAGTGGAAGAGACAGGGGTTCTTTGGCATTTTGCCCACCTGTGAACTTTCAAGGAGATGAAAATTAAATTGCTCCAAAAGCAAAAGTATTTCAACTTTGCTTGCCCCCAGCAGATGGCAACAACAATTGGGACACCACTGTTTTAGCATTGGTCAACTCGTTTTCTGTCATCAGCAGGTTTGCTCTATTTAATTTGGGGTGCTTGACAACATTATTAACCTCAGTATGTCTAATAATCGCAAAAGCAATGAGAACGTTGAATGTGCTATTGAGGAGAGGTTTAGGATTTTGAAGAAAATAAAAGATAGTCACAAATTGAATGTGGTAAGAAAAATCACCAGTGTTGCATGTGGGTAAGAGATGCATCATTAGTTAATAGAGGTGATTCAGAAAGACAAAGAGAGATTAAAAACATGAAAAAAACCTGGCAGGGTCTATGCAATGAACAGTAATCAATAAGAAATGAGGAAAGGTAATTCAAGAAATGGAAGTAATCTGGAGTGTGAGATTAGAGAACTGACATCAACTTTAGTGCCTATACAGTTGACTATTGAACAATGCAGGGTTAAGGGTGCAGCCCCCCCCACACACACTAAAAAAATCTGTGTATAACTTTGACTTCCCCAAAACGTAACTACTAATAGCCTACTGTTGACTGGAAGCCTTACTGATAACATATGCAGTCAATTAACACATATTTTGTATGTTTTACATATTATATACTGTATTCTTACAAATAAAATAAGCTAAAGAAAGGAAAATGTTATTAAGAAAATCAGAAGGGGAGGGGCGCCTGAGTGGCTCAGTCAGTTAAGCATCCGACTCTTTTTTTTTTTTTTTATTTTTTTAGTGTTTATTTTTGAGACAGAGGGAGACAGAGCATGAATGGGGGAGGGTCACAGAGAGGGAGACACAGAATCAGAAGCAGGCTCCAGGCTCCAAGCTCCAAGCTGTCAGCACAGAGCCCGACGTGGGGGTTGAACTCGTGGTCTGTGAGATCATGACCTGAGCTGAAGTCAGATGCTTAACCGACTGTGCCACCCAGGCACCCCAAGCATCCGACTCTTGAGTTTGGTTCAGGTCATGATCTCACAGTTCATGAGTTCAAGCCTTACACTGGACTCTGCACTGAAGCCTGCTTGGGATTCTCTCTCCCTCTCCCTCTGCTCCCCCTCCCTGCCCCCGCTTGTGTGCATGCTCTCTCTCTCTCTCTCAAAAACAAAAACAAAAAAAAAAAGAAAGAAAAAGAAAATCATAAGAGAAAATACATTTACAGTACTATATTATATTTATCAAAAAAATCTGCTTTATGTAAGTGGTTCAAAGCCATTATTTAAGGGTCAACTATAATCCAAATATTAATTCAGGTAAGGCCTGAAAATATGTACAACACTTTTTAAAAAATTAATTAATTTATTTTGAGGCTCTGTGCTGTCAGCCTGATGCAGGGCTTGATCCTATGAACCAAGAGATCATAACATGAGCCAAAATCGAGCCAGATGCATACCAAACTGAGCCACCTTGGTGCACCTGTCATAAGCATTTAAAAGCCAGGTGTTGTAAAATCCTCATTCTGAAACCTTTGCTGAACACCAGTAATTCATAGATTCAATATCTGTTAGATCAACACAACATTAAATTCCCTGTGGAAGCTGCTGAAGAGTTCTTTATCATACTTGGTGCAGCCTACCAAGGGCTGCCTTGACCATTTCTCAATGTATATGAACTGGTCTGTTTTGGATAAAGAAGCCCAGTAGAATGGATATCAGCAAGGAGAGGAGAATGCTACCTAGGTTTGAAGCTTTGAAGGACCATGGAACTCCCTTTTGGTGGAAGTGTGTCTTTCTAAGTTTAAGTCACTCTTAGCCATTGTTGTCTTACTAATGGTCTTTCACAATTCACCTGTTTGTAAGGTGCAAAAAATGTGTATATATGTGTCTCTGTATTTTTTTCTCAATCATGCTTTTTTTATTTCACACGGGGTTGTAGGATTTTCCTTTAGCCTTTAGTTAATTCTTTAATATGATTTCCTATGGCAGCTTGATATTCCATTTCCTTATTATGTCATTTGATCCACCCTTTGCTGAACTAATAAGAATGCTGATATTTATGTAACTTGGCATAAATTATTATGCTTTTCCGAACACTTCACTGGGATAAATTAGCAGAATAAAGTTAATGGCTCATAATGTTATGAACATCTTTAGAGTTTTAATATATTTCCAAATTTGCCTTCAGAAAGGTTTGGCCATCTGATAACTCTTCCAGAAATTTATCAGTGTTCCTCTTTCCATGTACTTTTGTCAGTACTAGATACTATTTTATCCCCACTCATTTTTGAGGGTATTTTAAAATGTTTTATTTATTTGGTTGTTATCAAGACCTCTTTCTATGATTTTAATGCATGTCTTTTGTGAATTTTTCCATCGAAATATTTGCCTTTTAATTATTGACTTGTAATAGGTCTTTGTATATGAAGGAAGCATACCTCTCCCCTCAATTTTTTATTAGTCTTTTAACTTTATTTATAGTGGCCACCTTTGTTTTTCATCTCTAAAGATAATACCAGTCACAAGTAATTCACATGGCCAATGAGGAGACCAAATATGAAATTATTTGTGAAAATGCTATAAAACATAAAAGGATTTTTATCATATACTTCTAGGGTTGATGCTACCCAGAAATTGAGATTATTTATTGGCCTACAAGTCTAAAATGAATTTGTAGGTAATTAAACTTCTATTCTCGGCTCTGACAGTACCTTACAAAACAAGAAATTAATTTAAATCTTTTGTACCATAGTTATTAAGAATGTTATAAAAAATAAACAATGATGTCAGATATAAAAGTGCTCTGAGACTTTTCGATGGTTCTACATAAAACCAAGTTGTTGCATTATTATTCTTTTACTTTCTTTTCAAAAATCTAATTAATCCAGTATAGGTGCATTATAACAGGAAAGGCACTATATTGATCACTACTGTTACTTTAGGCTCATCAGTTATGCCCTGCTCACCTTCCCAGATAGTCCTTTCCTCAAGCCTTTCTTTACTTGAAAACAAAAAGAGATCCATCAGTGAAAAACTCTTCTCCAATAAAAAGAAATGGTTTCTTTCTTTCTTTCTTTCTTTCTTTCTTTCTTTCTTTCTAAGTAGGCTCCATGCCCACTGTGGGGCTGGAACTCACAACTCTGAGATCAAGTCACATGCTCCACTGACTGAGCCAGACAGGTGCCCAGAAGTGTTTTTCTTAATTGCATAGTTTTATAATTAACTAAGTAATATTAGTAACAATATTTATTTTATTTTATTTTATTTTTTTTTAGTAACAATATTTAAAGGCATGCGTGGACAAGTCTTGCTCCCAGTGATAAATCCATCCTCCCTCTGGCCCCACCCTACTCCCTATGGCTTCTTTGTATTCTTCCAGTGTTTCTTCATATGTATGCAAGCAGGTACAAATAAATATTATCACTATAATTCCTCTTTTCATTCACAAAAGTAGCATACTATAAACATTGTTCTCTACTTTGCTTTTTTAAACTAAACAATATATCTTCAACAGAAGACCTTCAATAGGAAGATATTTAATGTAAACAAGAGACATGATGACATTGGCATTACACAAGAACGTTTTAAAATTCCTGTGTCAGTTCTGTCACCGTAATTATAGAAGCTTAGAGCTGGATACTGTGGTAAAAGCTTTGCTGGGTCAGTCATCAAACCTGTTCCTCTTTTTCTTCAGCACAGGACTGCATTTGAAGCTTCCCTTGCTGTTGGGTGCGACCATATGACTGGATAGAAAAAATGTGAGCAGAGCTTAGGTGCACCACTTCTAGGTCCAGCCTATAAGGATCTCTCCGCGCAACCCTCTATGTTCTTTCCCTGTCAGCAGGATGTCAACACCTACAGTAACCTCATAAGCCACATGCTGAAGATGGCAGAATTACAAGATGGAAGGGCCTGGTTCCTTGAACAACACTTGGAAGAGAGCCACAGAATCCGAAGCAGGCTCCAGGCTCTGAACTGTCAGCACAGAGCCTGATGCGGGGCTCGAACTCACGGACAGCAAGATCATGACCTGAGCCGAAGTCGGACGCTCAACCAACTGAGCCACCCAGGTGCCCCTACACCATAATTTATTATATGACCTTAGACAAATCATTTCACTTCTTCTCTAGGACTAATTTCTCATGAGAAAAGTGAGGTGGTTGGAGCAGATGATTTCTGAGTTATTTATCCCCCTGCCCATCTTAATACTCTTTGGGTCTAAAATAGGAAGTTCTGAGAGCTCACATAGTATGTACCTTTTTTAAAAATTATTTTTAATGTTTATTTATTTTTGGGAGAGACAGAGATAGAGTGATAGTGGGGGAGGGGCAGAGAGAGAGGGAGACACAGACTCCAAAGCAGGCTCCAGTCTCTGAGCTGTCAGCACAGAGCCCAACGCAGGGCTCGAACTCACGCACTGTGAGATCATGACCTGAGCTGAAGTTGGATACTTAACCAACTGAGCCACCTGGGCGCCCCTGTATATACCTTTTTATGTAGAATCCTTCACCTATAGCAGTATGAAAGTATAAATTTGCCTGGAAACATTAAACTCATCGAACAACATGAAACCGTACAGGTAATTTTTCTCAGCTTCCATTCACAAATATGTGGACAACGTGTGGGAAGATGTATCTATACAACTAAGGCCAACGACCTATGCCAAACTATAGTAGTCAAGGAGGGAAAAAAAAGCACAGGCAAAAAAAAAAGGAAGAAGAAGAAGAAAATAAAACAAGCAGTGAGAACATGAGGGGAATCAGGGTGTGGTTTTCTCTGAAGGAATACTCCATCCATCACTTTGTTAACCCAAGGGACAATGACCATGAAAAAGAGGATACACATTTCACTCAGCAGAAAGCCTGGTTTGATATTTTGTCAATTTCCTCATCTCATTTCACACATCATCCAAACGTGCCAAAACCCAAAACAAAACAAAACAAAAAACCACTCAACCAACCACTCAATGGGCGAATAAATGTATGTGCTACGGGCGGAAATCAAACCATGTCTCCATAACCCTTGCCCTTGGTTAGTTTCTTATAAAGCAGACATCTTCCGTGATTTTAGCTGATTAATTCCTCCTGGTATTTCTGCAGGACTGTCCTCCATCCATGCCACAGAGGCTGGATCCACTTTCCAGGCTAGACTGAGATTCTACGCATTATTATTTGACCTCTTCTGAAAAACTCATTGCCAGCTTTATAACCCGATCTGGGCACACCCCCCATTGGGGCCTGCATTTCCTGTGGATGATGCGTTGGTTTCCTAGGTGACAGTGGGAAGGAATAGACCTGTTAGCTTGTGGCTTCTGACTCACTCTCTGCAATGGACGTCACAGAATCGTGGCTGAACGAGTGGATGCTGAGAAAAACATGTGCTCCAGGGAGCAGCGGGGCACTAATGGTTAAAACCATCCCATTGTACCAGCTCTCTCTCCCACTAAGCAAGCCAACAGACTGACATAATATCAGGTCTGAAAAAAAAGCAACAGATTTGGAACCTCTCTGAACTCCCAGTCGTATAGAAGTGCACAGTGGAGTCCTAGTTACAACACCAGTATTTTGTTCGTTTCCTTGTTTAGAATTTCCTTTTTTTTCTGGAGTGTGAAAGTACCAGGATTCTCTAATGAAATGTCAGATGGAGGCTGAAGAACAGGAAGTAGAGACAAACCAAAAACTCACCAAAAGCCTGTTTACTAAGATGACAGCTCTTTTTTTTTTTTAATTTATTTTTGAGACCGAGAGAGAGAGAGAGAGAGAGAGAGAGAGAGAGAGAGAAGGGGGGAAGAGAGAGATGGAGCGTGAGCAGGGGAGGGGCAGAAAGGGAGGGAGACACAGAATCCGAAGCAGGTTCCAGGCTCTGAGCTGTCAGCACAGAGCTCGATGCAGGGCTCATACTCATGAGTCACAAGATCATGACTGAAGCCAAAGTCGGACACCTGACTGAGCCACCCAGGCGCTCCAAAGGTGACAGCTTCTTTTGATCTTTCACATTTGCTCCCTGAGAGGAGAAGGTTAACTCACAGTGGGCTAACCAATTATCAGAGTCCAGGATGAAAAATACATTCTGTTGTGAAATTAATCTTCAGAAAAGCTGGATTTCATGAAGCCTAGACACACACACACACACACACACACACACACACACACACACACAGTGAGGGGGGTGGAGAGAGAGAGATTAACTTTCTAGCTACCTCTTTTTCTATCAGCTGAACCCAGCAACGTGCAAGTCAGGGAAGACTGCCTGGAATAAAACACACGGAAGAGTTCCTTTGTCCTTTAATTCTGAACTACTAAAGACTGAATGGATTCTTTAGATTCTTGAATTCCTTAAATGACCAACAAACCTAAAGGTTCTCTACTGGAGATAATGCATCTTGTTTTCCACGGAGCCTTAAGGGATGCTTTAAATAGCATCAGCAAGCATCCGAATGAATTAGACAGCAAATGTAGGTTAGCTTTATTTAGACAGATAAAGACAAGCAGAGAAAGTTGTCTGGTTCAAGGGCAGTGCAGCCTGACACGACAGCATTTCTCAGAGGAGGGGAAATTGCTTTGGGAGAGAGAGGTATTTTGGGCAAAGAGCAAAGTTCCTTGGATCACCAGGGGAAGCAATGCTAAGTTCTTCAGTACAGAGGAGCAGGCATTAAGAGTGGCCTGCCACTCATTGAAGGAAAGAGCTATAGATTTAAAATGTAAAACAGAACTCAGCATCCCTAAATCCACATATGCATCCTCTTTTCTCTCTCACATTCCTTGGGAGCACCATCAGAAAGGACACACTTCCCAGAACATGAGCTAAGGCAGGGAGTTTATCAGACTCCTCTGGAATGGGACTCGGCATCCCCAGCAAGTTCTGCTTCAGGAAGTATGTCCAGATGGAGGGCCCCTGGAGATGGGGGAGCCCAGAAAGCAGGGAAACTGGCAAATACAAGGGCATCCACTCATTAGACAAAAATGTAGGTGCCTGGAAAAAAGGTGCAGTGCATGAATTTGGTTTACTTTTTTCTCCTTTTTCCCCCCCATCCCTTGAATTATTTTCTGAAAACAAACTTCTTATAAAAGCAGTGGGTCTAGAAAAATGTGTACAACTTTCTGGTTTCATTTGTTTTTACTGTGTTTACGGTTTCTTGTCTAACTTTTTGCTAACTTTTCTCCTCAGCGGGCCAAAGTCAAGTGATATTTGATGTCAGCTTGTAGCCCTATCAGTAATTTGTCTTAAAAATAAAAAACAATTTCAATCCATTATGATGTTCCAAATGTAGCACTGAATTTAGACTTGTAAAAATATCTTCAGAAAAATCTAAAAATTTAGATTTGCATAGATTTCCATTTCCTCCAAATCTAATTTTTATATGTTTCCTTTTTTAAGGGTCTCGTAACTTCTGAAAATTATACGTCTTTAAATGTCACCGAGGCAGGTATAGCAGAGGGAAATACTATGTTATAACCCTGTCGTGAAGCAGAATTTAAGCTTCATTGTGAATTAGGCATGTATTCCACTTTCTTTGTACTCACCATTTAATAATTCACTTCCTTCTTCCCTCCCTCCCTTCCTCCCCTCCTTCGTTCCTTCCACAGTTATTTACTGAGAGCCTACCCTACACAAACAGTGAGCATCAGACTTACTTGCTCCCCTTCTCCATTACTGGGGGATTCTCTCCCTAATCACTGCCTCTCCCCTCTGTCTACCCCAAGCCCATTCACTACTTACCTGGTAAACTAGCATATGGACTAATAATGTATTCAATTGGGAACTACTGTTTTGCACTTTTACCAAAGCACACAAAACTTCTCTCATTCACTGCCCCAAACTCATTATGCTTTTAGCCATTTGTAAAACTGGCAAATCAGTTAATCAATTTAATTCTAAGAAGGAGGTGGAAAGCCAATTCCTGTGACTATATTTGTAAAGTAGTAGAGTCAAAAGACTCATATGAGACCCGGTACCATGCTTATCCCAGTGTTATACTAACTTTTTTTTTTTTTAATGTTCATTTATTTTTGAGAGAGAGAGAGAGTGAGCAGGGGAGGGGCAGAGAAAGAGGGAGACGCAGAATTGGAAGCAGATGCCAGGCTCTGAGCTGTCAGCACGGAGCCTGACATGGGGCTTGAACTCATGAACTGTGAGATCATGACCCGAGCCAAAGTCGGACGCTTAACCCACTGAGCCACCCAGGTGCCCCAAATGTTATACTAACTTTTAGTAAAACCCCCTCACCTAAAGTCTTCATTTTTGTAGTTACAAGAATGTGATCAAAAGGGGGACTAGTCTTTTATTCCTTTTTGGTAAAGACACTAACATTTCTATATGAAGTGAAATGAAAAAACTTAACATCCCTGAGGGGCGCCTGGCTAGCTCATTTGAGAGGAAGTGACTCTTTTGTTTTTTAACCTGTTTTTTCTTTTTTCTTTTCTTTTCTGAATATAATTTATTGTCAAATTGGCTTACATACAACACCCAATAAGAGAAAGTGACTCTTGATCTCAGGGTCCTGAGTTTGAGCCCCATGTTGGGGGTAGAGATTACTTAAAAAGAAAAGAAGGAAAGAAAGAAAGAAAAGGAAAGAAAGAAAGAAGAAAAAGAAAGAAAGAAAGAAAGAAAGAAAGAAAGAAAGAAAGAAAGAAAAGAAAGAAAGACAACAAAACTTAACATCCTTGGGATCTATATTTCTTGCTCTGACATCTGCAATCACTTCACTATTATTAGAGTATCTTTATTAAAATTTCCCAATTTGTGCTAATAACGAGACTTTTAAAGTGTTCTTCAATAAGTCAATCTCAGAACTCACTTTTAGTATTTTTTAAGTGCTGGAGGGAAAAAAAAAACCTTGAATATGGAGGTAGAAGACAAAGTTATAATCGCTAATCCAAATAAATAAAATACGATGTACATAACTTTAAAAAAATCATAACAATCTTTTGTTTGTGTTTTCCGGCGTTCTCCACGTTTGCTACACTACTATTTCAGTAATCTTAATAATTCTCTGAAGAAGACAATGCTTTCATAGTGTTCGACTAGATAGACTGAGAGTCACACATTTTATTTTTGTTTTGTGACATTTGTGGCTCTTCAGCGTGACACTGGCATTCTTCCTCCTCTGATGCAACTTCCTTCTCTGTTTCACTCTGTTTTGGTCGAGGTCGTTTCAACCTCCCCCCTTCTCTGTGTAGTCTTTCAGCTGGACCAGGAGAGCCCGAGCTGTCGCTTTGTTTTCTGAACATCCACTTCTGTTTCCTGTGGCAACACCTGCTGATAAATACGTAGCTGGCTACCCAAACGGACACTGCCCGCACCCCCCAGGCGCTCTCCTCCGCAGGCCCGCGCAGACCCAGGTATGCGCGCACATGCGTGCTCAGCTCCTCCACCCTCCCCCAGGGAGCTCAGAGGACTCCAGCTGTTTTCCGGCCCTGGCAGCAGAAGCGGCTGCAGAGCCTCTAATGTTCCTTCTCTGGAACCAGCGCTGATCGTGCTGCTGCTGCTGCTGCTGCTGCTGCCAGAGAAGGATTTAAGTCACCTGGACTGAGGAGAAGACCGCGGAACTGTATAAAGACGGTGGAGCCAGATACTTCAGGCTATTTGAAGCCATCAGAGGGGAAGGAACCAGACTTGGGGTTCCTCCACCCGAAGCGTGTTGCCCGCATTGTTGACAACCACGTACTAATATTTCAAGACTCAGCTCAAGCATAATAATCTCTTTCTGAAGCTTTTCCTGATAGGCTGCCTGGCCCTTCTATACCTGTAACATTGTTATTTCATTTAGGTGCTTATCTCCCCTCCCCCCCCCCCCAACCCCACGTTAGATCCAAACTTTTAAAGGCGTACACCTTGGCTGATTCATCTTAGTATCTTAGTGTCTTAGCATCTTGGCACATAACAGATGCTCAATAAATGTTGGATGGATAAATGGAATTCACTGCTCCCCTCCCATGGGTGAAAGTAGCAATTGACTTTTGGTGGAGGGGGAAAGAGAATAGTGTCCTAACAGGTGTCTTTTCTCCTCTTTGAAGTTAACATTGGAAATGAAGAGCCCACTGTGATGGTGGGAGGCCCCCCCCCCCCACCCCGGCCGCCCCCAAACATGTGAAAATAACTCAGCAAAAAACAGAGCAGCTGCCTGGTCATCTTCCCCATCACTGGGATTTCTTCAGGTAACCAATAAATAGGTAAGTCCGATCCTGCTTACCAGGTAAGCCTTTGAAAAACTCACAAGCGGGAGTGAGAGGAAACTGTTGTATCAAGGAAGATTGTATTAGCAACAGGAAAATGTGGCGCGTATCTATTAAATTGACTGATGCAATTCATGTCCCAGAGTAAGATGTTTCAACATTTAAAATGTTTTAGCATCAAGGGATGGTAAGGATAAGACAGACTGTGTTACGTTCATAACTTGCATTATCTCATTTTCATTCTCCCAAAAACCCATAAAGAGACCTTACTGTCTTCATCTTACAAATGAAGACAATGAGGCTTGGAAAGGAAGCCATCTTGGTACTAATACTCAACCGAGCTGAGATTCGAACTCAAATCTGTCTGGCCCCAGAGTCCTTTCTTCATTCCTCTTGGGTCCTCTCAAGAGCTGTTTTAACAATATCGACATCAAGTTTTCAGAGAGGTTGAAAAATAAAGATTGAATATATATATATATATATATATATATATATATATTTTGAGAGAGCATGAGTTGGGGAGGGGAAGAATGAGAAGGAGAGAGAGAATCCTAAGCAGGCTCTGCATTGCCAGTGACAAGCCCAATGTGGGGCTCAAACCCACGAACCATGAGATTATGACCTGAGCTGAAACCAAGAGTCGGATGCTTAACCCACTGAGCTACCCAGGCTCCCCAAAGATTGAATATTTTTGAACACTGACAAAGAGCCACCTACAAGGCAGGGCAGTAAGGGAGGTTGCAATGGACTGTTCTCTACTCAAGGAGCTACGTAGCTGGTGTAGGAAGCTGGTACCCAATATAGGCTGAACAATAGATGATGAAATAAGGGCTGCTGTGTAGGGGACAGTCAGAACTGAGGGAAGGAGTGATTGGCTTGGTTGTGCAAGGAGAGCGGGGAAAGTTCACAGAACACCGGAAGGTGTCATTTTGAAAAGACTCTGAGGAGGTGGGGGGAAGGCACAGCAGCTTTGGGGACACTGCAGAGTGAGGGAACATGTTACAGGAGCTGGGTGGAAAGTTCAGGAAAGTTCAGGGAAAGTTCAGGGAAAGTCAGTGCATGGTTGGAATAGTGGAAGGTGAAGGTGGGTTGGAGCCAGGCCATGGAAGGCTCTGAATAGGAGCCTGAAACTGAAATGGGGAATTATTGAAGGTTTTTGAGTAGGGGGAAGGCAAGGTTCCAATCAAATCCTTGACAAAAACATCCAAAAGTATTGCTGAATTCATCCTGACACCAGATCACAAGTACACAAAGTACACAAAATTGAAAAATATAGAAAATCAATATTCTTAACCGAGACTCAAAACAATGGCCTGCTTACTTCTGAAGAAACACACCAAATGAAGTGGATATATGCCTGAATCATCAGCTCAAACCCGAGCCGCCCTCTTTCTTCCACACGGGCCAAGAACAATCCCATTCTCATGATTCCTAAGACAACCTCATCAACTCGAAAACCTGGGGCAACACATACAATCCCCTCCTCCCTCCCCCCCCCCCCCCCCAAAAAAACTCCCGCAAGGAAATGACAATTCCTTTCACTTCCTTCCTTTCTTCAGCGGCCAGCCAATGAAGATTGCTTCACCCTTCTCTCTCTGATACCCCAGACACACATCCTAGAGTAGGAATTGGATCCTGATGGCTTAATTGAGTTAAAAAGGAAAGTGCAGATTATCTAAAAGCCTCTCAAAGGTTTCAGAGTGGCTCTCACATCTCAGAAAGCCCAGTGGTGGCTCTCAGTTCTTTGGTTAGGGCGGAGCCGAATGAATTTCGTAGCACAGAATTCGAAAGCACTGGAAGTCAGCAGTTCTGAAGGACTGCAGACAGGGCTTGTTTACACTTTTCTCTCGGGCTGAAACCCATCTATTTAAACTTTAACCAGAGACAGTTATAAAACCATGGTTAGCCAGGGATCGCAGGCTGCACAAGACGGGGGACAGATGCCAACAGTCTGGCATTGGAGGAGGGAAGGTTGAGAATATTTTGAGGAAAGGGATCAAAGAAGAAGTAGAAAGGTTTTGGAAACAGGTGTCACCTAGGTTGGTCTTCATGGGAACAGGGAGGGAAGGGGGAAGGAGTGGGTGGGAGAAGACAGGCAGGGTGGGCACGGAAGACCCACAGCTTCTGATGGTATAGGCGGGACTGGGGCTGTCACTGTTCCACCAGTTCAAAAGTGCCACCCGGGCAGAGCCAGCTGCTTTAGCTCCACTGTTTACACCTTTTTTTTTTTTTTTTTTTTTTTTTTTTTCCCCTCTTGGATTCCCTCCCCTCAGGGAGTCAGTGCCTCTGATAGAGGCCCCCAGCCCACCAGGACACAGGCTCGCTTCCCCAAGGCCAAGCCTCCTCTTCAATTCAGGTTTTCCTGGCAAAGACCTACTCTGGAGCTGACAAGCAGTCCAGTGATGTCAGAGGAAATACCCCACTTGACAAAGGACTGTGCTCCAATTGCCAATAAACTGAACTCCCTCACATGTCCTGTTCTGGGTCCTAGGATCTGGAGAATCCTAAGAACACACTCAAAGAGAGATAGTTGTTGCTGCAAAGTAAATGTTTTTATTCTGGATTTGAGGATGTCCGTGGACCTGATATTGACATGAGGGCCAGTTTTAGGTGCATATACAAATGTGGGGAGACCTATGGGACACCAGCCCCCCCAGATCTCTGTGTAAAGGAGTCTGACATTCCATCCCTAGATTATCTTTTTTTTTTAACTTTTTAGTTTTGAGTATTCCTATTAAGATACAAATGCAATATGTAGAGGAGAGCCCCTGCCTCAGATGTTACCAGCTAACTTGTTAATAGGGATTCATTTTCTAGCCAGGTCCAGTCAGATTAGAACTAGGGCTCAATAGGAGGAAGATTCAGGACACACATTTTGGAGATGGAGAATGGGCAGAGGCCCTGGATCTATGGGTGGGAAGCTCGTAGTAGTCATGGAAGAGGCCAGAGACAAGTCTCTGTGCAACAACAAGACCCAGTCCTTCAACATAGGTCAGAGTTCATGAGGACAGCAGAAAGCCAAACTCATGCTAACTTCCTGTGAAGCTTCCTTCTCTGCGAATCCAGCTTTTACCAGGGAAAGCCATTTGGGGCACAGCCAGAGGGAGATAGGGAAGGTCAGAGGATCTGCAGATATTCAGAGCCACAGCATGGTCTTCCAGGGCAAAGAGGCCAAAGTCATGGGCTTCTCTCCAGACCAGTTTGTTACACTCACCGGAAGATCTGTGCTATAGCTCTGAACGTCACTCCCAAGTCCAGCCAACCATCTAAAAAATTCATGATGCTGTTCACAAGGGTCTGGGTAGAGAAGGTGGGGACAGCTCCCCGAGAACTCACCCCAACTGGGAACAGATCCCAGGGTAATATCATCGCTTATGGGGGTTGGGAGGTAAGCACTTTATACAAGGTGTGACATAGTATGACATATATTTTTAAAATTTATTTATTTATTTTGGGAGAGAGTGTGTGCATGAGCGCGTGCACCCATGTAAGCAGGGGAGGGACAGAGAGAGAATCGCAAGCAAGCTCCACGCTGCCGGCACAGAGCCCGACATGGGGCTCGATCCCGCCGACTGTGAGATCATGACCTGAGCCGAAATCAAGAGTTGGACACTTAACCGACTGAGCCACCTAGGTGCCCCATGACATTTTATCTTTAGTAAACATATGCTAAAATTTTTCTTTCTTAGAGTTTGTATGAGTGCAGATTGCTTTCTTAGGCCCTGATCTCCAGAGGAAAGGGAGGAGGTCTGGTTCTTATGTCTCCTGCAGGATGGAGCCTGTGAACACGTGATTGCTGGCAGGTATCCCAAGATCTGTGCAGAAATTTCAGAGGGATACACACATTGCCCAGCTCCTACCAGAGGGTGTTATACCTGGGAGAAGATATTCTATAAAATCGGTCATGACATCTCCAAAGGAAATCCTGGGAGACTGGACATAAACCAGAGAGGCAGTATAGTGCAGGTGCCGCCCACAATACAAAAGCGGAGCATTCCTACAAATCCTTTCATAAGCTGAAATGGCATAAAGCAAAGCAGCTATTACCATCAATTTATAAGAAATAACCCCTCTTAGGCTTTTCCTGATACCTCAGGACACATCTTGCTAACAGGTGCACAAAATAAATTGAGATAAAACACAGATGCTCCCAGACCCAGTTCACAGCTCTGGTGGCTCGATGCGGAGATGCTGGGTGTAGTTCGTGGGGAAGGAGCTTGGCGGGGCCACTCACGCTGCTCAGGGCGTGCACTGCCTCTGGTCGAGCTCCGCGCAAAACAAACGCTGAACCTGCTGGGCTTTTCTGCGTAAAAGCAAAAATCCTCTTCGGATTTCTTTTGGTTAGCAACAAGTACTAATGTAGGTCTTCTGTAAAAGGGAAGTGGTGTAATGTATGCTTTCAAAAAGCGAGGGTATGTTACCTATATGGTGGCTAAAAGCATGGATTCAGGAACCAGGCTGTCTGGATTCAGATCCTGACGCTACCACTTATTAGCTTTGGGACCTTGAGCAAATCGCTTAACCTCTCCGAGCCTCAGTTTCCTCATCCATAAAATTCAGGCAATAGCAGTTCCCAGTTCACAGGGTTGTTGTGGGGCTTAAATGAGTTAATATTGAAAGGATTAAATGAGTTAATATTGAAAAGCACTTCAAATAGTGTCTATCACAGCAACAGTTATTTAAACATTGCATTTTCAGGGTTTTTTTTAAATGTTTGTTTTATTTTTGAGAGAGAGAGAGAAACAGTGTGAGGCAGAGAGAGAGGGAGACACAGAATCTGAAGCAGGCTGCAGGTTCTGAGCTGTCAGCACAGAGCCCAACGCGGGGCTTGAACTCACAGACCGCGAGATCATGACCTGAGCTGAAGTCGGACACTTAACCAACTGAGCCACTCAAGCGCCTAGTAACGATTGCATTTTAAAAGTAACATGATCAACCCTCCAGGCCTGGAAACCTCGCTTGGTTCTATGATTGACCCTGTCTCCAAGAAGGTCTGGGGTGACTCTGGTCTGCACTTTTTTCCACCCTACTAGCTTGAGGAGACAGAAGAAAGATACCCTGAAGACTTTCTCCTCCGGGCTTCTTTTCCAGCGTTAGCCATGGCACTTCTGTTCTACGCTTGAAGCCTCGCAACATGCATTCCCCGGGGCCGAGGTAAAGTCAGCACCAACAACAGGGAGCGCTGTCCGGTGCCCGGGCCAGAAACGGGAAATTCCTTGATGCAAATCCCTCAGGCCCTCGGGCAGGCTCCATGTTTGTGCTGTAACTAAATACCACACTCACCTGTCCTTCATGGGTACCAGGCACAAAGCCAGGGTTACAGAACGCAGGGGAAAGCCCTCATTGGGAAAGGTAGGAAAAGCAGAGAAAGAAGCAGGTGGCAGGAAGAAGGATCATGGCAAATGGGAAACCAAATACATGAGGAAAAAAGAAAAGCTGCAATAAGTTCAAGGAAACTTTTTTTTTTTTTTTTGGGTCTCTATTTTTGACCAAGTGAAAAAAAAGCCAAACACAAAAGAATAAACTAAGCAACTGGAATCAGATGGAGCCAGTGAAAGGGGTGGGGGGGGGGGGGGGGGACAAGCAGCAGAACTCTACAAATATATGCTAATTACCTCATCCTTCCTCCCGTGCCCTGCAAGCGAGGCTCCAGAGCCGGTTTGTACATTGGCCTAATAATGATTTCATTTCACAGACATCTTTCCACGTTTTTTTTTTTTTTTTCTTAACAAAGTCCATCACAATTCTGTTTTGGGATGTAGAAACAGTATCTATCTTTAGGAAATTTAAATGCCAAAGAGCTCAGATAAGCATAATTGAGAAGTAAAGAATGGTTGGTGTGACCAGGACAAATATCAAATCACAAATATTTGAAATTCTTCCCCTTCGGGGCCCTAAGGAGAGAAGTGCCTTTGTTTGCTGAATTGGCTCACAGAGGACCTGGCCTTTGCCGTGTTGCGTAGGATGTTGGATGGGGAGGAGAAGCCAGAGGAAGGTCAAATATTTAAGAGCCTACTATGCATCAGGCGTTCTGTTAGATGCTAGAAATTTAAGAGCATACAAAACAGGCCCCTACCCTCATGAAGCTAATACTTTTTTAGACTTTAAACAAAAATGTAGTAAATTGCACGTAACATAAAATTTACCACCTTAACAATTTTTTAAGTGTGTATTTATTTTTGAGAGAGAGGGCACGAGCAGAGCAGAGGAGGTACGGGAGGTGGGGGAGTGGGGGAGACAGAGGATCCAAAGCAGGGTCCTCGCTAACAGCGGAGAGTCTGATGCAGGACTGAAACTCACAGACCATGAGATCATGACCTGAGCGGAAGTTGGACACTCAACCGACTGAGCTACCCAGGTGCCCCAACTACCTTAACCATTGTTAAGTGCAAAGTTCAATAGTGTTAATCATATTTACACTGTTGTGCATCCAATCTCTAGAATGTTTCCATCTTGAAAAACTGAACTCAATGCTCATTAAAGAACTCCCTCCCTGCAATCCCCCCCCGCCAACTACCCCTCACCCCAAGGTCTGAGTCACCACCATTTTACTTTCTGTTTTTATTAATTTGACTATTCTAGGTACCTCATGTAAGTGGAATCATATAGTATTTCTGTTTTTGTAACTGGCTTATTTCACTCAGTATATCCTCAAAGCTCCATGTTATAGCATGTATCAGAATTTTGTTGCTTTTTAAACCCTAATAATCCACTGTATGCACATGACACATTTTGTTTATTCACTCATCATCTGTTGATGGACGTTTGGGTTGCTTCTACTTCCGGGCTACTGTGGATAATGCCACTGTGAACACAGGTGTACAAATATCTCTTTGAACTAATGCTCTTTAAAAATATATTTTTTTTAATCTTTATTCATTTTTGGGAGAGAGACAGACAGAGCATGAGCAGGAGAGGGGCAGAGAGAGAGGGAGACACAAACCGAAGCAGGCTCCAGGCTCTGAGGTGTCAGCACTGAGCCCAATGTGGGGCTCGAACCACGAACCGTGAGATCATGACCTGAGCCGAAGTGGGACGCTTGGCTGACTGAGCCACCCAGGTGCCCCTGAACTAACACTCTTTTAGGGAGCTTATCCCATCATGTTTGGATTATTTATTTGCCCATCACTTGGCCTAACTATATGGTTAGCTGTACGAGGACTGTGTCATTTATCTTTGTATTCCAACTCCCTATACGATGCTGGCACATAGTAGGAACGCAATAAATACTTGTTGGCAAAATAATTTATTTTTATACTTCTTAATCACTACTGCTGCAGCTGGCTGTTTTACATATTTTAATAAATAAGTTTTGCAATTTTAATGAATGCTATTTTGATTATATTTACATACTAAGCTAGTTTATACAAGGAGGTTAGTATAAAAATCTAAATCTCAATCAAAATTCACTTTCTAGATGAAATGCCATTGACAATTCCTTTTCATTCACTTTGCTTAAAATCAGCTATTGTTGCTCTTATTCTTGTCCTTCCTTTCCTCCCTTTTTTAGTCAGCATTGCCTAGATATTAAGGAGTCTCCTCAAATCATGAGACATCCCGTGGAATAAAGCTAGGCATGGGCCTAGGGTTGAGTTTGCTCAGCTCAAACACTTTCATTGAGCGTCATTTTGTCTGAGGTACAAGATGAACAAGGCACAGCCCTCCCTTTGGAGAAACTCACAGTCTTGCAATTCTGTCTGGTTCTTCTTGGCCACAATTAAGCAAGAAACCTCAGTTTTCTCAGGTGTAGAAAATAGTATTTAATCCCCATTTCCCATACTCAGTTGAGGAACACAGACACTATAGCATTCACAAACCATGAAGGGGTGAAGGACACTGAAAATTCTGGGTAGTATTATATTTGATAATAATTGCTACGTGTGGTATCAGCAGGGGTAGAAGCTAGTTCTGTAATTCTTTACAAAATAGACATTTGGAATCATGATTTCTGGTCAAGGAAGCATTATTGTACATTAACCTTGGAGGGACTTTCTCAGCTCTAAACACAAAGAATGGTCTTTAAAATATAAAAGAGAAGGGCGCCTGGGTGGCTCAGTCGGTTGAGTGTCTGACTTCAGCTCAGGTCATGATCTCAGGGTCCATGAGTTCAAGCCCTGCTTTGGGCTCTGTGCTGCCAGCTCAGAGCCTGGAGCCCGCTTCAGATTCTGTGCCTCCCTCTCTCTCTGTCCCTCCCCTGTTCATGCTCTGTCTCTCTCTCTCTCTCTCTCCAAAATAAATAAACATTAAAAAAATATTGAAAAATAAATAAGTAAACCCATAAAGTACAATATAAAAGAGAAAGATTAAAAGTAACAGTTGGCCCAAAAGGTAAAATCTTCTAGGAACTAGGAATGCAGAGCAATAAATGAGACTGAAGACATGGGCCTGTTGGGCTCCAGGTCTGAGGCAGAGGAGGCTGGAATGGGATCTCTACAGGGTTAGGGAGACTAAAAGTGAGGAAAGTGTGTGGGAGCCAGAACCGCAACCAGCCAGAACCAGGTTTTCTGTTGGAAACTACCGATGGTAGTTTCTTTCTTTCTTTCTTTTTAAAAAAAATTTTTTTTTCAACGTCTATTTATTTTTGCGACAGAGAGAGACAGAGCATGAACGGGGGAGGGGCAGAGAGAGAGGGAGACACAGAATCGGAAACAGGCTCCAGGCTCCGAGCCATCAGCCCAGAGCCCGACGCGGGGCTCGAACTCACGGACCGCGAGATCGTGACCTGGCTGAAGTCGGACGCTTAACCGACTGCGCCACCCAGGCGCCCCTCTTTTTAAAAATTTTTAATGTTTATTTAGTTTTGAGAGAGAGAGAGAAAGAGAGACACAGAGTGTTGGCTGGGAAGGGACAGAGAGAGAGAGAGACACAGAACCCGAAGCAGGCTCCAGGCTCCGAGCGGTCAGCACAGAGCCCAGCACAGGGCCCGAACTCACAAGATGCGAGATCATGACCTGAGCCAAAGTCGGATGCCCGATGGACTGAACCACCCAGGCGCCCCATCTAATGGTAGTTTCAAAACAGGGGCTAGGGGCATCTGGGTGGCTCAGTCAGTTGAGTAACCTGCTTTTGATTTCTGCTCAGGTCATGATCTCAGGATTCATGGGATCAAGCCCTGTGTCAGACTCTGTGCTGACAGTGCAAAGCCTGCTCAGGATTCTCTCTGTCTTCCTCTCTCTCTGCCCCTCCCCTGCTCATGTGAACTCATGCACTTGCATTCTTTCTCTCTCTCAAAAATAAATAAATAAATAAACTTTAAAACAATAACAACAACCAAAAAAAAAAAAAAACCCACCCCAAAACAGGGGCTAGACTGAGAACCGCCCCCCACAACACAAAGTCGCTTATTAAAGAGGCTAAAAAAAAAAACCTCGCCACTGCCTGAAGATGGGCTTTATGTGAGGGAATGGTCTGGCAGGAAGACAAGGAAGGGCACAGAGCCCTCATGACTGGCATCTCTATTACCACAGTATGGGAAAAGAAAAGACAAGCTCTCTTTAACTGGGTAATATGATTGTCTATAAGGAGAACCAAACAGACCATACTGAAAAAATATTAGAAGTACAAAGACAACTCAGCAAAGCTGCAGGGTATAAGATGAAGAAATAAAATTCAATTGCAATCCTATATCTCAGTATTTATCACCTACGATATTTAAGAAACCAGTTTTAATAGTTTTAATAGCAATAAGCGAGGAAGTACCTAGGAATAAATGTAATACAGACGTGGATTTTTATCTATAAATACAATGTTGACATTATGTATAAAAATTAAAAAAAATTTTTTTTTAATGTTTATTTATTTTTGAGAGAGAGGGACAGAGCACAAGCAGGGGAGGGGCAGAGAGAGAGGGTGACACAGAATCTGAAGCAGGCTCCAGGCTCTGAGCGGTCAGCATAGAGCTCGACGTGGGCTTAAACTCAAAAACTGTGAGGTCATGACCTGAGTCAAAGTACGACATTTAACTGACTGAGCCACCCAGGCACCCCATGTATAGTAATTTTTTATGGAACAAATTAACTGAGATTTAATACATGGAGACATAGAGCATACTCATGAATTGGAATATTCATTAAAATGAAGAAGACATTTCTTCTAAAGTTAATGTTTGATTTCAGTGCAAACCCAATTTTTAAAATCCCAACCTGATTAGGTAACACGCAACAATGGTCACTGAGTTCATGTAAAACAGTAAAGGTCAAAACTAATTATAGTAGGTGGAAATGTCTTTGGCAACAAGTGAGGGAATATACAACTTAAAGTGGCTTAAACAATAACAGGTTTATTATTTCACGTCACAGGATGTCCAGTGGTAGGCGGTTTCAGTATTGGCTAATTCAGCAGCACAATGACACCTCCGAGACCTAAGGACTTTTCATCTCCCTGCCTAGCCATTCTCAGTGTGCTAGGCTCTAGCTTGTCCTCTCAGGGTGGCAAGATGGCTGCCACTGTTTCAGCCATCACTTTCTCCTCCAACTCTGTACAAAGATAGGAAGGGCAAGTCGTCTTCTTTTGTACGTTTTTAAGTGAGAAGAAAACTTACCTATCCTATCTCTACTCTAACACAATTCCACACAGGTTTCTTTCTTTTTTAAGTTTATTTATTTATTTTGAGAGAGAATGTTTGAGTGGGGGAAGGGCAGAGAAAGAGAGAGGGAGAGAGAGTGAGAGAGAGAGAATCCCAAGCAGGCTCTGCACTGTCAGTGTGGAGCCCAAGCAGGGACTCGAACCCACGAACTGTGAGATCGTGACATGAGCCAAAAATCAAGAGTTGGACATTTAACTGATTGAGCCACCCAGTTGCTGCCCCCAAATAACTAAAATTTAAAACCAGAGGCAGCATAACAAACCTGGATTAAAAAACGAGTTAGTTAATAAATATGTGTTGGAATCTTTATACATATTTTTTCTATTTCACATTACAAGATTTTAAGTTGGTTTAAAGACCTAAATTTGAATAGTCAAATTTTATACCTCTAGGAAAAATATAAGAGATTATATTTATACCCTTGTGATAGGAAGAACTTATTAAATAAAGCACAAAAGAATAAAATCATCAAGGAAAAGGTGAATAATTTTACTACCTCAAAATAAAAATATATCATCAACAAAGAGAGAAGATATTTTTTCAGACATACAACAACCGAGATATTCATGTTCAAAAATTATAAAGAACTGCAAAGCAATAAGAAAAAGAAACAACTAGAAAGAAAAATTGACAAAGAATATAAATAAGCAATTCACAGAAAAGAAATCCTAATGGCCAATAGATATACAAGATGTTCAGTCTCACTAGAAATGAAGGGAAAACAATATTAAATAATAAAAAGTTACCATTTCATAACTATAAATAGGCAAACATTTTAACATTTGAAAATACCAAAAATTAGTAAGATGTGGAGAAACAGGACACTTAGAAAGCAAAGTGGTGATATGTATTTATATAAATCCTAAGACCCAGCAGTTTCTCTGTTCTCTAGATTAGTGGTTCTCAAAACCACAGGGTGATTTTGCCTCCTGGGAAATATTTGGCAATATTTGCAGACATTTTCGGTTGTCACACCTGCGTGGGGGTGGGGTGCTACTGGTACCTTTGGAGTAGAGGTGAGCAGTGCTGCTAAATATCCTACCCCACAGCAAAGGGTTATTCAGTCCAAAATGTCAATAACACCAAGGTTGAGAACCTGTGGCCTAGAAAAACTGTCACATGGTGTGCACCAGGAGATAGGTATTTAAATGTTAATTGCAGTATTGTTTATTATGGCAAATAACAACACACTGAAAACAATTCACACATCGATAATGCAGGAAGTGGATAAGTAATTTGTGTATTTCAAACAAGGGAATAATATACAACAGGTCTATTTAATGAATTAGTTCTTCAGGTTACAATGTGAATCAATCTAAAAAGAAACGATGACTAGGGACACCTGGGTAGCTCGGTCAGTTGGGTATCCAACTCCAGCTCAGGTCATGATCTCACGGTTTAGGAGTTTGAGCCCCGCGTCTGGCTCTATGCTAACAGCTCAGAACCTGGAGCTTGCTTCAGATTCTGTATCTCCCTCTGCCCCTCCCCAGCTCTTGCTCTGTCTCTCTCTCTTAAAAATAAATAAACATTAAAAAAAATTTCTTTTAAGTAACAATGACTAAAAATGCATTGCAGAATATTATGTACAGGGTGATATAGTATTCCTTTACAATTTACAAATACAAAGCATACTATATATTGTTTATGAATATATACATATAATATAAAAGTATAAAAAACATGCATGGGAATGATTTATAGGAACTTCCAGGTAGTGATTACTTTTCAGAAAAGAGGAAAGGAGGGAAAATAGAGAAATGAATGAGATCGGGAGTGGATAATGGGTTTAAACTACTTGTAAGACTTTTTATAGCAAACAAACAAACAAAACCCCTAAAGCAAATAAGCAGACATTAAGATCTGTTGAGTGTTTTATGCACAGATGTTTGGTAAACTATTTTCTATATTTTTCTGTCTGTTTGAAATATTTTATGATGAAAGTATTTTAAAGTATTTTAAAGTATTTTAAGAGCTGCATCTGCAAGAAATGACTATTCCGTTTGTCTTTCAGGAGCATAGAGTTGGTAGAGGGAGCCAATGTTTCCAGAAGAAACTGTGCCACTCCAAAGGGAAATTAGAGAAGGAGAAAGTGACCCTTGAATAAAGAAGAGTTTATTCATTTAAAGACCCCTCTCCGGGATTCTTGGCAGGAAGAGTTCACTTTCCTGCTGCATCAGGGATTGGAAGGCTACTCCTCTGTCCATGGTCCTATTCCTCTGCTTCAAACAACTTTAGAAGAATCCAGAGGGAGGTTCAAATCTGCAATGTAGAAAAGCATTGAAGTGTTCTAGATACAGCTGAGAAGCTGAGAGAAGACGGAATTTGTGGGTATAGCAGATCTTTGGAATCTTTGAAAAGAAGTTCTGTCTGCAGTAGATCCCACCAGCAGAAGGGGATCCTGCTGGACAGCCATTCTTTTCAATATTGATGAACAGCATCTATCCGTGGAGTGAGCTCCACTTGAGCTGAAGCCTGCTTGGTAAGAATGACACTATCATCTCCCTAACATTTCATATTTTGAAAGAAAGTCCTTCCCATTCCTAATGCTTCTCATCATTTTTTTCCCAACACTCCTGTAAGACCGGTCACCATTCACCTGTGCTTTTATAGCGATGAAGAGAGACTAACAAACTCAGTAACTCAACTGAGAAAGATATTTTATGGGCAGCCCATAGTAATCGCCTATCTTTTAAAAAGAAACAACATTTCTTGAGATCCCAGGAGGTGTCTGGCACTACCCGAAGTGGTATGAGCATGAGAGTGCAGAACATAATGTTTGGGAACATAATGTTCCTCCGGGGACTTAAAAATTAATGCAGATCCAAAACTGTTTAAAAAAATGTGGGTTGTAATAAATTATGGGAAAACAAAGTGAAAGGTGTAGGGGCAAAAATCCCAAGCATAGTGATGAACTAGAGAACATGGAAATGGAATATGATGAGCCAATTAACCTCAGGAGGACAGAGACTCACGGTATGGGCAGAATACAAGACACTTATCTTGAGAAGTCAATTTTGCAGACTCAGTTACTTGTCCACACACACAAAATCAATAGCTATTTCTGATAGGCTGCTGGCAAAAAAAAAAAATACTGTTCTTTTCTATAGATGGAGTCTAAACCATCCAGCATACAATAAAGTGTTTAAGAGAAAAAATATATGTGGGCTGGCAAGCTTTCAGTCTACAAAGCTGGTGATCTAGTTTTGGGTGATAGCTCTAATGGAAATAGGTGCAATTGGGTTTGTAGATACTGATTTTTATCAGCAACCAGAAACCGTGCTAAAAGCTCAATTTGGCCTACTTTAGGTTCCCCGGGTAAGTTAGCGAGGGAATTTTCATCAGGTTATTTGTGATACGTCAAAAGAAGAAATAAAGCAATGCATGAACACTGTGATATGTAGGTGAGAAGGTATCTTAATAGAAATACTACTCTAGTCTAGAACAGTGTTTCCCCACCAAGGTGATGGAAAGTACTGGGAAATACAGAGACCCAACTTGTCCTCAGACTGAGCTTTCTTCATCGCCCCAACTTTCCAGTCTTAATAACTTCAACCTTGCTAACCTGCCAGTACTAGGGAAGTCAGTTTCATGTACTGATGTCAGCCTCTGATTTGAACTCCCTCGTGGTCATTGCAACTTTGTTCACTTTTGTAATCATTTTTTCACATTTTCTTGGTTTATAGCAATATGAAAAGATAAAAATACCTAGAAATATTTTTTTTCCAATGTTGAAGGGAATAATCTAGACAGTCACTTCCACATGGATATCTAATAGGCATCTCAAACTGAGTATGGCCAAAAGAGAAGTCTTGATGCTTTCTCTTAATCTTCTTGAATCAAACAACCCCAAGAGGCTTAAATAGAGTTTTACTTTTTTCATAAAGAGATGTCTGGAAATAGATTATTTCTGGTATTAATTCAGCTGCTCAACTACACCATCAAGGACCTAGGTAGTTTCTCTTTTTTCCTGTCACTATCCTTAACATGCTGGCCTTTAATTATCCTGTCTTTTATTTTGTAGTCACAAGATGGCTGCTGTGACTCCAGGCATCGTGATGGTGCTCAAGATAGCCAAATCTGTCCCCAGAAGGCTTTCTCTTAGGTCTCGTTAGCCAGAAATGAATCATTCCTGGCTGCAGAGGAGATGGGGAAATTGAGTATCTAGCAAAAGAGAATGGGATTATTATAATTGAATTGTACTGATCATGATTCATCACTTGGAGCTGGACATATTGTCACCCTCAACAAAGTCAGGGCTCTGTTAGCAAGGAGGAAGAGAACAGCTGTTGGAGAGGGAAGTGACACAGACTGCCACACTTCTTATTCCCAGCCTACCTGTCTCACTGAATAGCATCACCATCTGCCCAGTGCCTGAGCCAGTAACAGAGGAGAGAGCTTGGATTCCTTTGTTTCTCTTATGTCCCCCATAAAAAAATACCACATAGTTCTGTTGACTCTACTTCCCCTGTGTACCCCTAATCCACTCTATTCGCCCTTAGTCACTGGTATCCTAGTTCAAGCTACCATTGTTCACCTGAGTTACTGCAACTGCCCCCTAAAGAAACAGAAACAATCACTTCCTTGTTTAGAACCTCCCATCGGCTTCCCATCTCCTCTAAAATCCAAATTTATTACGCTGACCTTCCATGCCTAGAAGATCTAGGTTCTGCTCACTGGTCCAACTTTATCTTGTTCCACTTTTCTGTTTGCCCCTGACTTCCAACCATGCAGGGTTTCTTTCTCTTCCTCCGACGCTAACTTGTTACCTTCTTGGGAACCTTGGAACCACCTGTTTTCTCCATCTAGAGTGCTATGCATTTCTGATCTTTTCACGACCAGCCCCTCCTTGTCATTTAGATCACTGTTCAAATGTCATCTCTTCAGAGAGGTCTTCTCTGGCCACCAATCTAAAACAGCAAACTGGTTGGCCATCCATCACTTCACCCTATTTTATTTCTTTATGTTTGCACCTACCACTGTCTAACATTATCTTATTTACCTCTTTATGTGTCATGCATGAAATGTAACTATTTATTTCCCACCTCCTTCACACTAGAATATCAGCTCCATGACAGGAGAGACCTTGTGTGTTCTGTTCACAGCTGTATTCCTAGCACCTAGATCAAGGCACATGGCAGGTTCTCCTCAAATATTTCCGAGTGAATGAATACATGAGGGGAAAGATTTTTTTTAAGCGGAAACTTTAGCAATAAAAGAACATCTGTAAACTATTATCAGCATCCTTAGAGTTGTCCTTCACAGAGAAAAATAACTTTGTTAGTTGAAGGATGTAAAATGTGTTATGCTTTAAAGACATCACAATTAATAAGCAATACTAATTTCTTCCACACAGCCTCTTTCCTCCTGTGTCCTACTTTCCAAAGCTTAACAAGCCGCATGTCTTCATGCTCTATCAGTGCAGTTACTAAATGCCTTCTCCATTGACTTCTCTCTTTTTGCTCCAATAATGTGATTACCTTTTCTGACCATTTTCTGAAGTTCTGGGACAATTTAAAAGAAACATTTGGGCGATGTCCTCCTTTCCTCCATTTTTTGGCCAGAATTTCAAGACGGGGAAAACCAAAATGTTCTTGGACGAAGAGAGAAATATTTAGCATCTAAAATTTTCTGCCTTTTTGTGAGTTTTTCATATTTCTGTATATGTTCTTCCTAAAGGCTAAAACCGTTTGTACTCTCTTCACTGGAAAACCAGACTTTTCGTAAGACTGTCCTTTGGGTAAAATGTTAAAATTGGAGAGATTGATCGGCAGCCTTCATTCATTTCCCTCCATGATCCTTTTAGTCCTTTCCACACCTTCTCAGTCCTGAGGCGACCTTTTGTAAGCCCAGGCTTCTGGATCAGCAGCCGGCTGGGCCCACGGGCTCAGCCTGCATACCAGACATCCCGTGCATCTGGTGGGCCATAGCACATTGAAATTGTGCACCAGAAGCTTTGAGAAGTTCAACCTCTTCACACTGGGGATACAGCATTCTGGTGATGGAGATCCAGCATACTCTAAAATGCCCCTATGTTTAGAAACGTTCCCCAATACTGCTCATAAATTACACACAAAGAATCCCGGGGTGTTTGAACTTCTGGACTTGTCAACAGAAAATAGCAAGCAAAATGATTCTCATCCTCAAAGGTCTTCTGTGAATACATCATAAACAAGAATAAACTGTTCCTCTGTACTTAACACAATCTCAGCCTCTTGCCTGTCTTCACCTGCCATCACCAACCCCCCCCCCCCAAAACACACCCATGTCTAACTTCACACCTACATCTTAACACTTGGACATTCACAGGCCCCTGAAACAAAACATATCCCAAAATAGCCTTGGCAACATTTTTGATCATACATCCGTAAGAAATGTGGCGATGTGCACCTCCAAAATACATACATTAAAAAATAAACCATACACATATATTTCTTTAAAAATACATTAAAGGGGTGCCTGGGTGGCTCAGTTGGTTGGGCGTCCGACTTCAGCTCAGGTCATGATCTCGCAGTCCGTGAGTTCGAGCCCCGCGTCGGGGTCTGTGCTGACGGCTCAGAGCCTGGAGCCTGCTTCAGATTCTGTGTCTCCCTCTCTCTCTGACCCTCCCTCGTTCATGCTCTGTCTCTCTCTGTCTCAAAAATAAATGAACATTAAAAAACAAAAACACATTTAAAAAAACAGGAATAAAGTAATAATTAAATTATTTGATTCAATAGTGTCGGGAGTGTATTTCCAGACCCCATCTCAGGTTAACTGGGTAATTCTATTTCCTTATGGTTATCAAGATTCTAAAGATAATTCCCCAAGAATCCCATCTCCTGGACTTCAGTCAAATATTAATCTAGGTACTGCTTCAGTCACTAATCTAGGTACTGCTCTGAAGGGATTTTGCAGATGCAGTTACAGTCCTAAATCAGTTTACTTTAAGATATGGGGACTATCCAGATGGGCCTGCGTCAATCAGGTGAATCCTTTAAAAGAATAGTTTCCTCAGTTGGTACCAGAAGAGGGAAGTCAAAAAGATTCTGAATGTGAGAAAGATTTGAGGGTGATGGGAATGCAAGCTGGTGCAGCCACTCTGGAAAACAGTATGGCGGTTCCTCAAAAAACTAAAAATAGAACTACCCTATGACCCAGCAATTGCACTACTAGGTATTTATCCAAGGGATACAGGTGTGCTGTGTCGAAAGGACACATGCACCCCAATGTTTATAGCAGCACTATCCACAATAGCCAAAGTATGGAAAGAGCCCAAATGTCCATTGATGGATGAATGGATAAAGAAGACGTGGTGTACACACACACACACACACACACACACACACACACACACACACACAGTGGAGTATTACTCGGCAATCAAAAAGAATGAAATCTTGCCATTTGCAACTACGTGGATGGAACTGGAGGGTATTATGCTAAGTGAAATTAGTCAGAGAAAGACAAATATCATATGACTTCCTTCATATGAGGACTTTAGGAGACAAAACAGATGAACATAAGGGAAGGAAAACAAAAATAATATAAAAACAGGGAGGGGGACAAAGCATAAGAGACTCATAAATATAGAGAACAAACGGAGGGTTACTGGAGGGGTTGTGGGAGGGGGGATGGGCTAAATGGGTAAGGGGCACTAAGGAATCCACTCCCGAAATCATTGTTGCACTATGTGCTAACTAACTTGGATGTAAATTTAAAAAATAATAAAATAAAAAAAAAGATTTGAGGGTGAGTGCCGGCTTTGAAGATAGAGAAGAGCACGGGAGGAAGAATGTGTGTGGCCTCTAGGAACAGAGAATGGTCTCGGCTGACAGCCAGAAGGAAAACGGGCACCTCAGTGCTCCAGTCACAAGGAACTGGGTTCTGCCAGCAATCTGAATGAGCTTGGAAGCAGATTCTTCCCGAGAGCCTTCAGATAAGAGTCTAGCCTAATACCTTGATTTCTGCCTTGTGGGAGCCTAAGCAGAGAACCCACCAAACCCACCCAGACTGTGAGCTAACAGTCTGTGAGCTAACAAACGAGATGTAGTCTTAACCCCCTAAGTTTGTGGTAATTTGCTGCACAGCAGTAGAAAACTAATACATCCCGTTGGTTTTCACATCTCTAAATAAAGGTAATAATTTCTGGCTAAGTCCTAGGATCACTCAGAAGGCAAATATTAATAAGATTTAATTAATATGGTTTAAGTTCAATCAGAAAAGAAATATATTAAATTATTTTCAAGATGATATGATTTTTAAATTAATTATAACACCCACTGAGGTTCAATCCGGGACAGTTAGACTTAATCCTAGTTAGGTTTGCTTTCTCATATTCATTGCAATTGCAGGACAAGACTAACTTTATGTCATAGGAGCTTAAAACACGGAATTGTTGCAGGATATGATTTAACCTGCAGTTTTTTCATTTCACAAAACAATGTCCTCAATTTATAGGTATTTTACTGGATATCCCACCTGTCAAATAGAAAGATTTTTTTTTTCCTTAGCTATATTTCCTTCTCTGAAAAACTTGGCCTTTATTTTGGCAAATATGTTGAAATTCATTAAACTGTATTCTGAAATTGAAAAATTATGAGAGAAGAAGAATAAGATGATCATCCCTGTTTTAATAAAATTGATCATGGAGATAAGAGAAAACAAAAAAGTGGGGCAAGAACATTCTGACCACATAATCATTCCCTGGGTAAACAGAGATATGAATGGTGCTGAGCCTGCTAACCCAGGTTTCTCCTCTTCAGAATGGTGGATAACCGTGGAGTTCTCTCATGAGCACAACCCCAAGACCAGATGTAGTCTAAACAAAGTGATCTGGGGAAGATAGGAGGAAGGAAATGAAAAGTAAGTGAGAGGTTGTATACAAGGTGAGAACGTTCCATTTTAGCGAGTAGACTTTATATACAGGATGGGAAGTATAGCTTGGTAGTTAAAAGCTATTTGACCATAGGCAAATTACTTAAATTCCCTGAGCCTCAGTTTCCCCATGTCTAAGTAAGGATAGTTTTTCAATGTTCTCAGCACAGGACCTACCTAGGACACGGAGTCCTCAGTAAATGATGGCCGCATTAGGGTCGTGCAGTCTCATCCTTCCGCTCTTGTTCAAGAATCCTGGATAATCATCGCTATTCTAATGGATGCTAATAGCCCCACTGGCTAGTCCAGAGCATCATGTTCAAAGCAAAAGGCCTGATGTCTGGGCCAGAAGTCTAACACAAACACTCCCTTAGGAGAGGGAGGGACAGAGAGAGTGGGTCTGGCTATGAAGAGCTGATTCCTCAGGCGAGGGCAGGTTACTTAATAGATCCACAGAAGGAAGGACCTGTAGGCAAATATTCACAAATAAAAATCTCTTTCTAAAACAATCCAATTTTCTGGCCCAATCAGTTGACAATAATTTGGCCATTGAAAATCATATTTTTCCAACATGGTCCATTTTCTTGGCTTTCCTAAGTCATTAATTATGACCATGTTTTCCCAAATGTGGAAATTCCCCTTGCGCAGATGCCTCTGCTGGCCAACCCTCCTTTCCTGAGAAGTCTCCACAGCACAAAAATATTTTTGTTTTCCCCAATTGCCCACAGGGAAAATTTCCTCACTCTTTATTTCCCTCCTCCCTTAAAGCCCTCTGGCAATTTCCAGGAATCCGAGTAAACCAGAATCAGTTAGATCACTGGAGTGCCTTTTGGATATTCTACTTCTAATATGGCAAAAGAGAATCCTGAACTTTAAATTTAGCATTATTAAACCAATCTTAAGAGTTTCTCTTAATAACCAAAGGCAATGCCACTGAAATCAAAATACCTCCCACTCCTGCCCAAAAATATGGCTCTGGGATTTGGGAGCTTAAATTATAAACAGAGGTGGCCAAAGTGATTATCCTTGTATCTGGATCAAATGCTATTATGTGAAATATGCTTCATACACATTAAAGCCCTATACAAATGTAAGCCTTTGGCCAAGCGGGTATATACTCTGAATAGGAAGTGATTATTCAAATTGTAAAAATTTGTTAGAATTGACTCTGATTACCTTATTCATCTTCTGGATTTACAAAGTGCTCTGTGCAGGGCTGACAATAGTATAGGTACTTACTCCAGAGATACTGTGTTCTTTCCAGAACATTCATCAAGAAGCATTCCCATGCCAGAAACTAGATTTACTTGGTGGGGAGGGAGTAGTAGAGTGGTGAATCAGATTGGATCTCTGCCTTCAAGGTCTTTAAAATCTAGTAAAGAAGGTATGACTTCTTTACTTACTCTCTTCTTTACTTACATACTCTCAGTGGTTCTCAGCCAGGGGCAATTTTGTTTCCCGCACCCCACCTCAGGGAGATTTGGCAGTATCTGGAGACATTTTCTTAAAAACATATTTTACTTATTTTTTAAAATAGGCTCCGCACCCAATGTGGGGCTCGAACTCAAGACCCCAAGATCAAAGAGTTGTATGCCTTACCGACTGAGCCAGCTAGGCACCCCATGGAGACATTTTTGATTATCCAAACTAGAAGTGGGGGTATTACTGTCCTCTCATGAAAGGAAGCAAAAGATACCTTTTGCCAATGCACAAGGCAGCCCTCACAACAAAGAACTACCTCATCCGAAATGTCATCAGTGCCAAAATTGAGAAACCCTTAACTAGCTATAGTACCTAGAACAAAGGGCTTGTTGGTTGACTGATTGGTGTTGATCTACATGGCAAATGACCTTCACCCCAAGACCCCAGTCATTTTGAATTTGTGCCTGTGCCTAACCCATTACAGCTGTTAGAAATCTTTTGAATAAATGAGTAAATTTAGACAGGTACTGAATAAAGCATGAGATAAAGTGTCATAGGCAAAATGAGTGATAATTCAGAGTGAATTGCTAACTCAAGAGGACAAAAATTTTCTAGCATGATGCCAAGCATATAGTAACTGCTCAGTGAATGTGAACTGAACATATTTAGATAGCCTCGCCCCACTCATTTGCTTAAAGCTTACAGTGCACAATATTGAAGAATCTTATCGTTAAAGCAGTCCTGGCAGTAGCCTTCTTGGAAATACTTCACTATAGACTGCTTGAGTGGCATATTGAACCACAAAGGGATACAACTATGAATTTTTGATAACATTATAGCATTCAAAATTTTCACTAATTCAAATTGGTCCTTTCTCTAATGTGCCTAATTAGTGAATGTTAATGAAGTGTGATATTTCAAACATCCAAAAACTGAGGTGGCCACTTAATGAATTTAGGGAAGGAGGAAGAAGTATTTTGGAGTGTGGCCTCAAGTTCTTTACATAGAATGTGGGTTCTGCTGTTTCTGTACAATAAAAGTAAAAATAAGTAGCAGAGGCATGGGCGTCCCAACTATTGCTTGATATGCATGAAACGTCAACAATAACAGAATGGTTAAGTGCCACTCTCAGTTAAGAATTAAGTAAAATGAAACTGTATCTTTAAATTAGAATATGTCCAGGGCAACTGGATGGCTCAGTTGGTTAAGCATCTGACTTCAGCTCGGGTCACATGGTTCGTGGGTTCGAGCCCCACGCTGGGCTCTGTGCTGACAGCTCTCGGAGCCTGGAGCTTGCTTCGAATTCTGTGTCTGCCTCTCTCTCTGCCCCTCCCCTGCACTCTTTGTCTCTCTCTCTCTCTCTCTCAAAAATAAACATTAAAATTTTTTTTAAGTAAATTAGAATATGTCTGTAGAAAAATGTGATTTAATTTACTAAATTTATTTACACTTTTTTTTCCCAGAAAAAATGATCAGGTGGTCTAATGTTCTAGTGTTTACAAGATAAACAGAACTATTATTGCATGGAAAATCTGTACTTTGATTAAGCAATTACCTTCAATTGTGATTATGTAGGTTACCAAGGAAATATTGGCTTTCTTCTTTCACCTATTCGACCTGCATTTTCTCAATGTAAGTTGGTGAGTAAGTCAGGAAATGGCATCTAATTTTGTATTAACATTAGTCAAATGTAAGTAGGAGGAGAGAGCTACCATTAAAATTTTAAATAGAAATAACGGGGATAATCTGCCATTTGGGTAATCAATGTTCCCTGAATTTAACACAGATAATGGAGACCACAATGTCTCTGATTTTTGCAACATAAAGGAGCAAAATTTTCTTCAAGTCTGAAAATTCCCAGTTAAGTCTTTGTCAAAAAGTGACTTTAATGAGATATGTTTAGGAGTGGGGGAGGGGGAATTTTACTCTACTTTGTAGGAAGAAACAAATAAATAAAAATTATTTCACCTATGCAAGAGAAGGAATCTTATGGGGTAAGTTTACTAATGAACGAATGAAATTAAAAAATGACACATTTTTAAAAACCTCAAAGGCTAGAAAATTAAAAGAATAAATCTTGGATCAGGGAAATATTTAGTATGCTCAGAAGAAGAGGCATAACCAGTAAAAATAGATCTTGATCTGACATATAATAACTGGCATAGCACTGGGATTGGTCAATCAAAATAGGTGCCCAATTAAGCAGCATGTACAGTTGGCCATAAACAACATTTGGAATGGCCAAATTAATATGTGCCAGCTAAACATAAACTCTGGTTATTTTATATGACATGAGACTCAGTATGACATTGATTTCTAAACTGGAAAACATTATGGAAATATATATATATATATATATAT
>NW_024412391.1:15525702-15598202 GCF_014898765.1 Herpailurus yagouaroundi
ACTGGAAAACATTATGGAAATATATATATATATATATATATATTTTTATATATATATTTTTTTTGATTTTTTTTTCTTTTGAGAGAGAAAGGGAGTGCAAACAGGGGAGGGGCAGAGGGAGGGAGAGGGAGAGAGAGAATCTTAAGGAGGCTCCATGCCCAGTGCCGAGCATGCCACAGGGTCCATCTCACAACTGTGAGATTATGACCTGAGCTGAAATCAAGATTTGTACACCTAACCAGTTGAGCCATCCAGACTCCCTGAAACATATCTTATTGTAATGTAATATATTTTATTTTATTTTTTATTCAAAAATTTTAATTATTTATTTTGAGAGAGACAGAGATAGTGTGGGTGGGGGAGGGGCAGAGAGAGAGGGAGACAGAATCCCAAGCAGGCTCTACAATGTCAGTGCTGAGTCCGATGCTGGCCTCGAACCCACGAAACTGAGATCATGACCTGAGCCAAAACCAAGAATCAGACGGTAACCGACTGAGCCACCCAGGCGCCCCTGCAAAATTTTTTTTTAATGTTTATTTATTTTTGAGACAGAGAGATGGGGCGGGGGCAGAGAGAGGGAGACACAGAATCCAAAGCAGGCTCCAGGCTCTGAGATGTAAGCACAGAGCCTGACTCAGGGCTTGAACCCACGAACCTTGAGGTCATGACCTGAGCCAAAGTTGGACACTCAACTGACTGAGCTCCCCAGACACCCCTATACTATGTTTTAGATGCAGGTAAATCAAGAGTCAGATCACGGATATGTAGACAAAAATAAAAATATCTGCTAATTTCTATTGAACTCATATTTTTATAGTTGTTTATGGACTAAGGATTCATCCTACCTTTACATCCTTGCATTACTTTTCAGATGAAGTAGACATTGTTATAAAAACTTAGGTTTGGGGTCTCTTTAGACCATCATCAGTAAGACCACCCTTCATTGCCTGAGTGCAAATCTCTTTGAAAATTCTAAAATATCTCTTTTTCCATGTCTGGAATGATATTCCCATAAAATCCATGATGGTGATTTTTAGTTGGTAGGATATGAAGTGAGTATTTTTTGTTTTCTTCCTTACATTCTTCTGTGTTGTTTGAATTTTTTAAATAGCTTTTTTACAATTCATTCAAATAATAATCATTTTTAAAACCTCTCTGTTCTATTTATTTAGCCAAAATTGTAGTTCACAGTCTTTCTTCTATTAGCTAATTGATTTTTTGAATTTGCTCCCCAAACTCAACACTACTTTCATTTTTTAGGACCAAATTTTTAGTTAATAATTTTTAAAGTGTTATTTATTTATTTATTTATTTATTTATTTATTTATTAGACTTCAAACCTAATAAAGCCCAGCATGAAGCCCAACATGTGGCTTGAACGACCCTGAGATCAAAACCTGAGCTGAGATCAAGAGTCAGACGCTTAACCAACTGAGCCACCTAGGTGCCCCCAAAGTTTTTATTTTAATTCCAGTTGGTTAATATACAGTATTATTATATTAATTTCAGGTGTACAATATAGTGATTCAACCATTCCATACATCACCCAGTGCTCATCAAGACAAGTGCCCTCCTTAGTCCCCATCACCTATTTAACCCATCTCTCCACACCTCCCCTGTGGTCACAATCAGTTTGTTCTCTATAGTTACGAGTCTGTTTCTTGGTTTGTCTCTCTTCTTTTTTTTTTTTTTTTTCTGTTTGCTCTTTTGTTTTATTTCTTAAATTCCACATGAGCAAAATCATATGGTATTTATCTTTGACTGACTTATTTTGCCTAGCATTACATTCTCTAGCTCCATCCATGTCATTGAAAAAAAGATTTCATTCTTTTTTTATGGCTGAATAATACTGTTGTTGATATATATATCTCCCATCTTCTTTATCCATTCATCAATCGATGGACACATGGACTGTTTCCATACTTTGGCTATTGTAAATAATACTGCTATAAACATGGGGAGGGTCATGTATCTCTTTGAATTAGTATTTTTGTATTCTTTGGGTAAATACTGCTTTCATTTTAAACTCATCTTGAAAGAATCTCCTGCAGAGCCAGTGTGAAACGGCAGGAACTGTTTCCACCTGGCACACTATCTTTGAAAGATTTTCTTTTGTTATTTTTATTCTTTGTGTTGTCACATCTAGTTATTTGATAATACTGCTAAACACTTCAATTTCCTTTGAAAGCAATACTACCGTATGTATGATTTAGGTAACTTGGGAACACATTGCTCAACTTAGATGGTATTTGTGAGGGTTGGAAAGATCCCTGGATAAAACAATCTCAGAAATTTTCCTTTGTCGCATAGGTGTCAGAGTGACAAAGGGGTGTGGATTCAGGAGAGACTGTGGTATTGAGGCTTACTAATTCTTTACACAATCTTCCTTCCTTCCTTGACTCTCATGGGGTGATGGACACCATGAACTAATAAAATCTCCAAAGTGTCTTTAAGCCAAATAGTTCAGTCTCTTCACATGTCTCATGGATCTTAAAGGGTTATATTTACTTGAGCTGGGGGATCCTGGATCAGTAACAGAAATTCAAAAATAGTTGATTTTTTTTAATGGTAGCAGGATAGGAATAACTCTTTTCCCTCCTTTTTTGCATTGTGGTGTAATGCTGTTTGTGCTCTACCCATCTATCGGTATGTAAGTGAAAAAAGTAGGACATTTTTCGTCATTGGAAAATTTTGAGGTCAGGATGACTATCAGGTATGCTTTAGAAAAGACATGCATTTAAAGAGAACTTGACTAACATGACCTCTCAAATTCCTTTCAACTTTAAATTCTGTGCTTTGAAGTTTACCTTCCAATCTTATGGTGGTGATGCTCCACATTGGAAGTATAGGTGTCTTCTGGCCACCTTCCTCACTTTGCCTTGAACCTGCAGCTTCTGTGAGGGTGGCAGCTCTGGTCAACAGGAAATGGAGCATGGGAGAATATTCCTAGGAGAGCTGGAGCTGTCCAGCAGTGGAAGGAACTGCCCACACACTAAGTTCCAACCAGAGACTGATGGATGGCAGGTTGGGACAGGGCTTCAGGTAGGCTACTCTTTTTTTTTTTAAATACTTTTCTTTATTTTTTTTTAAAGTTTATTTATTTATTTTAAGAGAGAGAGAGAGAGAGAAAGAGAGAGAGAGAGAGAGAGAGAGAGAGAGAGACCATGAGCAGGGAAGGGCAGAGAGAGATGGAGGAAGAGAGAATCCTAAGCAGGCTCCACACTGTTAGTGCAGAGTGGGGCTTGAACCAGCAGATTACAAGATTATGACCTGAGCCGAAACGAAGAGTCCGATGCTCAATGGACTGAGCTACCCAGGTGCCCCAGGTAGGCTACTCTTGACCACCAAAGGGGTGTGCATGTAGCACATATGTACGTAGAAGTTCTGTACATGCTTACTCATCCCAAGGAGATCTTTCTTGCTTTCTATATTCTTTTTCATTTAAAATGGGATCAAAAATCTTTTAAATTCTGTTGGAAGAAAAGAAAGTACAAGAGACAGAAGGGTTGAAGAGGACAGAACGCAAAAATAGGACTACTACATTGTACCAGTCTTTCAGTTTGTTAATTTCAAGATATTTAGACACACACACATTATATAAACATACTCTATCAAAAGAGGGTTCAAGTCTATAGCAGCTTCATTACTTATAATTTGCAATCATAAATACTGTTGTTGTACACACCATTTGAACAAAAATCAGTATGTTGAGTATTAGCTTACAAAGGCTTCCCAGAATATATAGCTAAAAAAATTAAAAATAAAGTTAATTTGGCCTTAAAAGGTTTCTCAGTCTTTCCCTTTTCAAGTGGCAGATGCTTTCACTTTGATGAATGCCCACTTGATTGAGGTGCTGAGGCACGATGCAAAAAATCTTTAAGCATGTTTATAGTTGTTTTTGTGGGTTTTTTAAATAAATGGCTGGATACCTAGCCCTTTTCTTTTTTCTTACATTTTCTTCTGAAAGGAAGAATCAATGTTCCTGCAGACATCCTAGATTTGAGAAGAAAGAACTTTGGGGAAACATCTCATCCAGCTCCCATATGCTAGGCGGTTAAATAGTAATCCAATTTTATAGGTAGAACAACTGAATGTGGAGAGGCTAATTGCTCCATAAGTTTTTAACAGTTTTTAACTTTATAGAATAACATGTATTCATGCATTGCAGAAAATTTGAGAATGCAAAAATACACATGCACAAAGAAAATGAAAATCCTCCTAGAGGAACTATTATTTACATTATGATGTATAGCCTCCTAAATACAGATGTATCATCGCATATATACTTCATACTCAATATTCTTTGAGGAAAAAATAAAAAGGTTGAGTGGAAGAGCTGTTGGTCCATCTGATCCATACCTGGAATCAATGTCCACATATTTTTAACCATCTTCTTTAATGTGTCTCCTCTCCCCTGAGCCTAATCTGACAATAGATTATAAATAAGGTGTCAAATTTCCTATTTAGAAAATAGTGCTAGGATTGTAGGCAATTCTTTACCTTTCTTTTCCTGAATAGAGACCCAAGAGATTGCAAAGGAAATATAATACTGCAAATATGGCTTTATTTTGGGGAGGTAATACTGGAGGTCCCTATGTTGACAGCTGCAAAGGCAGTCACATGCTTAAACAGAGCAAAGAGCCCTACAAAGGAAGAAGTTAACTTTAGCTTTGAAAATCCTTTTATCCTCCATGATTTTGATGGCTTTAAATTTGTCACCTGAATGCAATATTAACATAATCGTCTGCATTTCAGCTAATGAATGCACCTGCTTCTACGACTTTATTTTAGCAGTTTTAATGAGCTCTTCAAAAGAGTTTGCCTGGACTTACTGCACGGCTAGAGAAATAGCAGCTGTAAGCAACTAACAACACATTCAGTATTTGAATCAAGTTCTGCAAAGTTGTTAAACTTGAGAAGGCGTGTCTATCCATCTGTCTGTGATAAGGGGAATGAAGCTGAGACGTAGCTGTGATCTTTGGAAAAAGCAATAGAGTAAGTGGGGCTGGCCGGAGGCGGTTATTCCCTGCTTGGCCATAATGTATGGATCCCAGGCAGTTCATTAAAGCTCTCTATATCCCAGTTTTTCAGCTATATGATAATAGTACCTAGCTTATAAGCTTGTTGCAAAGATGAAAATGCCTCACCTGTTGAAAGCACTCACTTATGTTTAATTTCATTATAATTATTATGGTTATTATTAAGTAGATGTGGTTTTAAGTCAATGAATCAAATTCTCTTTGATCGGCTAGATGTTGTTAAGATGGTTCTTAGGTGAAGAGCTGCTCCTGGAGACCTATAGAAGACAGACCCAAACTGATCTCTTGTACTTATCAGGAAGTCTGTTTCAGTGCTGAATCATACCTTAACCCCACAGTGAAGATTTTTGAAAGAGAAGATGTCAGCCAATTTCTAGAAGTCCAAATACCTAAATAATCCAAATGTAAGCCGTTTAGGATTTCTGAATACTATGTAGATGCTAGGATACTAAGATAGTTACCTGCTTTTAAAATATACATATTTTAACACTTATATTATCAAATTCATTCCACGCTTATTATGCCCTGATTTCAACAACACATTTTTTCATGCTGGGACTCTCCCTCTTTTTTCTTTTTTCTTTTTTTTTTTTTTTGCCATATGTTCCTCTATATACATTAATTTGAAAAGTAGTAATAACCCATCCAAAGTTCAATTGAATGGAAAACAAAAAGCCAGGACAAATGTTGCTTTAAAGATACACATGGCATACTTTAAAGATACAATGGCAGATACATTACAGATCAATTGGAGGTAACACTTGGAATAAAGATGCCACAGATTTTTATCTCTCTCAGTCAAATAGGTAGCACAGGGGTGAGATAGCTGTTCAGAAAATGGAATTTTTTCCTATTTCTTTTTTATTTTATTTCACTAAAAGTGAAACAATTATTCTGGTTGAAATGGAAGTAATTTATTTTCCAGATTCCTTTTCCCCTTTACACCACTCTGGCCAACAGCTTTCCTCCCTGAATAATCAGAGCTAGTTCATTGGTGTTTCACCCCACATGCCACAATGCTAGAGAGTCATTCAGAAGACAGGACCAGCTTAGGAATTCTCACCAACTTGTTACAGGGGTTTCTCTGGAAAGGCATTGCATTCCAGAAACCATCAGCTCCAACCTGCTGAGTAGGCAGGCTTCTGGTAACTGCTTGCATCTCTGCATTTCAAAAGATCCATTTTATTCAGACTTGCGTGAAGCATCTTTCCAGAAGGCATTCACTTCTACTCTTAGACCCTAGCTTTGTAACCTAAGAGAACAACCCAAGGGAGCTCACCTCTGGCTGCCCTTTGACTGTGCTTTGCTGTTGAAGGAAGGCAAGCTGACCTCATAGTGGTAAGGTTTATGTTGTTGATGGTCTGGTCACTCACAGTGTGGTCCTCAGAAGGGCAGCATGAGCATCACCTGGGAACCAGTTAGAAACACAGGGTCTCAGGCCCCACCCCAGAGCTACCAAATCAGAATCTGCCTCTTACCAAGATTCCCAGGTGATTTATATGCATGTTTCGTTTTAAGAAGCAGTGGGCTAAGGAATCTGCCTGAGATTCTTTTTGCAGCAATGGAACTCACCATCTCCTATTCCAAAGCTGTATCCATCTACTTTCTACTCCCAGTCTCTACGCAGATTTCTCTGCAGTGTTCCAGGGCAAACTATCTCTATTTTGGACAAGTTCCCAGCCAGTGGGTCTTGTAGTGATTTGCATTTCTCTGTTTCAGGTGGTCAAATGTGTATACAGCCCAGCCTACGCTAGCCAACGATACCCATTCTCCTGCAAGTTATCTTGCCCTCCTCATTCCCACAGCTGTAGTGTTACCACGTTCATAAATTATTGTTAAAGAAGGAAATTACCAAAAGAAAAAAAAATAGTCTCCATAAACCTGCAGAGTTTAGAGCTAAAGAATATGTTAAAATTTTCCATCGTGGAAATTTCCCAGCTACTGGGCTCTTCAGATTTTTTTTTTTTTTTTCAGAGCTGCAAGCAAAGAATGGAAATTTCCAATTGCAGCATCGAGGGCTGCTGTTCTGCTGACTGTCTTGCTCAGCCAGGGTCATCTGCTTCTCTAAGACATCAAGGAATGCCAAGGTAGGTCTGAGAGAACACACACTTCCTCTGCAGGAAGGAAGGAATGTCTTTGTGCTGCCTCCAAGCTGTGATAAGGAGAGGGGCAGGGGAGGTGACACATGCCCTGCTCCCTCCACCTGAGTGTGAATTCTGTTGGTCTTTACCACCTATCAAATGCTTATCATATCTGACATCTTTCCAATGGCCACTGGCTGGCATGTCTTCTGTTTTTTAAGAAATCCCTGGGGTGGGTTGGGAGACGCAGAGAGAGGAAAGGAACTGACATTTTTTGAGGTCTACCCTTCCAAGTACTCTGCCAGCTGTTTTATGTATGTTATATCATTTAGCCTTTATGTGACATCGCCCAAGGTTAACTTCTGATTTCCTGCACCCAGATTTTGGAAGCTTCGTTTGTTCTTCCTGGGACAGCCCTACCTCCCCGCAATCCTCCCAGAAAGGAGTCATCTGCAAGCATTCTGAAAGCTTCCTCTCCACCTCTTCAATCATAACAGTTCAGTTTGTTTTCCCTCTATCTAAATTGACATACATTTCCATTCACAGCTGGTCCTGGTGTCTGAATCAACAGGCGTCTAATAGTCCCTTAAATCCTGTTATGTTCCTCCCCATGCACTGTTGCTGCTATTACAGAAGTCTGATGGTGGCAGTTCCATGAACAAACACGTGTAAAGCCATTGGCACCTTGAGGACAAGGCCAAACACCTTGACTGGTTCTAGGCCAGAAAGCATGTTCTCAAACCTAAGCAAGAACTACCTATGCCTACTCTCTTCTTACTGACATCCCCTGATACCAGGAAAAGAAGAGTTAAGGAGGATTTCTGACATCCACTGTTGCTATTTATACTTATTACTTATTGAGGCAGGTTTGGTAATAATGAAGATATTTCAGCAATAAAAAGATTATATCCTCAGATGGCTCCTAAGTTTTAAAAAAGAATATTTATTCCCTATCTGTGTTTTTGATCACACCCATATCCATAGATAGCAATGTCATCTTTGAGTACGGTGACCAATTTTAATGCCAACTGAAAACAGAAGTGGATGGGAGTGTGAATGGTCAACAGGAATCGTGTAGGTCTGTTTAGGCTTTAGTCTCAAAAGCTAATGTTTAGTCATTGGTTACTTCTGTAACGATGGTTTTGCTTATCCCCTTAATCCATTAAGACTGGGTCTAATTCCTTGGTGAAATTTGTCAACTGGCATTATAACGCGGGTCTGGGTCTCATATAATACGTACCATACTTCTGACAGGCTCTTTCCACTCCTCTGCGTTTGTCATTACCTAGAAGATGTTGGTCCTCTTAGTTGACAATACTGGTGATTCATACCTGTGGGTGGGGCTGAATAGACGCCTGATGACTATTCTTTTCCACGTTAGACCACAGAGATGATTAAAAAAATATATGGTTGGATTATATGCTGGTCTAATTGCTGATTGATTGACATCAATCACAGCCCCAATTCTCTCCTTCCTGTTTCTCTACTCCTTGCAATGTGACTTTTCAGTAACTCGTACCAAGAGTTAGAGTCTATTTCCCGACTGGTCTTTGACTTGCTTTGGCCACAAGAATGCAGCAAAAGTAACAGGGTGCCTATTCCAAGCCTGAACCTCAAGTATGTGTTTCCACTTCCTTTCTTGGAACCCACCATGGCTCCTTGACTAAGTCCATTCTAACCTGCTAGGGGATAAGAGATCATGTGGAGTAGAGATGAACCGTTCTAGCTGAGGCCATCCCAGACCAGCCAGCCCAGAGCTAATGTACCACCCGACCACAGATGCATGGACAAGCCCACCAAGATCAGCCAGGCCCAGCCTGGATTAGCAAAAACACTCAGCCAACTCATGGTCTCATGAGAAATAGTAAATGGTAGCTGTTTTAAGCCACTACATTTTAAAGTGGTTCTTTATGAAGTGATAAGTAACCGAAAACAGTGACCAATTCCCTTCATTTTTTTCTTCACACCTCCTCTCCCCACCCCCCGAATGCCAGAAGCTCAGAGTCAACTCAGAAGGCCAATCACAGAATCTATGTTTATTCATTTATACAGATTTATTGAACTCTTTACGGCTAACATATTTGCAATCCTCTCTTTCCTTGGTAGAGAATTTTAAAAATTTAATAATCTATTGTTTGCCATGTTCGTTCTAAACCAACTCAGTCTTCTGTCTTAAATATTAGGTGATTTCTACTTGACGTCAGATTAGAAGAGATGACCCTAGAGCAAGACTGGCAAATGTTTTCTGTAAAGAGCCAGCTAGTAAATATTTTAGGCTGTGCAAGCCATACAGTCTCTGTCACAAGGCTGCTGTTATAGCGCTCAAGTGGCCCTAGACTACATGTAAACAAATGGGCATGGCTGTGTTCCAAAAAAAACATAATTACAAAAACAAGCAGTGGATAGGATTTGGCCCTCAGGCCATAGTTTGCTAACCCTTGATCTAGAGAATCTGCGTTACTGTGAAAAAACATTTTCATCTATACCACGATGCCATCAACTTTGTTGTAATTCAGATCAATCACTTTGAAAAACAGAGAAATTAAGTCAATTTACTTCCTCGATTAGAGGACTAAGAAGGGCCTTGCTCTTCCAGAGCAGAGCTGTATGGAGACTAACAACATTAGTACCAGGGCAAGTACTACACTAAACAATGGAAAATTCCCCAGCCACCTAGTCTGTGACTGGCTATTGAGTCAATGCTAAAGGCCAGGGTGACACAAGCGATGCCTCATTTGTTTTGTTTCATTTCCCAGCCTCTAATCTCAAATACTCATTTAACAAACGTGCTCTGTATGTCACAACGAGGATGGGACTCTGGTCGTACTTGCCTACTCGGAGTTCCCTGAATGTATTGTGCTATTTCACGGCTCTCTAGCTCTGCACACAATGTTCCTTCTGCCTAGAACACACTTAGTCCTCTTTTCTTACTGGCTAACACCCACTCGCTGATCAAAACGAAGCTCAGTGATCCTGCCTCTTGGAAGACTTCCCTAAGTGCTCCTCCACCTTCTCACCCCCAACCTCCAGTCCACACACAAAGTCTCAGCATTCTTCCTACCAAATTAATAATTAAAATAGTTAATGATACTTATATGGTGCCAAGCTCTTACTAGGTGGCAGGCACTGTTCAACAGAGTCATTTAACTGAAATGATCGGTATTCTTGCCCGTTTCCCCAATCCATTCAAATCCCCAATCCATACATTCAAAAACATGTGTCGAGGGGCGCCTGGGTGGCGCAGTCGGTTAAGTGTCCGACTTCAGCCAGGTCACGATCTCGCGGCCCGCGAGTTCGAGCCCCGCGTCGGGCTCTGGGCTGATGGCTCAGAGCCTGGAGCCTGTTTCTGATTCTGTATCTCCCTCTCTCTCTGCCCCTCCCCTGTTCATGCTGTGTCTCTCTCTGTCCCAAAAATAAATAAACATTGAAAAAAAATTTATAAAAAAAAAAAAGAAAAAAAACCAAAAACGTGTCGAATACCTCTGTTTTGTGAGGCAAAAAAGATAAATAAAACACTAAGCTATACAATACAGAGTGTAAGCCCACTGAGGGCACATGCTGTATCTTATTTGTTTTTTACATCTCAACACGTAGCAGTGTCCGGATCTAAGGTGTTAATATTAGAAGAACGAACAAATGAAAATAGCTGACACTTATACAGTGTATAGTGTGTGCTGGGTGATATTCTAAGCTCTTTAGATGTCTAAACTCATTGAACCCTCATGACAATTTTATGGGGTAGCTGGCATAATTATCACTTTTCACACGTGGGGAATTGAAGGCATGGAGAGTTTTTAAGTCACTTGCCCAAGGTCACACAACTGGTATGTGACAAAGCTGATTCTAGAGCCCATTTCCATAACCACTGGGTGAAATCAAAGTCTGAGTGACTCAGCATAAATCCATTGCCACTCCTGAAAAAATAATTCAATGGCTGCATCTTTGAGAGCTTGAATAGTCCAGTGGTAGCAGCTATGTGCGTGGGCTTAGGAGTCAAACAAAATGTGTTCACATTTGTACTCAAGCGCTCAGTGTAAGTGAGCAATGTTGTTGGAAGTGTTGACGGTGCCTCCGAAGCATACCCTCACATTTACTCATAGCTTGTTAAGGTTGCCTTCCGACTCCAAGTTGATTTCTCCCATGCCCTCGCCTCCTCGCGTTGGTGGGCACGCATCAATGCTTGAGGAATGACTCCGGCACTGGTCTGCCATGTGGCCAGTGTTTGGACTCTTCACCTGTGGCAAGCAGGATTATATAGGAGATCCATCCATGTTGGGCTACTCCAATGGACACTTAGCTAATCAGCACGTTGAAGAAGACCACACAGGAGTGTCCACAATGCCGGTAACCTGGATAACCATGTGCATTATTTTAAAAGATTGCTGTCAGTCACTCACTGATGGCTTTGGAAGTCCTCCTGGAGCCTCTCAGGTAATATGCCACTCAGTGGGGGAGATATAGACAGGGAGAGACAGTGGCTGGCCTGCAGGTATCTCTGAGGACAGATTTGCTCTGTTGATAAAGAACAGATATTTCCAACAGAATTTTGCTTCTGAAACAAAAATGGGTTTGGAAAGTTTTAGGTTTGAGCATTAGAACATTAGGAAATGAAAATGATCACAAAGTCCCTGTAGACCTTTGAAGTCCACGGTTCCGCTGGGTGTAGAACAAATGTGCCCATTCTTCTGCCTCTAGGCAGTTGCCTTAAAAAAAAATTCAACTTGTTCTTACTTCTCTTTTACTCCCTCTGTAATTAGGTAAATAGGAAGAAGCAAAGAAGCAATTTGCTTCGTAGCCTCCATTGACGGCCTAGAGCACCTAACGAAGATGTGCCAGGGCTACTCGCTTCCGCAAGCTTCCAGTTCTCAGATGGAGGTTCAACAGAGGCTAAAAGTGATTCAACACTCTAAGAATCGGCTCTTGCAATCAACCATGTGTCACCAGAGCACGGTGCAAGATTGTACCTGTAAGTACATGATAGTGTATGAAGAGATATTGTCTTCTCCTTTCTCCTCTACAGGCTTTCCTCCCAGTCAAGAATTAACCATGAGGGGTGCCTGGCTGGCTCAGCTGGTTAAACATCCGACTTCAGCTCAGGTCACGATCTCACGGTTCATGAGTTCGAGCCCTGTGTCGGGCTCTGTGCCCACAGCTCAGAGCCTGGACCCTGTTTCGGATTCTGTGTCTCCCTCTCTCTCTGTCCCTTTTCCAGCTCACGCCCTGTCTCTCTCTGTCTCAAAAAGAAATAAACATTAAAAAAAAAAAAAAAAGAATTAACCATGGGACTCGTCCAGGAAAGCATGGATTGCTTGGCTGGAAGACTGGAGAAACATTCAGTTGACCAGCATTCTTGGGCACCTGCAAGTGCATGTTCCAGTGCTTGGGTAGAATTTATCACACCTTATTTACCAATTAAAATAGCCCAAATGTTATTGTAGATATAGCCCATTTCATACAGTTTAATGCTTAATAATTCTCTGCTTGCTTCATTATGTAAAACTTGCATTTTCCCATCTAGGTCATAAACTCTCTGAGGGCAGGGATCATGGCTTTGCTTCCTTTGAATCCACCACAGGACCAAACACAGAATAGAGGGGCACAATACTGGGTGGTCAAAAGGGCATGACCACGAGACGGTGTCTGAGACCTGGGTGGCTTCCATGCCCCCTGCCCCATCTAGCTGGATTAAGACCTTCAGGAAGCATTGAAATCTCTGAGATGTAATTTCTTCAAGTTAAGATTGCCCCACTCACCTCATTGGTTCATTGGGAGGATCGGATAAGATAATGTACGTGAGAGTATTTTGTAAACTAAGATTTGCAAGCTACTGAAATGTGAGAAATCATCAGAAGAGGCACTTAGTAAATATCTGATTGATTTTTAATGATAAAGTAGTGTCTTCCTCTCTTCCCTACATTCAGTTCTTAAGGGGTTTCGCTTCTCAGGATTTGAATTTATCTGAGTGGAAAGCTGCTCTACATCTTTCTGATTCTGTGTAGAATGTCTCCTAGTGCATTTCACCCTATAGTTATCTTAAAGTTTGATTGACATTTAATCAAATCAACCAAAAAAGTCACAAAGCATGCCATGGTCACATCTATCACATAGGCCTCCTGGAGACCAATAGCATTTGTAACTCACTAGAGTTCCAGAGCCTTTTTTTGTGTCACATCTGCCTACTCCGCTGTACCCCGGGCAAGGATTATGTATATTTCTATATTCTAGCACATACTTGATACATGGGAGTGTCAGATCATTGCCCTAAGCCCAGGCCAGCTGAGAAGAAAATGAAAAAGTGGCACCTTATATGAGAAATTTTACAAAGAGATGACACTATGAAACAGACTTTTAGAATGGTTCATTTATTTAGAGTCTTCATTTTCTACTTGTTCTTAGCAAAGAAGACAATCTCTCCATAGTAACAGAATTCTATATGATACATTAGAAAACTCCCCTTTCAAACATGGTTATTCCTCAAATGCTTCTGTAAGATATCAAATTTAGGCACAAGGTTTCTTCTCACTTAACTGGAAAAAAAAATGGAGACACCAAGACATAAAATAAGTTGTATATTCTAGAGATTATTATATGGATTTTTGGTTCTCTAATACTCTTAGTCTTAGTAACATGAAAGAAGAGGTAACTAGAGAACCAATGACTTTTTTTGGTCATCTTTACTGAAAACGTTCCATTTCAGTATTTTTGGTTAATTCATGAAAGCTGCTTGAGCCTTTTTTTCTTCCCCAAGTTCAATCACAGAGTATCAACTGCAAGACTTATATACAGAGTTGAGGCATTTTGGTGATATGTGGAATCCAAACCAATTGTGAACTCCATTAATGAACATATTTAGGATGCCCTTTTTTATGGGGCATAAAAAGAGAAAACTATTTTTCAGAATTAACTGATCCAGAACAGTTTTCGGAAACCTCATTTCTATTCTTTTAAAATTGATTACAGAAAGTTTCAAACATACCCAAAGGTTGAAGAATAGTAAAAATGAACCCATTCTTATGAACCTGTCATCCAGCTTCAACATAAGGGCAATCTTGGCAAGCCTCATTTTCATTTTTTATTTTTTAATTTTAAAAAATGTTTATTTAGAGAGAGAGAGAGAGAGAGAGAGAGGCAGAGAGAGAATCCCAAGCAGGCTCCACACTGTCTTCATTGAGCCTGACATGGGGCTCAAACCCACGAACCGTGATCTCATGACCTGAGCTGAAATCAAGAATCAGACACTTAACCGACCGAACCACCCAGGAGTCTCAAAAATGTTTATTTATTTTTGAGAGAGAGAGAGCAAGCAGAGGAGGGGCAGAGAGAGAGGGAGAGAGAGAATCCCAAGCCAGTTCTGCACTATCAGCAGTGAGCCTGATTCAGGGCTTGAATTCACGAACTATGAGATCATGATGAGCCAGAGTCTGATGCTTAACCGACCGAGACACCCAGATGTCCCTATCAGACACTTTTCTTTTTCATTCTTGTATCTCTGTCACCTCTCCTGAGGCTGACATGGGACCAGCTCCTTGAATAGTCCATACTAGAAGAAAAGTACTAAACAGGAGGAGGAGATGGTAAATTTTAAATTTATTAATTTATTAATTATTCTCTACCTGTGACACAGTGCCTTGTTTCTTCTGACTAACATGCTACAGGGAAATAGTGATAATGGGAGAGGAGGCATTTCCAACAACAGAACTGACTCTTTGTCCCTTTGCCCCAATGATATATAGTGAGTGGCAGAACGAGAGGTCACTCCATTCTTGATCCTAAAGAGAAAGGCCCAGGACAAATCTTGTAACCCAAATGTTTCAAGGCAGAGAGTTTCTTATATGTAACATATTACTCATTTATTATATATATATATATATATATATATATCAAATTACATATATATGTAAAGTTTTTTGCAGAGTACAAATATCATGCTGTATTATTGTTCTAAGATTTATCAAAATGCATACCAATTTGTAGCCAAATCATACCCATAGGGAATCTAAAATAATAATAATTTTTTAAAGTAAATTAGAGGGGCACTGAGGTGGCATAGTTGGCTGAACATCCAACTCTTGATTTGGGCTCAGGTCATGATCCCACGGTCATGAGATTGAGCCCTACATTGGGCTCCATGCTTAGCTTGGAGCCTGTTTAAGACTCTCTCTCTTTCCCTCTGCCCCCTCTCCCACTTGTGTGCTCTCTCAAAAAAAAAAAATAAATAAATAAATAAAAAAATAAATAAATAAATAAATAAAAATAAATGAAAGAAGTAATGGGGCACCTGAGTGGCTCAGTTGGTTAAATGCCCAACTTTGGCCCAGGTCATGATCTCACAGTTGGTTGGGTTTAAGCCTGAATCAGGCTCTCTGCTGACAGTTCAGAGCCTGGAGCCTGCTTCAGATTCTGTGTCTCCTTTTCTCTCTCCCCTTACCCCGCTCACACTCTGTCTCTCTCTCTCTCTCAAAAATAAAATAAACATTAAAAATTAAAAAAATAAATACATAAAAGAAGTAAATTAGAATGATGAATTTGGGTAGAAGTCATATGGCTTTAACAAAATTTCGATTTCTTCCTTTACGTTGTTCCCCCTGGTAAAACAGCAAAATTCCTACCTAGATGGTAAGACTTGTACCATTTGCTTAATTTTAAGATCCTTGGTTGCTCTTGGGAACAAGTATACTGCTGTGGCATGAAGCGGAAGGTATAATTTGAAGCCAGACTAGAGAAAAAAGGCTCCTTTTAGAAATAATATATTCATGAAAATGTAAAAGTATCAAAAAAGGCTTAATAATTTCACCAAGTAATGTAAAGCTAAATGTCATATGCAAGTTCCTAAAGAACTATAACAAACTTTGTAGAACTCAAGCCTTCCATGGAAGAAGGTTTTAAAACTTCTTTTAAAGCCAACACAATGGGAAGAGCCAACCACAGAATGTGTTGCACTGTTACTCCCTGTGGTTATTTGCTTTATCAGCCACAATAACTGATTTTGCATTCAGTAAAGACTTAAGAAAGGTTGGGGCGCCTGGGTGGCTCAGTTGGTTGAGCATCCGACTTCAGCTCAGGTCATGATCTCGCGGTCCGTGAGTTCGAGCCCCGCATCGGGCTCTGTGCTGACAGCTCAGAACCCGGAGCCCATTTCAGATTCTGTGTCTCCCTCTCTCTCTGACCCTCCCCTGTTCATGCTCTGTCTCTCAAATAAATAAACGTTAAAAAAAACTAAAAAAAAAAAAAAGACTTAAGAAAGGTAAAGATGAACACTTATCATATTTCTTTCCCATGTGGACTTTTAAAATCCAGGACAATAGCTTTCCTTTTTCCTCTAGTAATTAGACTCTGAAAGGAATCTGGAAAGTGTTACACACAGGAGTGGTATTCAGTCAAAACAGCGCTCATTTCCAGCTCTGCTTGAGTTTGTTGCTGTCTACGTGTGATGTTGAAGGGAGTGAGGAAAATAAACTTCCCCAATTATTACATGGTGCCAATGATTTGACTTGGCTTTGAAGAAATAAATTGCATTGCTTCCTCAGTATATTCACAATCAGTCTCTGAGATGCAGGGATATGGTTATTCCATCAGAAAAAAAAAACACATTTAATTATTTAAGACAACTAAGTACTTCATGTGAAAACTACCAACTTAACAGAAGGGAGGGAAATAACTCTTAAAATAGGCTCAAGGGGTAGGGGTGCCTGGGTGGCTTCATTGGTTAAGCATCTGATCAAACCCTGTGTCGGGCTCTATGCCGGGTATGGAGCCTGCTTAAGATCTTCTCCCTCTGCCCCTTCCCTCCCTCCCTCCTTCACTCTCTCTCTCTCTCCCTAAGAAAAGAAGGAAGGAAGGAAGGAAGGAAGGAAGGAAGGAAGGAAGGAAAGAAGGAAGGAAGGAAGGAAAGAAGGAAGGAAGGAAGGAAGGAAGGAAGGAAGGAAGGAAGGAAGGAAAGAAGGAAGGAATAGGATCAAGCCAGTAAACCTAAGGAAAGGGGAAAAAAACAAAGAAGGATAAGTAATAAGAAAAAGAATGAAAATGAATATATCCATTACCATAAAAATTTGAATGAATCAGATTTCCCTTTTAAAGACAAACTTTCAGATTAGGTTGAAAAACAAAATTAAACTATGAAACTGACTTCAAATAAAATGGCAAAGAAAATTTGAAAATAAATGATTGGGTAGATGTATGTCAGGCAAATCCAAAACCAGGAGTGACAATATTAATATCAAACTCAAGGCCAGAAACATTAAATAGGAACAAGAGGATGGAATGTGCCACACAGTGGCAGAGATTGCTAGATGCCTATGCCATCCACACCCATCCCTCTTTGCCCTTGCTAACAAAACCTCAATTTAATTTGGTACAGCAATGTGTACAGATGAAAAATTAACTTTCCTATCCTATTTTACAATTAGGAGTGAATAATAAATTGTAAGCAGACATAAGTTGACAGGTGGGCCTGCTGACGTCTGAGTTGGAAGCTACTCTTTTCTGACTTCTTTTTCCTCCTTCATGACTGGAATATACATGTGATGGCTGGAGCTGCAGAAGCCATCTTGCAACCATGACTTGGAAAATGGATACCACATACTAAAAGGTAACAGAGCAGGAAGACAAAAGGAGCTTCCATTCCCGATGACCATGGAGCCACTATACCAGCCCTGAACTTTTTACCACCAGGTATATTTTATGTTTGAGAAAAACACATTTCTATTCAGCCACTATTATTCTGGTATCATTTTATACGTAGTCAGCTCAATTTCCTGTGGCACAGATATAAACTTGAACAAAATATAACAGTTGTCAGTTGTTATGCACTAAAAAGCATAGCATAAAAATTGTTTTAAATCAAAACCACCAGAGAGTGTTAAAAGAGAAAAGAATCCACTAGAAAGACATGCAGAATTTGAGGAAATGGCAAGCTTAGTAGTAGGTTTTCATTCAATTCTTTCAGAGTTTGATAGAATATGAAATCAAACACAAGCAAGAATATAGAAGAATGTAATATATAACATAATATAACTATTTAATATAATAATAATATAACTATAGGCTTATAATAATATAACTATAAGCTTATTATATATGCATGAATATATGAATTTATGTATGATTCATATATAGTATAAAAAATAAATTTATACCTTACAAAAAAGAGAATATGCAATCTTTTTATAGGTGTGTGGAATATTTACAAAATCAATCATGTACTTGGCCGTAGAGGATGAAAGCTATTGTGGTATCAGGTACAGAGGAAAGATGCTGGAACTAGATGGTCTGTTCTACAACTTGCTGGCAGTGACCTTGGGCAAGTTACTTAACCTTCTAGGGTTTTGTTTCTTTATCTACAGACTTGGGATCATAACAGCTAGAAATTTTATCTTTTACAATTATTTTTTTTTTAATTTTTTTGTTAACATTTATTTATTTTTGAGACAGAGAGAGACAGAGCATGAACGGGGGAGGGTCAGAGAGAGAGAGGGAGACACAGAATCTGAAACAGGCTCCAGGCTCTGAGCTGTCAGCACAGAGCCCGACGCGGGGCTCGAACTCACCGACCGTGAGATCATGACCTGAGCCGAAGTCCAACGCTTAACTGACTGAGCCACCCAGGCGCCCCCCTTCTTTTTTTTTTAATTTTGTTTTAACGTTTATTTATTTTTGAGACAGAGAGAGACAGAGCATGAACGGGGGAGGGTCAGAGAGAGAGGGAGACACAGAATCTGAAACAGGCTCCAGGCTCTGAGCAGTCAGCACAGAGCCCTATCTTTTACAATTATTATGATTTCTCCCAGCCTAGCATTTTCCAGCTTGATGTCCATCCATCTCCCTACACAAAGCTGCTGGCACTGCATGTAACTGACTCTAGGTGGAGGTGCCAGGCCATCAGATGGTCATCACTGTGTCACAGTGGGAGGGTCAACAGCAGGAATAGAAGGTTAACCTCCCTCAGATTGGTGAACACGATGCTGTCTACAACGGAATTCAAGAGCACCAAAAGAATGTTAAATGGATGAATTGTTACTTGCAGGAAAAGAAACAGGAACCATGTTTCCAATTATTCCTCATTTCAGACAACAACTAGCTGTTTCCGTTGGCTGGCACGGTAGCTGAATGGGGAATGCTATTGAGTAAACTCTGCCCAAGAAGGATGAATGCGGGCCAGTGAATTTTCTGACACAGTCCCAGCTTTATTTTTGCTTATTGCTGGCAAGCTAATACGAGGGACATTAAAAAACAAGTGACAAAAACTTTATAAATAAGGTTTAAAGGACAAGAAGTCTCCATAGTCCCCCAAAATGTAAACATTTTGTGCCGATAAGGATTATTTGTGACATAAGACAGAATCTCTAAATTTGACTGTTGGCTAGAAAAAAGAAAAAAAAAAACACTTAATATAAATCTTTTAAAAACCCATAAAATAAAACATTTCTTAATATCACAAAAGCAGAACACTGAAGTACTTAAAAATATATTTTTGTAATGGTTATTTTTGAAAGACAGAGAGAACGTGGTCAGGGGAGAGTCAGAGAGAGAGGGAGACAGGATCAGAAGCAGGCTCCATATTGTCGGGGCAGAGCCAGATGTGGGGCTCTAACCCACAAACCATGAGATCATGACCTGAGCTGAAGTCAACGCTTAACTGACTGAGCCACCCAAGCACCCCTGTACTTAGAATATTTAACATAAGAAAAAGATGGTATTTTAATTTCGTGAGCAAGTACTTTAATACATGAAAATATACGACCCTAAGGACACTATTAATTGTACATTTTAATGTTTATTTCATGTAAGTAAATTATAAATATACAGGCCATTTTATAAATTATAAACATTCAATATGTTTATGCATTTAAGTAAAATTAGACGTAATAAAGTATTAGACCTATAAAAACATAAAAGTTTTATCCCTGAACTTAGGGGGAAAGCAGAAATGAACTAAAGAGGGGCGCCTGGGTGGCGCAGTCGGTTAAGCGTCCGACTTCAGCCAGGTCACGATCTCGCGGTCCGTGAGTTCGAGCCCCGCGTCAGGCTCTGGGCGGATGGCTCGGAGCCTGGAGCCTGTTTCCGATTCTGTGTCTCCCTCTCTCTCTGCCCCTCCCCCGTTCATGCTCTGTCTCTCTCTGTCCCAAAAATAAAATTAAAAACGTTGAAAAAAAAAATTAAAAAAAAAAAAAAAAGAACTAAAGATAGTAAGTCTTCCCCACTCATTTTAGGTCGCAAACACTTGATAAACTGATGTCAACAGGGAATGAATGGGGTGTATGTTCCTTTGCTTTGGGGGGCCTGCAGTATCATCAGCAGAGTGATCTTTATGTTTTTGCCTATTTTTCATATGTTTCATCACAAACATATTGATGTACAAATAGATAAATTCAGGATGGTTATTATTTTGGGTCCAAACTATATCCTAACTCACGAGCTATTCCTATGTTCTCTCAGCATTATCAGTTCTTTACCAATCTTTACTCATTCCTCTCTTTAAAAAGTTTTGTGTGACAACATCGGCTCCCATCTTTCTGCTTACAATGAACTTCTCGCTAACCTCTGCACACATAAATGTCCTTTCTCAGCCTCTCCGTAAGCTGTTGTCATTCACAGAAGCTCCATGTATAAGAGAGCATTAAACTCAGGAAGAAGTCCCCCCCCCCCCACCACCACCTACGGGGTTTCAGACTTACTCAGATACAAGGCAAACAATGCATGCTTCCCCAGCGAAGATACATAGAGAGTGCCCATTTAGCTGAAGACAGAGAGAGACAGAAACAGAGAGGAGAGAGGCGGAGACCAGACTTCCCCTGTCCAAACTGTACTAGAAGTAGAGATTCTGTACTTCTGTAATGCAGATTATTAGCACAATGCTATCAGGATTACATGGATTGTTTTTTTATTCAACTTGGCAGATAGCAGTACATACTTACCAGATTGACTTGATGAAATCAGTGTTAAGAACTACTTTAAAATGATTAGAAGAATTCTTTTTCTGGGGGCGCCTGGGTGGCTCAGTCGGTTAAGAGTCCGACTTCGGCTCAGGTTATGATCTCACGGTCCGTGAGTTCCAGCCCCGCGTCAGGCTCTGTGCTGACAGCTCAGAGCCTGGAGCCTGCTTTGGATTCTGTGTCTCCCTCTCTCTCTGCCCCTCCCCCACACTCTCTCTCTCTCTCTCTCTCTCTCTCTGTCTCTGAAAAGTGAATAAGCCTTAAAAAAAATAATAAAAAATAAATAAATTTTTAAAAAAAGGAATTCTTTTTCTGGTCTAGATATTTTTAAAGGATTTTTTTTTTATCATCCCCCAAATTGTCTTCCTAAAATTTGTTACGAGTCTATCTAATCACCTAAGGCACAGGATCGTCTTGCATTCCTGCCTTCTCCCAACACACGAAGGTCAGATGCCTCATGCTGCCTCATCCTCATGATGGGAAGGTATGACACAAAGCAATTTTAAAGGATAAAGAAGGGTTAAGAAGAACAGAGAAGGGGTTCTGAGGAAAATACAGCATATGAAACCAGCAATCTTTCTGTCCACGTAACTTGTAAAGCTTTTTTGAATCTATCTTGTCCCCCGTTGTTTTCCCTGCATCAGGCAGGGAACTCAGTTACGCCTATTAAGAACTCCATCTGCCTCTGAACAGGAACAGATCGAGTCGGGTGGGGTTGTGGGGCGAAAGATGCGGATTAAAAGTCTTTAGAGTTTGAACAAGAAGAAAGGTGAAAAGTGAAAATTACATGTAATTGTCAGTTTCTTCCTCAAGCATCACTCGGGTTACAAGATAATTTGCAGTAGGCGGCCACGTTTTTTACAAACCTAACTAGCATCGTCATTCTGGGACCGGGATGTGCTTCCCTTCCACTTGCTGGTCAATATCTCACTCAGAATCCAATCATTTACAATGAGTCACAATGCATGACTCAAGATTCAACTAGCTACAGTATTTTTCCTCATATTAGATTTAATGTTCCTTTAAGATTGGCTTGTGGGAGGGTTCCTTCCCCACTCCCAGGTAGCTATAGATTTTTGTCACATTGTGTCTGTTGTACGAATATCTCTATGTGGGAGTGTGAGTAAAATGCAATGTGTACATATATAGTGTTGGAGCAGTGCTATCATCAGAAACACAAGTTTAAAGAAAATATTGATTTCACCAATTCATGCAAGGAAAAGACAAATTAACTAAAACAAACACCATATTACAGAATGCATCTGATTTCATTTTTAAAATCAAGTAATTTTTACTCAAATTTTACAAATTTGATTCAGTCATTTCTCATATGCTAGGGATCGAAATCTCCCTCATATATTTGAATTATTCATCATAGATGTCAAACATTACACAAAGATTTATGGTGAAATTAATCCTGTGGATCAAGCACACGTGGCTGCTCCCCAATTGCATTTGACAGCATTTCCACCTTTCAGTGGTTCCTGAAAAGTCTAACAACAGGTTCGCATAAGTCAGAGCCTTTCTTGCTACCAGAGGCATTTCCATGGTTTTTCATGGTGTGCAAGACAGGTACATTTGAATCCATATCATATAACTTTTCTGGATATTCAAGTGTGATCACTAATTAATGAATCTTTGTGCAGCTGGATTAATCAACCCTGAACCAAATCCTTCCAAGACTTTTTTTTTATTGCTTCTGGCCGAAGGTGAAGGGCTCACACTCCCAGGTTGTGCATTCACAGCCTTTGACCACTGGCCCCAATCTGAGCTTCTGCTACATCCATCCCTTCTGTGCTGGTCCCACTCACATCCTCACTCTTCTCCAGACACATCCTGTACCTTCCCGCCTTCGTGAGTTGACTCAGACTGCTCTTCTCACCTGGAATATTCTTTGCTTTTTGCTGTGTAAACTCAGCTCTTATTCATTCTTTTTGTCAATTTTGTATTTTTTAGGTACCCAAAATAATGCATGACCACATTCTCCTTGGAAAGCTCTTCAACCAACATAGAAGTATATATACAGTACAAACTGAAAGTCCCCATGAATTCTAGCCCTTCCCTCCACTCTCCACTATCTGCCAGTGGCACTCCTCTCCTCCCAATTTGCTAGCTATCCTTCCAACTCTTTCTCTCTGCATTTAATATACAAATACAATTTTTGTTTATTTTGTTTTTAAGTAAGCGGAATTGAACTCTACAGTCTGTTCTGTGGCTAGGTTCCTCCTCCTCGAGGCCACTATTAAATTCCTGCTCTCCCCTGAGGACCCCCTCACTGCTATAGCCTCTCTCTGCCTCCCCCATTACCCTGCCTTGAACCTCTTACTCCTGACACCCATGGCACCCTATTGGCTTCTGATTCACCTCTATGATATTGGGTTCTTTAACTTCCTTATGTGTAAAAGTCTTCTCACTGGAATGCAAAAGTCTTTGAGGGCAGGAGGTTATCTATATCTTTTGTGGTGTTTAGAACTGTATTATGCACAAAGTAGGCATTCAAACTAGTTTACTGAGTAAGTGAACTCGATTCTCCATGTCCTGCCTACGGTGGGAAAGCTGTGCTTAAATGGAGAGAAACATACAAACGTACTGTAATGGCATCCTTTAGAGTTTCCATGGCCTCTCCTAAGAATTTCCCCCAATGTTTCCTATGTGGCGGGCTGGTAGATTTCTACACGTCAGCTGAGAAGTGCAGCACTTCTGTGACAGGTCAGAGAGCCCAGGCAAAACTTTTCTTCTGGGACCTCTCAGACCAAGGACAGCTCCACCAGCTTAAAAACCCACAGAGAAAAAAACTTTCTTACAGTGAAGGGAAGTTTGTAGTGCAGACTGATGGAGCAAAGGGTCACGAAAAAAGCATAGATGACCCAAGGAAAACTCACTCGCAGACGTTTAGATCTCAAATTTCAACTCTCATGGAACCACTTCTCCGGTGGAATTAATCACTGGCACAACAGCCGTGGCAATTCAAAAAGCCATTCGCTTTTCCTTTTAACATAAAAGCTGTAAAGTCAAACTTGGTACTCCTTTTTAAAAATGTGATTTTCTCAGGTCATAGAGGTAGCAAAACAACCAATATGACATCTCGTGTTTCATTTTAAATGCTGTCTCTTGAATAAGTCACTAAATACTTCTATGCCTCAGTTTCTTTATCTCTCTATAAAGTGAATATAACAACAGTGCCTACACTTCTGGCTTCTGAGCATTAAAATGAAATAATCAAGTGCAATATGTAGCAAAGTCTGACTCACAGTAAGCACTCAAAAATGTTAGCTATGATGAGGATGATTACATTATGGCTTCTCACGTCTATGTCAGGAGCTGAAAGGTTTTTCTACCAGGGACTTCAGCCAAAGAAGGCAGACAAGAAGGAACACTGTTGAACTGTTATAATGGTGAACATTATGAGCAATATTTCTTGGAAAATGCTATTCAATTCCTTCAGTCTCATTACGATGAATTTGCTTAGAATCTTTATTAAAGTATTACTTGAAATAAATGGATTATTAAATGCAAAAAATATCTTTTTTTGTTAGAAACTTCCTCTGAAATAGTATTAGTCATAACTGGATTTTACATTCCTTTTGACATCTTACATGTCTTCTATTAATAGTGTCAATTCTTGGGGTGCCTGGCTGGCTTAGTCAGTTGAGTGTCTGACCCTTGATTTCAGCTCAGGTCATGATCCCAGAGTCATGAATTTGAGACTCATCGGGCTTCATGCTGAGCGTGGAGTATGCTTGGGATTCTCTCTCTGCCCTTCCCCACATGCTCTCTCTCTCAAAACAAATAAACCTAAAACAATTTTTAAAAATAGTCTCAATTCTTTTTTTTTTTTTCCAACGTTTATTTATTTTTGGGACAGAGAGAGACAGAGCATGAACGGGGGAGGGGCAGAGAGAGAGGGAGACACAGAATCGGAAACAGGCTCCAGGCTCTGAGCCATCAGCCCAGAGCCCGACGCGGGGCTCGAACTCACGGACCACGAGATCGTGACCTGGCTGAAGTCGGACGCTTAACCGACTGCGCCACCCAGGCGCCCCTAGTTTCAATTCTTAAGTCCAAATAACCAATCAAAAGGATCTAACTTAATATTTAATAACTAATTTGTTTTAGCAATAAAGTTGCTGTTGGTTTCAAAGGAGAGCTTCTAAATCCTTCAAGTGTGGTCATTAATCAAAACAGATAAAATCAGGGGTGCCTGGGTGGCTCAGTCAGTTAAGTGTCCAACTTCAGCTCAGGTCATGATCTCACGGTCCATGAGTTCGAGCCCTGTGTCTGCGCTGACAGCTCAGAGCCTGGAGCCTGCTTCAAATTCTGTGTTTCCCTCCCTCTCTCTCTCTCTCTCTCTCTCTCTCTCTGCCCCACCCCTGTCTGTCTCTCTTTCTCTCTCTCAAAAATAAACATTGGGGAAAAAACAAACAAAAAAAACACCCAGATTTTAGTTAATAACTAAATACTTAGAATACTGCAGATAACCAACATAGTTAAAATACTTCAAATTTTTGGTTTTAGGGTCTCAAATCATTATGGAGACCCACCCTGTTACCGAGTTCACACTGTGGACATTCACAGAAAAAAATCTGAAGCAACGAGCCAGTTACTTCTGACACAAAGGCACCAGTCACCTGAGAGTTTCAGGTTGAAATATTCAGTTATGCAATTGTTTATTTCACCCAGGCTATTTCTATATAATAAATCAGTGTAGACTATCTGAATATTTAAGATGTGTTCATCAATGTACAGGCTAAGGCCATAGGATTTGAGGTCAGAAAGATAAGAGTTTCAATTTCAACTTGGTAACCTCCTAGGTAAGTGGACTTGGGCAAATTGTCTAACCTTTTGAAGACTCAGTTTCCTCATCCCTAAAATGGGACTAACACTTGTTTTGCTGGATGGAAAGGATAAAATGAGGTGATATATAGAGTTTAATTGACAGTGGGTAGACACTGAGTAATTTTTTTTCTTTTTAGCCATTTCAGTTTCTTTTTTTTTATTTATATATGAAATTTATTGTCAAATTGGTTTCCATACAACACCCAGTGCTCATCCCAAAAGGTGCCCTCCTCAATACCCATCACCCACCCTCTCCTCCCTCCCACCCCCCTAGCCATTTCAGTTTCTAAGCTGTGCCGATAAACAAGTAAATACATAATGTATCAGATGATGATAAGCACTGTGGAGAAGAACACATGGGAACCCTAAATGCCAGCCAATTGGGAAAGGAGTAGGCTACAATAAGAAAAATGAAAAAGTAGATGGAGATGTGGATGAGGTGGCTTAGTCTCAGTCCATGCATATAAATGTCGTCAAGAAGCACGAGTGAGTTGTGCTCTTTCTGTTTTCATTGTTTCATACTTGAGACCATCACAAACAGGAGGACACAGCCTATAATTATGCAGGCAAGTGGAGAAGAGGAAAAAGTTAGGAATGAGGAGGTGGGGGAGCTGAGACTGGGGGGCTAATGATCTGTAGGGCCAGCCATTTGTGACAGTGGCCCTCAGTCCTAAACACTGGCCCTCAGTCCTAAACAGCGTCCATGGGCCTGGAAACTCACATTTCCCATTGGTACCCAACAATGCAGTCTAGAGAGTATGTTGGGTTGTAGCAGCAGTTTCTTTTGATGATTAAAAAAAAACTGCTTTAGGGGCGCCTGGGTGGCTCAGTCGGTTGAGTGTCTGACTTTGGCTCAGGTCATGATCTCGCAGTCTGTGGGTTTCAGCCCCGTGTCAGGCTCTGTGCTGACCGCTCGGAGCCTGGAGCCTGCTTTGGATTCTGTGTCTCCCTGTCTCTCTGCCCCTCCCCTGCTCATGCTCTGTCTCTCTCTCTCTGTCAAAAATAAACATTTAAAATTTTTTTTAAAAATTGCTTTAAAAATAAAATCACCTCATTTACAGGAAGGATAGGACAAATACAGCAAATCTGAAAGATTTAGAGAAAATAAGCCACCTAGAATCCCATTCGCCTAATGCATTTAATATCAGCGATTGAGTTTATTTCCTCCTAGATTTTCTGTATGTATATTTGAAGATGACTGAAATCATACTGTGTACAATTATGGATTCTGTGCTTTTATTTTTATTTATTTATTTATTTATTTAATGTTTATTTTTATTTTTTAAAATATTTTTTTAATATTTTCTTTTTTTTTTCATGTTTGTTTATTTTTGAGAGAGACAGAGACAGAGTGCGAATGAGGGAGGGACAGAGAGAGAGGGAGACACCAAATCCGAAGCAGGGTCCAGGCTCTGAGCTGTCTGCACAAAGCCCTACGCGGGGCTCAAAATCACCATCCGTGAGAACGTGCCCTGAGCCGAAGTTGGACGTTCAACCGACTGAGCCACTCAGGCGCCCCAAAATATTTTTTAATGTTTGTTTATTCTTGAGAGCGCAAGAGACAGAGTATGAGTGGGGGAGGGGCAGAGAGAGAGGGAGACACAGAATCTGAAGCAGGCTCCAGGCTCCGAGCTGTCAGCACACAGCCCAGTGATGTGGAGCTCAAACTCAGGAGTCGTGAGATCATGACCTGAGCTGAAGCTGGAAGCTCAACCGATTGAGCGACCCCGGTGACCCTGTGCTTTAAAAAAATTTTTTTAATGTTTATTTATATTTGAGAGAGAGAGAGAGACAGCGTGTGACTGGGAGAGGAGAGAGAGAGAGGGAGACAGAATCCAAAGCAGAATCCAAAGCTGAGCTGTCAGCACAGAGCCTGATATGGGGCTTGAACTCGCAAGTCATGAGATCATGACCTGAGCCAGAGTTGGACGCCCAACGGACTGAGCCACCCAGGTGTCCCTAAATATAAGATTGTCTCATACGCGTTTTCCTTGTTGCTAACCAGGTTTTCCTAACTATCCTTTTAACATATGAATAATACATTTTTAAATAAACAAATCATAATTTACTTGTATTGTTAGATGTTTAGACTCTTTCCAATTTCTTGATATTATAAATATCACATCAATACACATTTTCCTGTATATTTTCTCTTCCATGCTTTAGATTACCTTCTTAGAATTGATTTTCAGAATTTTCAAAACATAAAATGTTCCAGGACATCAACATTTTATGACTCTTTATATATACTGCCAAATTGCTTTTCAAAGGGATTATATCAAGGTGTAGTCCCAAGAATGACGTGTGAGAATAACAAATCTCAGTGTACCCTTGAAAACAGTGGCCTATTACATCATTAATTTTTTTTTTTTTTTTTTTTTGCAGTTTCAGTTTCCAGGATGTGATAATAAACAAGTGAATACATGGTATATCAGATGGTGATAAGCACTGTGGAGATCAGCAAACTGAGGGAAGGGAGAGTGGTAAGGGGCTGGGGGTTGCTATTTAAATAGAATCATCAGGAAAGACCTCTCTAAAAGGATGGCATTTGAGTAAGAGCTGAAGGAAGAGAGGAAGCAAGATATAAGAATCATCTGAGAGAAGATGCTTTCCGGCAGAGAAAACACCAAGAAAGGCCCTAAGGTAGATTTCTGTTTATTGAACAGTCCTGGAGGAACAGCAAGAGGGCCAGAGTGTTCCTGTTGCTGAGAAGAGGGGTGTGTGGAAAGAGAGGAGACCAAAAGGAAAGTGGGCAGTCAGGACATGTAAGGCTTTATCAGCCACTGTAAGGACTTTCTTTTTTCTTTTAGAGAGAGAGAGCATGCTCATAGTGGGGGAGAGGAGCAGAAGGAGAGAGGGACAATCTTAAGCAGGGTCCATGCTCAGTGTGGAGCCCAGTATGGGGCTTGATCCCGTGACCCTGGGATCATGGCCTGAGCCTAAATCAAGAGTCAGACGCTCAAGTGACTGAGCCAGCCAGGCACCCCATAAGGACTTCTTTTATTTTGAGCTAGATGGGAAGGCACTGAAGGGTTTCCCAAAGAGGGGAGTTGGGAATTGTCTTTTGTTTTATATGATTAGCCGATATGTTCAGAATAGATGATATGCTCAAAACCAAACTCGGCCTCTTCCCCAGCAAACCCCCTACATTCCTAGCATCTCCATCCTCTGATTCATCAATGCTCAAAACCTCAGTCATCTTTTGCATCTCAAAACCAACTGTCACCAAACCCTGTCAATCCTCCCTCCAAAACGTCACTTGCGTTTGCCTTCTTTATCCATTCCTATTGTCTAAACCCTACCACGATCTAACTGGTCCTCCCATCTTCTATCTTTCTGTTCACCACTCATACCACTCAGTGCTTGTCAGAGCAATCATCCTAGCAAAGCTGATCATTGATGGGTTTACCCTTTATCTTTGCTACCCCTTCCCCCAATAAAGTCCAAATTCTTTAGAATGGAATTCAAACTCTACCACAATCTGATTCTAATCCAGCAGTCAAAACTTATCTCCCATTCTTATTCAGAATTAAGTGTGCCTTCCTGTCTAACAAGTTTTCGGACCCAGCTGTGGACTTTCTCACCATACACCTTTGCTTACATTGTCTCCCCTTCCCTTCCAGCCCCACCCAGAAATCCTACCCATACTTCTAGGACCACCCCAAGTGTCACTTTCTTCACGAATACATACTGAATCTCCCTGGCTGGAATTTATGCGTCTTTCTTTTTTTGCTCCCATAAACTCTACTTCATTACCCACACATTCTGTATCATATTAAACCAGCGTTTTGTGGGTATGCTTTCCTTCCTATGTGGTGATAAGTTTCTTGAGAACCCATATCTTAGCCATCTTTATCTCCTATAGTACTTATTACAATGCCTTAAAGAGGGGTGCCTGCATGGCTCAGTCAGTTGAACATCCCACTCGTGATTTTGGCTCAGGTCATGATCTCTTGGTTCATGGGATGGAGCCCCATGTCAGGCTCCGTGCTGACCGTGCAGAGCCTGCTTGGGATTCTCTCTCTCCCTCTCTCTCTGCCCCTCCCCCACTCATGTTCTCTGTCTCTCTCTCTCTCTCTCACAATAAATAAAAAAACATTAAAAAAGAAACCAATGCCTTGAAGATATTAGGTGTCCAATAAATGTTTCTGGAATTTAAACTCTCCAAGGCCCTGTTGCTAATTTGTTGTTGAAACAGAACTAGGTTTCAGATCATCTGATTCTCAGCTCTGTGCACCTTTCCCCATACCATTCTTCTGATTTCTTCTCTCTGTGATTTATCGTCATCTCATCTGAAGTACATTTGAAACCTCTGAGGAATTTTAAGAAAGAATGATTAAACAAAGAACAAATGGTGGAATTTTTTTCCCATGCAGCCATTTAAGTTAAAGTGAACCTAATTTAGGGGCGCTAAAAATCTGACTTCGGAGGCACCTGGCTGGCTTAGTTGGTAGAACATGGACCCGTGATCTTGGGGTTGTAAGTTCGAGCCCACATTGGGTGAAGAAATTACTTAAAAATAAAATCTTCAAAGCAAATTTGACTTTGAATTTAAAGATAAAAATTATAAAACCTGTTTTATAAATAATTATATACATGATTAGAAATTTTTTAGCTTCTTAGCGTTTGATTTTTGAGTTACACTTAATCTTTTAGGAGCCAAGTCACCATGTTTCTTAGTAGCTCTAAATTTGTAGTCTCGGGGAAAAAAGTGTGTTTGATTTGGTTTAACAGCTGGAAGCAACATTTCTAGCCCCTAAGAATAGGAGAGGGCTTAAACATTTGGGATGAGACCCTGAGGCAAAGTATAATTCCCAATTCTCCCAATCCTCCCCATCTTGGAAAAATAGCGCAAGGCGCTACCGTTCTCAACTAGGATTCCCCTTTGGTAGTTGAAGTTAAATAAGTAAATTATAGTCCCACGTGTGTTATACATAAGTATATGTAAAATGAGCATAAAATTAAGTTATAGTATTGAAAATATAGTGATAGCTAGCATTAATAGGTACATATGAGAATTCTTCTTGAGTGATGAATGTGGATACCTTGGGGAAACGCAGACTTGACTGAATTAAGACACATATTTTAGGGAGACCATTAGAGAATTGTTTAAGGTAGCAGGGGGGAAGAAAGGCGATGGAATGACTCTTTCTCTCCTAAATAGTTTTGCCTTCTCTCCGTTGCAACTGGGAAGAGGTCAGCACTGCTATGAAAAATGTCCCGTTGAGGTCTTCACAAATTCAAAAGAAATGGGATGAAATTAAAGCCCTATGTTTTATAGGGAAAAAAAGGACAAAACTGAAGCACAAATTCGCCTCCCTCTGCTCTGTCTCACCCTGAGGGTTATGGCAACAACTGACCTGTGAACCTGATGACAATTGTAGTGCAGGATCATAGAAGTGACAGTAGCCTCGGAAGTAGTTTCATCTACCTCCTTTCCTTGGTGAGTAAGCCCCAAACTGCCCCAAACAAAGAGTTAGCATTTAAGAAACTTTCCCATAAGCAATTTTCCCCAACTATAACCTAAATTCTACCTTACAGAGTGATGTGGACAATTTTTTCTTGAGCCCTACATGGAGATGTGAAAACAGCTTTTTGCCATAGCTAATGATGATAACCATTTCTGTATCATAGGGGTTATATTTCTGGGCCATGGAGAGAGAGCACAAAGTAATGGGTACAAATTCAGGCTTGGAGACAGACAGAGTGGTGCTTAAGCCACAGCTGTATGATCACTGGCAATTTACTTAAGCTCTCTAAACCTCAATTTCCTCACCCATAATGTGAGGATGATAATGCCATCCAGCCGATCAAATTACTGTGAAGAATAGTCTAGAACAAGTGCTGTCCAATGGAAATATAATTTGACTCTGCAAATATGAGTTCCATACATAATTGAAAATTTTCGAGTAGGCCCAGTAAGAAAAGTAAAAAGACACAGGTGAAATTAATTTTAGTAATATATTTTCCTTAACACATCCAAAATATTTCAACATGCAAAAACAATTAGTGAGATAATTGTGTGAGATAATTAGTGAGATATTCCCTTTTGTGTACCAAGTGTTTGAAATCTAATGTATGTTTTACACGTACAGTTTATCTCAACTCAAACCAGCCACATTTCCGTGGCTATTAGCAAACTATAGGTCTAGAAAAAGGCTACAAAGCATCTAGCATGATGCTAGGCGTGTAGTGAATGTCAAGAAGTTGGTGCTTCCAAAATTATCATTAATATTATTCTTAGAGAACAATGTCATCTTCTCAAAGCCTTTGCTTTTCCAGACTGATGCTAATAGCACTAGGATGCCATTAGGGGTACCTGGAGAGACTGGCGGGGGTGTTGCTCAAGCCTGAACCTTCCATCTACTTCAAGGGCAACATCCTCATGGTTGCTCTCTATCCTGTTATACGGAGGGGTCCACAATAAGTGGGATCTGCCTGGAGAATATATCCACTGAATGCCAATGACTTTCAGGTACTGACACATTAAACCCCAAGAAGTAGGCACCTCCCCTCATCTGCTACCTTCTCATAGAAATAGGACAGGCTAGGGCATTTGCTAATGCAACCATTTGCTCTGATATTTTTTCCCTTGTAAATAGTGAGGTGCCATGCGATGCGCTGTGTTCAAAAGTTGATTTGATAAGTTAAACGTTGTTACCATATAACCCAGCAAGCCCACTGGGTATCCCCAAGAGAGTTCTAAAACAAACCCGCACAAAAACTTGTGCACAAATGTATGTAGCGTTATTCAAAAAGGCCAAGAAGTAGAAGCAACCCAAATGTCCACTAACTGAGGAATAAGTAAACGAAATGTGGCATATGCTTACAATGAAACTTCATTCAGCCATAAAAAGGAAACGGAGGGCTGACGCATACTACAAGCATGAATGGATCCTGCAAACATTATGCTGAGTAAAAGAAGGCCCCATACTGTACAATTCCCTTTATCTGAAATGCCCACAGCGGGAAAATGCGTAGAGACAGAAACTAGATTAGTGATTTTCATGGGTATGGGGTTTCTTTCTGGAGTGATGGGAGAGTTCTGGAATTAGATACTGGCAATGGTTATACAACATTGTGAATGTATAAGGAACCACTGAATTATATTAAAAAAAAAAAAGTTGATTTGTTGTCCCAAGGAAGCACTGATCAAACAAGCAAGTATGCCAGAATTTCAGAATAGAGAAGTATTTGTAAGACTTTAAAATTAGAAGACATTAGGAGCATCTGGGTGGCTCAGTGGGTTAAGCGTCCGAGTTTGGCTCAGGCCACGATCTCACAGCTCGTGGGTTCAAGCCCCACATCAGGCTCTGTGCCGACAGCTCAGAGCCTGGAGCCTGCTTCACATTCCGTGTCTGCCTCTTTCTCTCTGCCCCTCCCCCACTCGCTCTGTTTCTCTCTCTCAAAAATAAACAAAAACGTTAAAATTTTTTAAAAAAAACAAGTAAAATTAGAAGAGATCAAGGGCACCTGGGTGGCTCAGTCAGTTAAGCCTCTCACCCTTGGTTTCGGCTCAGGTCATGATCTCGCAGGTTTGTGGGTTCAAGCCCCTGCATCAGGCTCTGCACTGGCAGCATGGAGCCTGCTTGCATTCCCCCCTCTCCCTGTCTGTGCCCCTCCCCCACTCACGCTGCCCCTGTCTCTCTCAGAATAAATAAATAAACTTAAAAAAAAATTAGAAGACTGGGGTGCCTGGGTGGTTCAGTGAGTTGAGCATCCGACTCTTGACTTCGGCTTGGGACATGATCCCATAGTTCATGGGTTCAAGCCCCACGTTGGGCTCTGCGCTGACAGTGGGGAGCCTGCTTGGGATTCTCTCTCCCTCTCTCTGCCCCTCTCCTGCTCTCACACACACACACTCTCTCCAAATAAATAAATAAAGTTAAAAATAAATTAGAGGAGATCACTCATGCCAAAAAAGATTATTTGATAGGCTATCATCTTTAACCAGAGCATACATAATATCAAACCTTTCTCTCCTTTCCATCAATTAAAATTGTTCTGCACTTAATAGCACACATTAAGCTATTAAGTAAGAGAGTACAAACCCGAAGGGCACACACACACACACACACACACACACATACACATATACATAAACATAAACGTGTAAATGTGTCAGAGTGTTCTGGAAGACAGAACTGGTTCCTCTCTCCAGGCTCCCATTTTGCCCTCAGGACGGCCCCACCGCTCTCCAGTACCACCTGCCCTACTGTGTGCACAGCAGTTGAGGCACGGGCTCCAGAACCACACAGCCTCCGTGAAAGTCTGGGTCTGACCACTCACTGATTTGTGATTTGGGGCAACTTTCCTAACGTCTCTATCCCACAGGTTGTCTTTGCAAGGATTAAGAGAGTTAGTATATATAAAGGACGCCGATGAATGCCTGGCCTGTGGTAGATACTTTGTAAGTGTTTTAAAAACAAAAATTTTAAAAGTGTTTTTAACCCCCTGACCCCACATCATGCCAGAGGTGCTGGAGTGTACTTTCCCTCTGTCTGGAACGTTCTTTCTGTACAATAGCACTGGCTCTCTCTTCTTTCAGTGATGCGCTCAGATATCACCTCAGTGGCCCCGATCGTTCTCCCCCCTTCCTGGCGTGTTTCTGTTTGTAGCATTTACTGCATTCTGATATACAAAATGATAATTCGCTTATGTATCTTCTTGGTGGCCCATCAACTCCTACCAGAAGGCAGAGATCTTATCCGTCCGTTTGCCACTCAGCCCTACGTGTCCAGAGCAGCAGCTGCTACAGAGAGAAGTACCCCACCGTGTTTTCTGGTAAACAGATGGGGGTTACTCCTGGGCAGCGTCCTGGGGACCAGGTTAGGAGTAGGTGTCCCTTTCACGGAATACCCCTTTGCATTTCGTATTTTACCACGTGCTTCTGTTCCTTTTGTAACAACAAAAAGCGAGAAATAAAATACTGGAAATTAGAGAGTACAGGGTCCAGAGAGAAGCCAAAAGCACGAAGCATTAAGACTTCAGGCATCAGTGACCAGAGGAGGATTCTAGAGGAAGGCATGAGCATACTCCTACAGGCCCCCGTTAGACTTCGTCCCTGAGTAAAAAGTGGAGTGACACCTCAGAAATGGCACTCAGCCCTGGTCTTGAAGCACAGCATGTACACAGGTTAGCGAGAAGTCTTAATAAGATCATTCATATTATGCAATGTGTGTCCTGTACCTATGGGTACAATGAGAAATTTTTCCATGGCAAAAGGCCTGTTTCCAGGCACAGTAAACAGAGCGTTTGCTGAGGGTTGTTTGCCCCCTTCCACCACGGCAGCGTGGGCAGGCAGGTGGCCGTGGCGTGTGCGCCTCCTTGGGCAGAGACAGACGGTCTGTGTCCATGGCCTGAGAACACTGCCCTTCCTCATTTCCTAATAGGTCCTCTGGAAACATGATAAACATTAAAGGAGCCCTTGTAAGAGACTTGGACTTCAAATGAACTGTTCTGTAAACGTATCCCAGTTGATTTGGGGTAAAACTCTGCTCTAAGCTGCTTTTGGGGTCCCCTCATCTCTCTCTTCAGTCTCTCCCTTTCCTTTCCAATGCTATACTACCTTTATGCTCTCTTCTGTCAGCAGAAAAACAACTGACGAGGCCCTAGCCCCTTGGATAATGTATTACTCCTTCCACATTTCTTTTGCATTTAAAGAGGGGTTAACTGGAAAGAAATAATCATGGTGATGCTGTTGATAATGATATAAATATCTATAAATCTCCAGTAGAGTAATTTACTTCTAGGTTTGAATAACAGAAGTGCTCTTTTTACCTGATTTTATTTTAGTTTGAAATGTTTATTTTGAGAGAGAGAATGAGTCGGGGAGGGACAGAGAGAGAGGGAGACAGAGAATCCAAAGAGGGCTCCACGCTGACAGCAGAGAGCCCAGTGCGTGGTTCAAACCCACAAACTGTGAGATCACGACCTAAGCTGAAATCAGGCACTTAACCTACTGAGCCACCCAGGAGCCCCTCACCTGATTTTTTAATGTGCTTGTTGATTTATTTCCTATAGGTTTTTTTGTTGAAAAGGTAACATGACAATAGAATTTCAAAGGACAACACCCCAAACCTCATTTTCCTAACGCAACAATTATTTTTACTTTTTACATATTGCCTTCAAGTTTTGCTAATACTAGGAAGCTACATGGCGAGGGCACTATATTGAGTCAGATTGGGATTTTTATCTCTCACTGTCGCAAATTAGCTGTACAACCTCAGAGGGTTGTGTAACCGCCCTTTGCTTTAGTTTCCCAAAGTATAAAATAAAGAGGCTAGACCAAATGGATGATCTTTAAGATCCCTCCACCTTTAACAGTCTATGAGTTTTATCTATAATCTACTTTTTTGTTTCATGATATTCACATGGAATGGTATATGGAATAAACACGCTAAGAAATGTTTGCAAAGTTAGTTGACTTTGTAAACTATGTCTGGGAAATATTTCCATGTATAATGAGTTCTGCAAAGGTAGGGTTATAATGACAAACCCCAGGGATTTCAAAAGTAGCTACCAGATTACCAAAAAGCTACAAAAATTAATACCAATACATTCGTGATATGTTTGCAACTAAAGTGTTAGCAAGCTCACCCATAAATTCTAAGTAATACACTTAGTTTGATAAGACCATTCTCATCTTTGTTGATATACAGTTGTTAATTCCTAATGTAAATACAAGAATGTTACATCAGTGTAATTTTTCCATGTGGTATTCTTAACGTTTAAAGGCTCTTTATAAGAAAATCAAAGAGGAAGAACAAAAAGAAAGGAGTGACTCTATCTAACTTAGATCATATTGGCAGAAACATGTGAATATAAATGTCTAAAATGTCAATAACTATTAATGGGATGAAGGAGTCACTCTCCCACACTGCCGCTTGGTGTGTGACCCGGTATAACCTTTCTGGAGGCGACCGGACAATACTAATCAAGAGCTTAAAAATGTTCCTACCCTCTGTCCGGGTAATTCCACTTACAGGAATTTGTACTAGAAAAATAAGACGGGCACAAATGCTTGGTTGCAGTATCGTATATAACTGGAAAGAACTGGAAAGAATCTAAATGTCCAGAAATAGAATAGCTAAATAACTGATTACATACATTACATAAAATATACATTAAATATGTGAATATGTATATTTTTGATGTATATTCATATATTATGATGTATATATGATAAATATATATTTGTTGATATATATGCATATGTCTATAGACTTTTTTCCTGCCTCAGTCAGGTCTAATATAGATACCAAGGGTGCTCATTGCTACTGGCTTAATCACTATTAGGTCTTTTCAGTGAACAGAAGAGGTAAGAAATATATGTAAACACATACATACGTGTCGTAAATTTATATCACTAACTTCTCTTTTTTTAAATAATTTTTTAAAACTAATTGCTATGCCCAACACGGGGCTTGAACTCACAACCTCAAGATGAAGAGCCCCATGTTCTACCGACTAAGCCAGCCAGGTGCCCCTTATATCACTAACTTCTAGTTCAAATTCAGAACTATGGGGTTTTTACCTAACCTCTTCTCTTTTACATCTCGATTTCCTTCCTCCCGTGCTGTGAATCTTGGTTCTCAAGGACACCGAACCTGATAGAATTAGAAGATCCCATAATTAATATTTGCTTATCCCGTATTACCCGGAACAGCAGTAGCGACACCACCACCAACCATACGATTACCAAATATGGTTTAAAAAAGTGTTTTTGCAGTCCTTTTTGTCCTTAGGAAGTATCCCGTTTAGGGATGTGCAGTCAGGTTGCTGTGTCTTCAAGTTATTCAAAAGAATTTCTCTGTATCCCACCAATTGTATGCAAAATTAGGCTTTTAATAAAAATTAGGAATTGGATTTTTTAAAATTAGTGTTTTTATAATTACGTAGATATTTACATAATTCCAAAGTCAGGTCTCAAAGTAGACAAGTCTAATTTCTATTGCCATCCCTTCTACTTCATTCCTTTCCCCCTTTTCCAGGTAACTATTACCCTGTGATGTCTATCCCTCCACATGTGTATGTATGTATATATGTGTATCTACGTATGTAAATATATATTTAAATCCGTTCTGACATAAACGGTAGGCTCACTTTTCTCTCCCTTGCTATCTACTTACAATGTATCCTAGAGATCAATCTATGTAAGTATATGTATAAAGTTCCCTAATTCAATTTTATAACCGCACAGGACTCCATTGCGTGGATGCACCATATTTTGTTCAACGAGTCCTCTATTAATGGACATTTGGGTTGTTTCCAGTCTTTGTTATATAAATAGCTTCTGTCCTATGATTTGGTATTATATTTATACATACTCAAGTCTTAAATATAAATAGATTTTTAAAAAATAGACTTTTACTGCATGGAACTATACAAGATGACCACCTTACACCAAATAACAAGGACACTGTCAAAGACTACTAGAGTCATGTCAGAAGAAGCCAGGAGCTGATTTGAAGATGCTACTACAGGCCACATAGGGATAATTTAGGCATTAATAAGAATAATAAATAAGATGTATTGAAACACATTGAATATGTTTTAATTAATGAGCTCAAATGATAAAATGACAACAGGGGCACCTGGGTGGCTCAGTCAGTTAAGCGTCCCACTTTGGCTCAGGGCATGATCTCAGTTTCTGAGTTCAAGCCCCAAGTTGGGCTCTCTGCTGTCAGCACAGAGCCTGGTTCAGATCCCCTGTCCCCGTCTCTCTCTGCTCCTCCCCCCACCAAAAAATAAATAGACATAAAAAAAAAATAAATACAAACAACAACACCAAAAGCAAAATTAAAAAAAAAAAAAACATGATTAACCACCATGGGCACATGCCAGAAAATCAACTCAAGGAATCATGGGATTAAAATATTACTATTTTGCAATTCTTAATAAACTAATGAATCTACGTAACATAAAAGAAGAGGTTATTACATAGTGTGCACCTCCTAATGGCAAAACATACAACTACCCATGAAAGTGTCTTGCAAAAAACCCCAAAAAACAAAACCCACCCCCACAAAAACCAAAACACTGAATCTGATAAAGCCTGTAGATAATTGTAGGAAATACACAAGACAGAAGAGATGTTAAACTATATATGGGGAGGCAATGCGAAAAATCCAAGCTGTGGGAAGGTCTACAGACGAACAGCTTGGTTTCTTCAACAAATAAATTGCAAGGAAAAAGATATTAGAGTGGAAACCCATATATATTTAAAAAGATTTAACAGACCTATCAGCCAGTCTTAGTATGTGAACCTTATTTGGATCCTGCTTCAAACAAATTATGAAAGTAAATTACAATATTTATGAGACAATTAGAAATTTGAACACTGACTAGTTCATATTATTAAACTATTATTAAGTAGTTCAGGTGTCATAATGGTTATGTTTAAAAAAAACCTTATTTTTAAGATCCAAGTTGAAATATTTTTGGTTTAGATGATGTAATTTCTGGAATTTGCTTTAAATAAAATGAGTAGAGGGATACCTGGGCGGCTCAGTCAGTTAAGTGTCCAACTTCGGCTCAGGTCATGATTACGGTTCACGAGTTTGAGCCCTGCGTTGGGCTCTGTGCTGACAGCTCAGAGCCTGGAGCCTGCTTCTGTGTCTCCCTCTCTCTCTGCCCCTCCCCTGCTTATTCTCTCTGTCTTTCTCAAAAATAAATAAAACATTAAAAAGATTTTTTAATAAAATGAGTAGGGAAGAAGAAGAAGGTATTGATGGGTTGTCCATCATGGGTTGATGAGTACATGGGGTTCATTATGCTCTCTGTCTACCTTTGTTTATGTTTTAAATTTTCTATAATAAAGCACTAATATGCACTTATATATAATGGGTATTTTGAGGTATGTGTGTATGTATAAACATCCATTATAAAAAAAATTCAAGAAAATGTTAATAGTGTTTATTTCTGGATGATAGAGTTATGATTTATATTTCCTCATTTTTACTTTATAGTATATTCTATAATTTTTATGCTGCACGTATATTCTTTATCAGGAAAACGCTATTTAAAAAGAAAAATCTTTTGTATAGCAATACCATTTTCACAGTTCAACTAGAATTCACTTCTGACATAGCGAATAAAATAACTTTGTGTATTTTAAATATTACTGGGCAAAGCAAATTATTTAATATTTAATTATATTTAGTTTTGAATGGGTGCAGATAATAGTTCATAAAAATATAACTCTAAGGTTTGAGGTGTGGAAATTGTGTCATTTGGTATAATAGGATAATCTTAAATTTATGGCTTAGGAGTAAACAGTTCTTTTTTTTTTTTTTTTTTTTTTTTCTCCTTCTTACATAACACAAAAACAACGGATCCAGTTTGGCACCAATTTTCTCCTCCAAAGTCACCTTTGTGTGAAATGTAGCACCTCAGGTTTCAGTGAAATAACTTGCAGATGAGAAAAGGTTTCTTAACAAAATTTTCTTGTAATTTTACTACAGTGTTAGTTCCTGGCAGCCTCGGAGAGTCCTTTTTTTCATAGGTAAGTGGGTGGGAGGAATGCTCTTCTCTCCTTTCTAGAATGTAGAGAGAGCGAGCAGTTGAGATCACTCCTTTTATATCGCTGAAATAAACGCAGGGCTATGATAGTAGATGCAATTAAACAAAAAGATAGATAATGGGTAATTTTAGCGTATTAATAGTTAATACAGTGTACCTCAAGGTTTGCTATTCGATTATGGGAAATGAGTTCTTTAAGATCAGTAAAATTGTTTAAAACCAACTTATAAAAACTAGCGTGATTTATAATTACATATGGACGTCTAATAATCGTTATATCATCTGAATGATCTGTAATCAGATAAGTAACCCTTCATTTATTCTGAAATAAAGAGGTTTCATTTATCTAGTGTTCCTTCTTTCTTTTGTTCACATGTAATTTTCTCCTAAAGAAACCATACTTAGCTGGGTTATGAAACACAGTAACTGAGTATCGTTCAAGTAACATTTTGTTCTAAACGTAGAGGTTAAAGCAAAATCATGGGTAGCTGTGATTATTCACTTGGAAGTGGAATTTTCTGATTTAACAAACGGCTAGGGGGCAGATAATGTTGACTTGGGTCCCCTTGTCCCTTTGAGGTTCTATGGATGATTATAGATTTCACATAAATTCAGTCTACAGTTGCAACTATGTGCCAGGCTTTGTGCTAAGTGTTTTCACATATAATCTCAATTATTGACTACAATAACCCTGTGAAATAGTTATTTGGGAGAGAGGTTAAGTTTCTTGCTCAAGGTCTCACGGTCATCCAGTGCCTTGCAAATCTCGTGTTACCACTTTTAAGTTATGAACACTGGTGAGTGAGAGCATTCAAGGCTGTCCTGGGTGCCTAGTATGGAACCTTGTACTGGAAAGTATGTCACGTCAGCTCAGAGGATGATATTCATCTGTCTCATTGTAAAGACAGGGTTCTCTGCCTCCCCCACACTATGGGGGATATGCAGGGGTGCAGCGTGCTTCCTGTTACAGTATAGATGGAGCATTTCTCACGGAGACACAGACTGAGAAGCATCAAGGAGAAGACACGGGGAGATCTGTTCTTCAGAGCAGCAAGGCAGTGCTCACTTTCTGCCCTGATCTTTAACAAACGTTAGAAAGTCAGACGTCTTTAACTCTGGGAACCGACAGTTTTGGATCTGATGACCAACAAACTAAAGCTCAACCTGAGAAATTTGATTCTTGACGTATTTCCAACAAGGGTCACTTGTTTCATCCCAGGGGACTCAAAGTTAAGAATTAAAAACCTCAACGTTAGTAAATTATATGTCTGAAGTACGGAGAGTTCTAATTAGATGTGCATCCCAAATGCCAGTAGAGCCCACTCTGTTCATTTACTCATAACTTTATGAAAAACTGTTTGTTTGAGATGTGGTTTTTAAAAGCAATTTACCTTCAGGCTTCAAGAACGGAATGTGTGTGAAAAGAGTTTTCCAACTTTTATCGACTCGGTGATGAAAAGGGAAATATGTTTATGAGAATTTGCGTGGTAACTCAAAATTAATTGATCTATGAAACCTGAAATTTCACATGAAATGCCAAACCCAATTATAAATTTCAAACATTATTTTTCAAAGCATACCTGTGTTCTAGCTACTAATACTACAGAATCATTCTGATGGGCATTAACTGGGCATCGAATTATTAAGTATCCCTCTAAGGTTGTATTAGAAGCTACTACTAAGAATATTTTATTTGTGGAGGCGTAAATACAGGTTACACAATACCTGGTAAGTTGACTTGAACGAAAGGATCTTAAAAATAAATAGGAACAACAAAAATAAAACATGACTAACTCTCCTGGTATCATCAAAACAAATGTTTCCAAGGACCTGAAGCCAAGAAAAAAGAAATGCAGAAACACAAAGGCCGAGATAATCGGTGAATCTACCAGGCGTCTATAAATGACAAAACAAAACACTAAAAGCCAAACCAAACAAAAAAAAAAATCCCACCTGCTTGGAAGGAACGAATGCTGAACAATGTTCACCCTTTCTGCCCCTCTGCCTGCCACAGAAATCCCAGCCTCCAGCTAATCTTAAAATTACCAAATCTCCAAAAATTATGGGAGATGTATGTCTTCAAATGCAGTCCTATCCAATTGCATGGATCGTATCCACATTAGCTGAAGTAGTAATTATTGAGGGAAGGGTAATCTACTTCATTCATGTTAATAACCAATTCTTTCTCCGATTTGCCACAGAGCCAACTCAACTTAATTATTAAAGCACAATAATATTGGATTGAACTATTTCTCAATCCAAGAATTTTTATTATAGAGAAAAGGCTTGGACAATTTAAGCAATTATGTGCTTCATTTCTCCTTTTCTGTAACTCCATTCTTGCTTATTTATAAGGTATTGAATTTAACTTGCTTCATTCTTAAAGGTTTACATCCTGTTGTCTTCTTTTAAAATTTTTAAACTAGATTTTGAAAGGCTGCAGAGTGTCAGGGTGGCTAGTTCCTATGAGTAACAAATCAGTCCCTAGAGCTCAGAGTGCTGCCCTGGAGAACAACAAGCCAAATTTTGGCTGCCCTGAAAACCCTGCGTACACAGCTGATGCACATTCTAGAGTTTACCACACCTCTCCCCAAACACTTGCAAGGGTGCCCGCCCCACACAACCTCTCCTTAGATCCAGGCACACACCATTTCTTTTCACTTGGATGCAATATCGCTAAAGGGCAAGGTCTCTTGGAAGAGAATTGAACTTGGAGTCAGAATCCAAGTGAGTTCCAGCTCTTGAGGGGACCAGTGAAAGGTAATTTAGCTCCGTGGGTAAGCATGTGCCTGCTAACTTGGAGTCAGAATCCAAGTGAGCTCCAGCTCTTTAGGGGACGAGTGAAAGGTAATTTAGCTCCGTGGGGAAGCATGTGCCTGCTAAAGCCAGAATGCAGAGATGTGAATCCTAGTTTTTTCACTTTCTTGCCGTGTGACTCTGGGCAAGTCATTTCAATCTTGTGCCTCAGTATTCCCGTCTATAAAATGCCAGTGATAGCAGTAACAGCCTCAGAGAGTAGTTGTGAGTCTTATTAGGGCCTAAAACAGAGCCTCAGGTATCCTGAGCACTCAGTAAATACCAGCAATTGTTATTACCAGCTGCATGACTTTGGAGAACTCACCTAACCTCTGTGAAACTTTACGTCATCTCCCGTACAAAAAGGGATCACAACCTCACACGGTCTTTATGAAGACCAAATACACTCATAGAAAGTACGTGGCCGTCATTTTTAAAACAGAAGTACCAGGCAACTCTTTCAACCGAGTAGAATTAGTTCACACACACACACACACACGTTCCTGAGATAGCACTTGTAACATTGCATCAGAAGAATTTGCCGACCTGTCCATCTCCCCCACTAACATTACTTCCTCTGATTCGCCTCTGCACCCTCAGCATGTTGCACATACCTAGCACAGGACAGGTACTCAGTAAATATTTGTCGAAATGAGTATCATCCAAACGACTGGACAGGAATTCTCAAGGCCTTTGCTAGAAATGATGGATTTTTACCACTTTTTGCCAAGCGTCCTCAGCAGACCACCCAGAAATTGGCTTGTTTTCCCTCGGGCCCAATATACTGAGATTTTGTCATTTCGAATGCAGCCAATCTTGTGTGGTTGCATTCGCTTATTCTTCTTGCTTAATAAATAATTATTGAGCACCTATTGTGTGCCAGGTCCTATGTTGGGCTCCATATGGTGCACCACGAGTGGCAAATGCCCACACGAATTTAGTGCCTGTGTACTATATTGAAAGAAACTATTTCCTATAGAATCATTTACTACTGGAGATAATAAGCTCCTTGGTTTGATTACTTCATTAGAGTGATAGAATCTCAGGGTGGGAAAGAAGGGTTTTCTTGAAGTGGGAGTCCTTTATAGAGTAATAATTGAGATCAGGGATGTGACTGTTTAAGTTCAAATCCTTGCTCTGCCTTGTACAAGGTGTAAGACCTTGGGCAAATTACTGAGCCCCTCGGAGCCTTATCGTTTCTCATCTGTAAGATGGAACTGGTATGATTGATGTGAGTATTATACATGATAATGCATGCTAATCACTTATGGTACCCGTCATATAGTGGGCACTCAATACGTGTTTGCTATCGTGATGAACCTGATCCCTCACTCCAGTGTTTGAACTTCCATCACAAATATATCCAGCAAATGGAGCAAAAATGTCCGCATTCTGCTTGAATAGCCTCAGGGTCAGGGAACTTAACTACCTCCAACAGTTATCCACTTGATTGGTGGGCAAGTCTAATTGTTGATAACTTCTGGTGGGTTGAAATGTACATGCTTACATCTTCCACTCGTGGCTCCTCCCTCTGTCATTTGGGATCAGAAGAAATCTGATCTCTCCTCAGCAGGATAGCCCCCCCTAACTTTGGAAGGTAGCTACCTAGGCTAGCTGATATCCCCATCTTCACACACCCACACACGATGTTACATTTCTTTAACCATTTTTTACATGACACTGTTTACCAGATCCCTTATCCTTTTTACTCGTGTTGAATAATCTTGTGTTTATCAATGTCTTTCTTCCAGGCTGAAGGTCAGGATTCACCACATGGAACAAATGTAGCCTGGTCACAGGTGAGTACTAGAGAACGACTTGCCACCTTGAGCACTATATTTCTATTAATATAACAGAAGATTGATTTTTTTGAAGTCACATCACACTGTGTTGACTCATCATCTACTAACAATCTACAGGAGACTCTAAATCTTCCTACGTGCACAATTGTAAGCCTTCTCGCCCCCAATCTGTACTTGTACAATTGAATTTTGGGATCTTTGAGTACTTTATATCTGCCCCTATTAAACTTCATATTATTAGATGTGATTCATGATTACATTTTGTCAGGATTTAGCTGGGAGGGGGGGTGGGGGGAGATCCTGATTGTATCATCCAGCTTATTTGTTACCCTTTCTAGTTGGTATGTCATGTCTAAATGTGTTTATCATGCTATCAGTGTCATGATTTTAGTCATCGATGAAAGTGTTAAGGGCGACAGGGCTACAAACCAGACCTGCATTAGATGCCTAGAGACCTAGGTGTGCATCAGCCTCTTGAGAATTTTTTTAAAAAGCATCATTCATTCAATCAACAAATATTTATTGAGTGCCTACCATGTATCAGCTACTGTTCCATGTGTTGAGTATAGAGTGGTGACTAAAACAAAATCCCTGCCCTCATGGAGTTTACATTCTAGTAGAGGAGACAGATAATAAGAAGACAGATTATTAATCCTAAGGGTTTTAAATGAAAAACTAAAGTGGGTGCGGAGCCAAGGAAGGTTGACAGTGTGGTGGAATGCGGGGGAGTCCCTAGACAGTATGGCTAAAGTCGAGTTGTTTTTGACGTTTGATGGCGTTGCTCGTGTCCTCCATTCCTAGTGTGCCTCTGGACCGAAAGGTGTCCCAGAGTGGGCGGCAAGTTGACTTTTCAAAACCCATTTTTCTCTATCTCGGGTCACATTAAGAAAGCAACTGATAGCACGGTGGTGAAGGATGTAGACGGTCGTGAAACCAAATAGGAAATTTGAAAGGACATGATTCCTCAAGAGACTTGACAGCATCTCTTCATACGAGGACCTGCGGACCCTGTGAGGCCAGCGACACTAGAACGGAAGCCAGGTCACACCTCTCGATAAAGACTCCAGAAAGGAGAACTGAAAAGTCGAAAAGGAGAAAAGGTGACACTTACCTTATTCCAATCCCCATCTTCTCAAATATGGAGTGGGTTGTGAATCCAATAACTTATGAAAATTCAGGAGGATGGACTGCTTGGGCGATCCCAAAACTTGGCTCAGAGAATCTGGATATTGAACTCTGGAAAAGAATCCCACAAGGAACAGATGTGAAATCTACCTCTATTAACTGCTCTCTGCTCATGATTCTAATGTTGATAAGTTCTTCTAAATCGTTTTAGATAATCTCCAATCCCCTTTGATATTAGAGGGACTTGATAAATCTTTCTCTGGTAAAATCCGAATTGTATTTTCTGATTTGAAATTTATATTTTTGCAATGATACTTTTAACATTTACATTCCTTCATTCGTTGAACATCTATTTTGTCCTAATTACTGGGTGGAGCTAGGAATACAAAGGTGAATAGAATAAATGTGGTCCCTGCTTATAGGGGCTTTATAGTAGAGCTTCTCATAGAAGGCAAGCTAAAAATAGGAGAGGAAGCTCTGATAAAGAAGTGTACCAAGAACTCTAGGAGGGTCACCTAACCCAGACTTTGGGAGAATTGAAAGTTACTGATTCCTAGGGCTGCCTGGGTGGATCAGTTGGTTGAGCAAACAAGTCTTGATTTTGGCTCACCTCGTGATCTTATGGTTTGTGAGACCAAGCCCCACGTCAGGCTCTGTGCTGATAGCTTGGAGCCTGCTTGGGATCCTCTCTCTCCCTCTTTCTCTGCCCCTCCCCAGCTCTCACGTGTGCCTGGTCTCTCTCTCTCTCACTTTCAAATAAATAAACTTAGTAAAAAAGAAAGTTAGTGGCTTCTACATGGGAACTTACAAGTTATGGAGGAGTTAGTTAAAAAAAAGAAGGGGCACCTGGGTGGCACAATCGTTTACGTGTCTGACTTCAGCTCAGTTCATGATCTCTCATGTTTGTGAGTTCGAGCCCCATGTCGGGCTCTGTGCTGACAGCTCAGAGCCTGGAGCGTGCTTCAGATTCTGTGTGTGTGTCTCTCTCTCTGCCCCTCCCCAACTCATGCTCTGACTCAATCTCTCTCTCTCTTTCTTAAAAATAAATAAACGTTTTGGGGCGCCTGGGTGGCTCAGTCGGTTAAGCGTCCGACTTCGGCTCAGGTCATGATCTCACGGCTCATGAGTTCCGAGCCCCGCGTCAGGCTCTGTACTGACAGCTCAGAGCCTGGAGCCTGTTTCAGATTCTGTGTCTCCCTCTGTCTCTCTGACCCTCCCCCGTTCATGCTCTGTCTCTCTCGGTCTCAAAAGTAAATAAACGTTAAACAAAAAAATTAAGAAAAATAAATAAACGTTTTTAAAAATTAAAACAAAAAGAGGAGCAAGCCTCTTTGAGGTGGAGGGTGTTGCAGATGTGCATTTTTGAGGTGACAGAAATGACCGTGTGTGCTGAGCGGCTGAGCACTGAAAATTAGCTCAGCATAGCTGAGACAGAGTGGTCAGAGACAACACTGGAAAGGTAAGCGGGTCCCAGTCGCTCAGAATTGTACAAGCTATGTCACATATCTACTAAAATGTGTGATTGCTTGATCGTTGGAATTTTGAAGGGGGAAGGTCAAGACTGCTGCTCAGATGTTTGGCTTGAACAACAGGATGGACAGTGATGTCAGTCACCGGGACAGCAAAATGGAAACACAAAATAGAGGAGCTGTGGAGGAGAAGGGGAGAGTCCAGACGGGGTCACGTTTGGTTTGTGATGCCCGGAGAACACTGGTAGGGTAGCAGCAGGTAGTTTGATCTAGAAGTCTGAAGATACAGGTGTGGGAATCACCAGTACCTGACAGGCCACAACAGAATCCACACGGATGAAAGAGTTACCCTGAGTGAGCGCCGGGGAAGAGAAAAGACCCAAGAGAGCGCCCAGAGGAATAACAACCTTAAAGAATGGGCAGAGAAAGGATCCCCGGGGTGGAGGCCTTTGGTGGCCGGGGTGGGGGTTGAAGGGGGAGTGAGTAAGAAGGTGAAATCAGAGGGAGGAGAAGGCAACAAGAATGTGAAGTATCACGGAGGACAAAGGAGAAACACATGTCGAGTAGGTTGTGGTCACCAAAGGCAAATCCTGTCAAGAGATCAAGAAAATGTTGAGAAGCAGTCATGGGGTGAGCACCAAGAAGGTACTTGAGCAGGTGCCGGGCAAGAGCAGCGTCAGTGGAGGCGGAAGCCAGGTCATAGTGAGTTGAGGAACAAGTGGAGCCAATGAATGTAGACAACTATTTCGAGATGTTTGCCTTCGAGGGGCACCTGGGTGGCTCATTAGGTTGATCGTCTGACTTCGGCTCAGGTCATGATCTTGCGGGTTCGTGGGTTCGGGCCCCGCGTCGGGCTCTGTGCTGACTGCTCGGAGCCTGGAGCCTGCTTCGGGTTCTGTGTCTCCCTCTCTCTCTGCCCCTTTCCTGCTCGTACTCTGTCTCTCTGTCTCCCTCTCAACAATAAATAAGCATTAAAAACAAATTTTTTTTTTAAAGTTTGCCTTAGAAATGGAACACATAATCCCTAGATCTTCTTCCCAAAGGTGAGGAAAGAGGGCCACCATAAAGTCTTCCTCACCGCCTGTAGCCACCTGTAGCTGAGCTGACTGTATGGCAACGATCTTGGTAGGCATGGCCGGTGTGCGAGACTGTGGTCCTACAACCAGCACTGGCTGTGGCTAAAACTGTAGAGTTAACCAAGTCTGCCTTCTGTGCTCTGCACCCAGCTCTTCCTCTGCACCCCAACCTTTCACTAGGCCTGGAAGGCCCACATGGTCTTGCCGGCCCCTGGCCCACTGTGCTCTGCTATGTAAACACCTCTCTGAGCAGCAACCCCCCCCCCCCAAGGTAAAAGTCTGGTCAGATACCGTTGGCTATATCATCATCGTTGTTCACCTGCTGCTATAGCTCCTGGATTGGGATCAGTCAGAGGGAGAAGAGAGAGATTTGGTCACCTTGGAATCTGGAGCAGGCAGCTGGCCCCACAGCTGGCCAGACAGCTCTCCAAGCAGGGGGCCTCTCTGAGAACAAAATCCAGAAGCCAAAATAAATGGTTCAGGTGGAAAACAGATGACCACCACTAGAAACAACGCTGAAGGTCGGTCCTAGGGAATGAAGGTGAGCCAATACATAATGGATGAACACTGTAAGGGGTTTGGACATGAGGGGAGGGGCAGGGGGCAGTCCAAGATCAAAGACGAAGAATCAGAAATGGGCCGAAGCTGTTCTGCACACACAGAGGCCAGGCACCGTTATGCTGGACAGTCTATCCCACCAGCTCTGTTATCCTTCATCTTCCCAGTGTGTTCTTTCAGTGACTCGAACGGAAGTTCCCGACGTTCACAGTTCCCCAAATCTTATTTCCACAACCCCTCTCCTTCCGTCATAAGCCTGTATTGCAAGAGGAAGATAGAAAAAGCTCTGGCCTGGGTGGTGCTAATGGGGAGCACAGAGGCATTGGCAGTAATAACCTGAGAAGGTTGTAGTTAATAGCACTCCCCGAACCTCAGAACCATGAGTTGACGCAAAGGCCTGACAAGGTTCATTTAGGCCCTTAAATCAGTAACAAAACTAGTTGCATGGCTTAATTAGTTGAAGCATTGTTTCCAAATTGCAACTGTTCCAGGATGTCCATCTTCTGTAAAATGCACGAGGTGACTGAACGGCAAGCCTTAACTGTCTTCAGTTTGTGATTGCAGCCCAGAGAGGTGATAGAGAGCGGTGATGAGCATCACAGATAAAGACAATATTTTTGCCTTGCGCACCGACTGGCTATGCTGAGTTTTCAGCTAAAGATTTTTTTTTTTTTCATTTCACTTGAGTCAATAATCATTTACCCACTGGATATTGCTTAAAGCCTAGTTTTCATCTAATTCTCGTTTAATGATATTGAAAAGGAAAAACTAAATAATAATACCTCATTTGTGTCGAGTGCATGTCTTTCAGAGAAGACATCTTAACCCATTTTATCCTATCTAATTTACAATAACAACACTTTTATAATGTAAATATGAGTAAGGGCTATTATTCTACAAAGTATGCATGAAAGAAACTAAAGCACGTTTGGATAAAATGATGGGTTCAATGTACCTTCCATTTTAGAGGTGTAACAGCTGGTTTGTTTTCTTTCTCTTTCTCTTTCTTTCTTTCTTTCTTTCTTTCTTTTCTTTCTTTCCATTTTCTTTCTTTCTTTTCTTTTCTTTCTTTCTACAATGAAGCCATGCTTCAGATAAACATGTTTATTAAGGTATACCTTGCCCTCACATTTTAAGATGAAAAACACCAAACACCAAAATGTTCAGGTGTCCTACAGATCAAATCTCTCTCTCAAATCTAGATCGAAACCAATCAGTTCTTTACTACCCAACTCTGACTTCAATCAGCACGCTTCTCACCAACTTGTGCTACACATATTACTAGTTGATTGTACTAGCTCTTCCTTATATGCATTATGCTGTAATGATCTTCTCGTCTCAGCTGGATTTGGCACGTACCTTCACATGCACAAATTCTGCATATATGTGAAGTCACTGACATTTTTATGCTTGTATTAGCAACCTTTTGGGGGATCACATTTTTCTGATCTTTTTATGCATCCATTCACTCGTTCTCTCATTAATGCTCTCAATCCTTCATACATCCATTCAAAACAGTGATCATGTGCCCAAAACGTACAAGCGCTATTCTAGATGCACAGAATGAAAATAGGAAGAAGACAAAATTGCTGACTTCAGGAGACTCAGAGCCCAGTGAGGGAGCCAGAGGAGTAAACAACTGTAGTTCAGTGTGGTAGGTGTGGTGATGGAATGACAGATGAGAATGGTCTGGGGAGCACAGAGAAGGAATCGGTCTGTGTGTGAGAGGATGAGGAAGGCTTCTGACAGAAGGTTCTCCTAGATCTCAGCATGTCAGGAAGAAGGGATTGGGGTATTCCAGGTAGAAGGCACAGAATGCACAAAAGTAAAGACCTACATGAGCACTCTATGCATCTGGCAAACGATGGGGAACAAGGTAGGACAGGAAGTTCCTCAGATATTCTGTGGTGAGTTCTATGTCACAATCCAAGCCCTGGACTTCACCATAGACAATTCTGTAAAGGAAAATATATGGCCCCTAGGGTTGTTTGTTCTTAGTCATATAAGTAAAACCACATTCTACATGGGATCTATACCAAAGTGCCTTTTAAGACACTGAGTAACGTCACGACATCAAAGCTCGGGTCTGGTCTACCCAAAGTCTGTAGTCTCCATACTTCCTTACGATTATACTCCAGGGGGTGGCAGGTAAGAGCAGCCTACTTCTTCCTCAAATATCAGTGGTCACATAGCCCATTCCATTAGTATTTCAGTATAAGAAATTTCTATAGAAATATTCCCAAATACAGCATTTTCTAATGTACTGTGTTGGAGGGGTCAGGTTTTTCCTGTTCATCTCTTCCCAATCATTCAGATGTGGTACTGCCCAGCATCCAAAGGAGTGAGAACCAACTTTACAGGCTTCTTACAGCAAACCCACACACTAGCAAGAGGCATTTGGAAAGAGTCTGAATATACACCTAGGGTCTGCAAGGACAGCTCTTCCCTGAAGCCTCTGAGGAGTCCTGCATGAAGGTCCTTATGAACTGGGTCAGCAGTAGATAAAATGTGATCACTACAGAACTCACACAGAACCTTCCCTAAAATAACCCTACTGCTCGGTTAGTCCTACTCTGAATTCCCTTGTCACTTAAGAAAAGCTTTGCATCATGAAATCGCATCCTTGTTTCTATTTGGAAACTTTTCAGAGACTCTAAGTTCAAAATAACTCCTCTATTTTGGTTCCCGACCAATTATGGAATCCTCTCTAAGACATCATTTCTTCATTCATCCAACACGTCACCCATTCAACAAACATCTACTTCCTCGTTTCTGGCTATCTCTTGAAGCCAGTTCAATCAGCCTTCTGTTCCCCATTACTCCACTGAAAACACACACGTGAAGGTCACAATGACCTCTATGTTGTCCAATTTAAGGGTCAATTGTCCGTCCTCACCTTACTTTCCTCTCAGCAACTTCTTGGCACTGATGATCACTCCCTTGTTGAAACATTTTCTTTACTTGGCTTCATACCCACACTGGCTTTCCTCCTACCTCATTGTGTATTCCTTCTCATTCTCTTTCGCTGGGTCCTTCCTCATTTCTGAATGCTGGAAGCCCCCTTGGGCTTGGTTCTCTACAATTACCCAGCCAGTCCATTGCTTTATTTTATTTTATTTTATTTTATTTTATTTTATTTTAGATTTTATTTTTAAGTGATCTCCACACCCAACGTGGGGCTCTAACTCACAACCCCGAGATCAGGAGTCTCATGCTTCACTGAGTCAGCCAGGCACCCTTGTTTTAAATACCATATCGTGGGGCGCCTGGGTGGCTCAGTCAGTTGAGTGCCTGACTCTTGATTTCGGCTCAGGTTATAATCTCACGGTTTGTGGGATCGAGCCCGAAGTCAGGCTCTGCGCTGCATGGGATTCTCTCTCTCTCTCTCTCTCTCTCTCTCTCTGTCCCTCTGCCCTTCTCCTGCTGACTCTCTCTGTTGCTCTCTCAAAATAAATAAATTTTAAAAACTTAAAAAAGAAATAAATATCATGTCTTGTGCCCTGATGTCTGACTTGCAAGTTAAAAAGTGTTTTGTTTGTTTGTTTCTTTGTTTTTTCTAGAGATGCTAAAGTTTGGGTTAGGCACTGAAGGAGGAGATGAGTTGGTCCTGTCCAGGGGAGAGGAGAGGTATTTTCCCTATGGGAATAGGATGAAAAGGGGTACAAAGTTGTGAAAAGGCAAACTGTGTTCAGAGAAAAGAGGGAAGTCTGGTGTGAGTTGAAAGTGTCTGTCATAAGGTAGGTTGTAGCCATATCAACAAGAACCTTGATTTACAGGTAAGGAATTTGGACTTTATGCTGAAGACAATAAATAATTATCAGAGGTTCTTAAATAGGGTAGAGATGTGATCATTCATGTTAAAAAATAAATAAGACTTTAGCTGGCAAGATGAAGGCCACACTAGAAGAAGGGGAGACTGGAGCCTGGAAAGCCAATTAGAAGGCCCCTGTAATAGTCTAAGAAAGGGATTAAGGTCTGAATCACCATAGCAGCAGTGGAATGAAAAGTAGTGACAAATCCAAGGGAGATTTAGAAGTAGCGTTGAGGACATGGTTATTGATTACATAGGAGTTTGGGAGCAGGGGAGAGAGACCAAGGTTGAAGTGTAATGACAGTAACTAAGCTAAAAGGGGGAAGGAGAGCAAGCGTGGTGGGGGTCATGAGTAGCATATTAGATTTACGGTAACGGTGGGTTACCAGTGGCGAAATGCAAAGGTCTGCAGATCAGGAAAGAGGTTTAGACTGAGTGTGTAGGTTCAGAAAGCAGTGCCCAAGACCTCAGAATGGATGGGATATCCTGGGGTGGGGGTGGGGGGGGGTGCATGGGGAAAAGAATGCCAAAGGAAAGTATGCAGACAGTTGTCAGGGGAGGAGGGGGCTGAGGAGGAACAGAAAGGGAGCTTGTGTATGGGATGGAGGAGGTCCACAAGCAACGGGGGGGCGGAGAGCCCTTCCGAGAGGAAATAACCAAGAGTTCTCCCTGGGGTAGGATGACTGATACCATTATATTTGGTGATTAGATCTCACGAGCACATATTCTAGAGAATTAGAAGTCAGGCTGGAATGGATAGAGTGAAGACTCCTCTTTGAAGTTGGCTGGGAGGGAAGCAGGTAATGGCTGGGAAAAGGGTGGAGTTGGGCAACGTATAGGGATTTCTTTTTACGGGATGGTCGTCTTTATTACAAAAGGTTGCCAGCCGGCTTCCACCCACATATTACTACCCCACAAGGCAAACTTGTTGAGTTTTTGAGCAACTGAGCATTCCATAGAGTTCAGTACATATATGGAGTGCCTGCTGTGTCTAAAGCACTGCACTTGGCATTTTAGTGCCTAAAAACATATGCAAGATATGGTCATGTTTTAATTTTTATTAACTGGCCCAAATCTGCCTCCTTCCAGCCACAGCTCCCTTCTGGAGCCACACACAATATAAGAAGTATCTCTTCCTCTCATCGAGGGTGGTTTTCAGCTACCTTCTGGGTATTCTCATTGAACTTTTGTGAAATAATCCAGTCTTTACGTATGCATACTTGCATAGGTGTATGTATGTATTTTGTTACCAGCTAGCAGCTCTCCTCTAGACATCCATTGCTGTCTGTCCTTTTTAAAATGTGGCTCCCAGCGGGGCACCTGAGTGGCTCAGTCGGTTAAGCGTCCGACTTCGGCTCAGGTGACGATCTCACGGTTTGTGAGTTCGAGCCCCGCGTTGGGCTCTGTGCTGACAGCTCGGAGCCTGGAGCCTGCTTCCGATTCTGTGTCTCCTCTCTCTGCCCCTCCCCCACCTCTGCTCTGTCTCTCTCTGTCTATCAAAAATAAATAAATGTAATAAAAAAGCCTTAAAATGTGGCTCCCAGAATGAATCTCAATTTCTCTTATCTGGTATAAGCAGTGTACAAACCAGCTGGAACATTCTTGCACCTTCCCAGGACATGGGTTTTCTGTTAATGCCATCTGAGACTGTATCAGGATTCTGATAGTACCAATACTTATTCATAGTACTTCACAATCAACCCACATCCTGAGATCTTTTGCACCTGAAATGTTAATAAAATAGGTCTCATAATTCTTGTATTTATACAGTTGACTTTTTAAAGCCAATTGCAGAAGTTTGTTTCCCACTAAATACTATATTTTTCCATTTCGTGTGTTTATATATATATGTATTCGTGTGTTTATATATATATGTATATATATATGTATCTCTCTCTCTCTCTCTCTCTCTATATATATATGTTAACGTTTCTTTATTTTTGAGAGAGAGATAGACAGACAGTGCGAGTGGGAGAGGGGCAGAGAGATGGAAACACAGAATCCAAAGCAGGCTCCAGGCTCAGAGCTGTCAGCACAGAGCCCGACGTGGGACTCGAGCTCATAAACAGTGAGATCATGACCTGAGCCAAAGTTGGACGCTTAACTGACTGAGCCACTCAGGCGCCCCTTACGCTTTGTTTTTATTAGCCAGTAATAAAAAGAGCGAGGGCTTAGGAGTCAGGCGGGTGTAAATTTGAATTCTGGTTTTGTTAGGTAGCTCAGTGACCTTGGTCATGTCACACTCGCTCTGGCTCAACTTATCAGTGAAAATAGGGATAATCATAACTACATTGCAAAGTGGTTCTTTGCAAGAAGAGGCTTACAAGAGGCAGTACAGTACCTAATATATCACGAGGGCTCCATAAACGTTGGTTTTCTCACCTTCTTTCCCTTCCATTTTCTCAGCTTTGTGTTCTTAGCAGAACTATGCCTTTTAAGTTGTAACTCAAGACTAAGAAATCTTCCTTTTATTTTGTTTAATTATTTATTTTTTGGTTTGTTTTTCTTATTTGTTTGGTTGTTTTTAAGTAGGCTTCATGCCCAGCACAAAGTCCAATGTGGGGCTTGAACTCATGACCCTGAGATCAAGACATGAGCTGAGATCAAAAGTCAAATGTTCAACTAACTGGATGGGGGAGCCATCCAGCTACCCCATAGTTATCTTATTTTTTTTAATTAAATCTTCCTCTTAAAAGAAAAAAGTAAGTTGAGCAGAACAGGGAGGAGCCCAGGACCAAAAGAATACTTTAGTCTAACAGTGGGGCATGAGGGCGCTGAGACCAGACTTTCTGTGACCGAATCCCAGCTCCACTACTGACTTGTTGTCTAATCAGAAGCATATTCATGAACCATCCTGAGCTTTGTTTTCCTCATCTGTAAAATGGGGATGATGTTAGTGCTTGTGTTTCTGGGTGTTGGGGAAGATCAACTGAGATGGTAGATGGAAAGTACTTTTGCACAGAACTTGCACATGCTAAGTGGTAGAGTTCTCATTACCCACTTAGAAACCTCCAGGTAAATAATGTATTTAAACTCTTAAGTGAAATGACTGTGTTAAATGGTTTGCATATGTTAGTTTCTTATACACAATGCCGAATTGCTGAACCAATTTGAACCAACAGAATGCTTGAACCAATTTTCATGCCCAATATTGTATGATGGTGCTTATTTCCCTGTATCTTTAGCCACTCAACGTACCATTTTAAAGTTCTCGACAATTTGCTAGTCGTAAAGACATCTGGTTTTACCTTGATCAGTGTCTCTCTAATTATTAGTGAGATTGGACTGCTTTCCTTTTATTTATTTATTTATTTTTTATTAAAAAAAATTTTTTTTTCAATGTTTATTTATTTTTGGGACAGAGAGAGACAGAGCATGAATGGGGGAGGGTCAGAGAGAGAGGGAGACACAGAATCGGAAACAGGCTCCAGGCTCTGAGCCATCAGCCCAGAGCCCGACGCGGGGCTCGAACTCACGGACCGCGAGATCGTGACCTGGCTGAAGTCGGACGCTTAACCGACTGTGCCACCCAGGCGCCCCTCCTTTTATTTTTTTTTAAGTTTATTTATTTTGAGAGAGAGAGAGTACACGTGTGCATGTGCGTGAGTGGGGTGAGGGGCAGAGAGAGGGAGACAGAGAATCCCAAGCAGGCTCCTAGCTGTCAGCACAGAGCCTGATGTGGGGCTTGATCTCACAAACTTTGAGACCATGACCTGAGCTGAAATCAAGAGTCAGATGCTTAACCCACTGAGCCACCCAGGTGCCCCTGGACTGTTTTCATTTTAATTGACCAACTGAATTTTTTTTTTTTTTTGCCTTTTCATGTTCTTTACCCATTTTTTTTCAAGAGGTAGTCTTCTTATAAGTTTGCAAGAGCACTTTATATATTAAGGATACTACTCTTTGTCATGTATATATTTATATATATGTAATATATATATTTTATATATATTTATATATATATTTATATATATTTATATATATTTTATATATATGTTTATATATATTTTTTATATGTTTATATATATATTATATATATATGTTTATATATATATTTATATATATATTTGTCATATATAATTGCAAAGTTCTAGAATCTCTCATTTATCTGTTAATTTTGTTTGTGGTACTGTTGTATCTACATAAATTTAAGTGTTGTAAGTAGTCAAATCTATAAATATCTTTCTTTTATAAACTATAAGCCTTTACTTCTTTGCCCATGAAGGCCTTTAACATGTTAAGACCAAGATGTGCTAATACCACATCTTTTCAACACTATTAACTTCTTTTATATGGCCATTTTTCACATTTAACGTTTTAACCCATCTGAAATGCATTCCATTCCTTCTTAGTCATGTTTATTCATTCTTTTGAATAAAAAAAATGCTTTGGTTTCAAGAAACAGCAAATTTAACTCAAATTGGCTTAAACAAAAAAAAATATTTATTGGCTTAAACAAAAAAAAATATTTATTGGCTCCTGTAAGTGAAAAATTCAAAGGCTTCAGGGTCATGATTCCCATGTGGTTTACACAATGTGAAGAGTACCTGAACACTCCCTTTCATTTATGTGCTTTAATCCCTGGTGATAGCTCCATTCTCAACAGACCCTCCCCTTGAGGCTCCAAGATGGTGGACAAGAACTCCCAGAGTTAAAATCTCGTGCATCCAACTCCTGAAGAAAATTATCTTCGTTCTGGCATTTCCAGCACGAATCCTGACCTTCTCTTTCAGTGGACCGACTTAGGTCACATACCCATACCTGAAGTAGTCACTGTGGCCAAGAAAATGAAATTCATTGATTGGCTTAGTCTGGAACACATGCTCTACCTCCCCGAGATAAAGGGAGAGTCAGCTTTCCCAGGGCTACACGGATGTCCCAAAGGAAGCAGCAGCTGGGAAAGGGGAATGCATTTGAGAAGGAAAGTAAGGTAAGGACTATATTTTTGAATATCAAGATTATTGTTTTTAATAGGCAATGAGAAATTCTTGGGGCACCTGGGTGGCTTAGTCGGATAATGCCACCGACTCTTGGTTTTGGCTCAGGTCATGGTCTCACGGTTTGTGGGTTCGAGCCCTGCATCGGGCTCTGCGAGGACAGTGCAGAGCCTGCTTGGGATTCTTTCTCTCTCTCTCTCTACCTACCCCTCTCTCTCTGTCTTCCCCTGCTTGTGCTCTCTCTCAAAATAAATTAATTAAAAATTTTAAAAAGAGAAAATGAGAAATTCTCTGCCATTTAAAAACTCATTTGTTGGGGCGCCTGGGTGGCTCAGTCGTTTAAGCGTCTGACTTCAGCTCAGGTCACGATCTCGTGGTCTGTGAGTTCGAGCCCCCCGTCGGGCTCTGGGCTGATGGCTCAGAGCCTGGAGCCTGCTTCCGATTCTGTGTCTCCCTCTCTCTCTGCCCCTCCCCCGTTCATGCTCTGTCTCTCTCTGTCTCAAAAATAAATAAACATTAAAAAAAATAAAAAAAAACCTCATTTGTTTCATCACTATTAATATGGTAGACACTAAGAATTAAAAATCATGAAAAAACATGGTCCCTTCCTCAAGTGCTAAACTCTTTATATTCAAGCTGCATAGGGACCATCTGGGTACATCACACTTTGTAAAGGTCTAATCATGTATGGTTGGAACAATTTCCTTCATGGCCAAATGATCTATAGGTTCTATGAAATTCTTCTTTAATATGGATTCCATAGACCGGGTGGAAATAGACCACATCCTCCACTCTCCCCTGTATTTATTCTGGTAAAACCATTGTTTTATGGTCATTTTGTTCTCTGGTTATTCATTTGCACTATTCTTTGCCTTTTTTTTTTTTTTAACTCAGGGTTTTATTGATATCACTTTGCAATGTCTTTTCCTAGTTTGAGACCCCAGATCTATATCTTGATCTAAACATTTTCTATGTTGGACCCTGGAGCACCGAGGCTCTACGCTGATCACAGCAGTGATTCAGAATGTAAGACACAGCAGTGCCCACAACTATGAGCCAGGCACAGTTCAAAATGTCCTGCCCAAGACAAGCCGTCCTCCATCCCACCCCATGGATGGGATTCGTGCTCTTATAAGAAAAGACACAAAAGAGATGATCTCTCTCTTTCTATGTGTGTACAGATACACAAGAAGATGGTTATCTGCAAACTAGGGAATGCCTCTTATCAGACACCAGAGCTGCTGGTGCCTTGATCTTGGACTTCTTACTTCCAGAACTGTGAGAAATAAATGTTTTTTTGTTTAAGTCACCCAGGCTATGGTATTTATTATGGCAGCTCGAGCTAAGACGTCATCCCTTCCCCCTCTGTGACATGCCTATAAATTGACTAAGCCTCTGTGGGCCAGCAATAGCTCTTTTTACTCCTTCTTAGATGTTTTGACCATGGTTTTCCTCTCTTGTCTCAGTCCCGTCTCTAATATTTTCGACACTTCTATTCTACATTAGTGCTTATCAGCCCTCCTCTGCTCCCCTCCATAGGGTGAAACACTTTTGAATGGGGCCTCTAAACTGCTTTCTGATCTCTCCTACCTTTGGCGGCCACCGGCAGCATCGCCCCTGCCAGGACACAAAGTGGACCCTTCATCTGCTGAGCGTGATTGATCCCAGCAGAGCTACGTGAACAAACCGCCATTTTAGAAATTCTATTCTCGGGCACCTGGGTGGCTCGGTGGGTTAAGTTGGTATCAGTTCAGGTATCAGCTCTTGGTATCAGTTCAGGTCATGATCTTGCGGTTCTGAGATCAAGCCCCACGTCAAGCTCCATGCTGAATGCCGAGTGCAGAGACTGCTTGGGATTCTCTCTCTCCCTCTTTCTGCCCCTACCCTGTGTGCATGCATGCCCTCTGTCTCTCTCTCTCTCTCTCTCTCTCTCTCTCTCAAATAAATAAATAACCATTAAAAAAAAAAAAAAAGAAATTTGAAGACCAATTTATTGGCTGATGTACCACCATTTAATTACTGTTTTTAGGACCCTCCTCCAAAACACTACCACATTAAACACATATACTGAAGATAAATTCTGCTGCTTCAAATATAAAAGATGTGAGAGGAGAAAGTTTGTACCTTATAATCTAGGAAATGCTGTAGTTGAATGACTGTGTTTTTCAAATATCAGTATTAGATGGTGTTCCGCATTCAACAGCACTATCCTGTCTTCATTATTATTCTTATTATAAACATAAGCAAAAAACAGGGGCGCCTGGGTGGCTCAGTCGGTTGAGCGTCCGACTTCAGCCAGGTCACGATCTCGCGGTCCGTGAGTTCGAGCCCCGCGTCAGGCTCTGGGCTGATGGCTCGGAGCCTGGAGCCTGCTTCCAATTCTGTGTCTCCCTGTCTCTCTGCCCCTCCCCCGTTCATGCTCTGTCTCTCTCTGTCCCAAAAATAAATAAACGTTAAAAAAAAAATTTTTTTTTTTTAATAAACATAAGCAAAAAACAAACAAAAACCCATTAACTGTCTTCAGTACTATTTCCAGATCCTAGTTGTCTCTGGACATTAGCTCTCTTGCATTCTCTTCACAGACCTGAGCCCTTCCTTAGAACAAGGCCCTACTCCTGCTTTCTGTACGTGTCCTTTAAACATATGAGCTTATCGGAACACTTCTGGAGCAGCCACATTGATCGTATTTATTTGTCACTTATTTTTTAAATAAATTGTATTTACTTTGAGAGCGAGAGAGGGAGAGTGCAAATGGGGGAGGGGCAGAGACAGAGGGAGAGAGAGGATACCGAACAGGCTCAGTGCTGCCAGCGTTGAGCCCGATGTGGGGCTCTGTCCCACCAACTGTGAGGTCACGCATGACCTGAGCCGAAATCAAGAGTCCGGCACTTAACAGACTCAGCCCACGTTTATCTTTCTCACATGCTCCCTTTCCTTCATTGAAATCACCTGTTGTATAAAAATTTAAATTTCTTTTTAAAAAATTTTTAATGTTTGTTTTTGAGAGAGAGAGAGAGAGCGTGCGCAAGAGCAAGCATGAGTGGGGGAGGGGCAGAGAGCGAGGGAGACACAGAATCCGAAGCAGGCTCCAGGCTCTGAGCTGTCAGCAGAGAGCCTGACACGGGGCTCGAACTCATGAATCGTGAGATCATGACCTGAAGTCAGACACTTAACCAACTGAACCACCCAGACGCCCCGAAATTTAAATTGCAAGTCATTTTACTCCTCTTTCACCTTCTTTCCTAGTTCCTGGCCAGACCGAGCCTTGTGCCTATCTTTTCTCTTAACTTGCTCAAGTCTTCTTTGTGTCAGGTTAGCAAGTGCAGAATTGCCTTCGCTGGCTATTACAAGTTCAAGGATGCTGTGGTCACTTATTTTAAGTTGCATGTCACTTCTATTTCACCAACGCATTCTTCTTAGGTGGTGAGAATTAAGCATAGAATAGTACCTCTTCTAAGTAATTTAGATTTAAGTCATGCCAACTTTATTTGATACTCTTTTCACCAGAATGAGCTTGTCAGTGGATGTTGAAGTCCTTCATTACCCCTGTATCATGCCCCTCTGCCAATAAGTGTGTCATTTGTATTGGGAAAGCATTATTAATGTTGCCATAACAGGATCGCAAGGCTTGACAACGCACGGCCAGTGGAGAGAGAGTATAAGCCAAGACTGGGGTGGGGAGTACTCCCCGGGGCATGGGCTGCGAATACAGAAGCTGGCTTGGATTAGGGCAGCTAGGCTCCTCAAGCCTGGTGTCTCTTACCAAGGTAAAGTTCAAGAAGCTATTAATACTAGGCAGTCCAGCATGAAGGGCAAGGCCAATGTGTACCATAGTTTAAGGAGAACACAAGCAGGGGTGTGGGCATCTCTAGGGAAGAGATACCCTAATAATGTCAGTGTCGTGGTAAAGAAGGGCAGGATTCAGGAAGGGGTCCCAAATCTACAGGAAGACCGGGATGCAAGGCAAAATGACCAGAGACTGAAGGTGTGGAGGTCAAGGTGGAAGCTCCCAAATGGATAAACGCAGGAATGGAAGGCAGGATAGGAGCAATCTACAGCTGTGTCTGACTGAGGCTCACAGCTGACCAGACTGGAAGAAAGCACGATGCTGGGGCTGATATGGGTGACACGCTTTGTCCCCAGTCAGAATGGTGTTTAAGTATCGGGAGATCAGGGAGCTAGACCCCCCTCTAAGGTGGAGCTCCTTAGACAATCCAGCACTGGTCACCAGGAAAGGCAAAGACAACCGGCCAGGTGCTTTACTGTATGCTCCAGTGACAATGTCACTTCTGCTTTTATTTTCACCCAAATCTTCTCTACCAGGCATTAACCCTCAGGCTTGTGGGTTTCTATTTGTGTTCAGAAGTTTTTACCTCACAAGGTTACTCTGCTTTGCCTCCGATTGTGTGCTTCTTTCGAGCAAATTGTATAGCTTCATGTTGGTGGAATACAACTACAGCTACTATTTACTGATTATTTACCACCTACCAGGTACCACACTAGCTGATTTACATACACGAGTTTATTTAATCCCCACGACATCCTTGAAAGGTAGGTATTACTATATCTCTCTTAAAAAAGAGGAAACTGAGGCTTATATGGTTTATGTAATCAGCCCAAGGTCACACATCTGGGACACAAAGGGGCTTGGATTTAAACTTAGTTTTGTCTAACGACGTGTCTATGTGTTGCTAAAGTGGCTACATTTGTCCCATGATACATCCAAACAATTCTCATTGACACCTATTAGCTACTAGATTTTTCGTCTTCCTAAGTATCTACCCATCTACCTGATCCATCTATCTTCTTTTATCTCAAATTCCGTAACGCTCCGTACTGCACTATCTAAGAAGCAGATCATTAATAAGTACTTACTGAATGAATTAATGCAGTTTAAAAACATGAGTAGAACTACCATGTCCTCTCTTGTTTGGGTATTCAGAGTCAAGTAGCAAGACTTCATCAGTTTGCTTTACCAAAATACCACATCCGTACACATTTGTTCATTACAAGGAAGAGGAGGGGCAAAGTCTTAAATCAATACTGAACTAGGGAGACATATGTTATTCCCAAAGAAATCAGACGTGGGCAAATGTGTTTGTATGTTCAAATAAATTTGAGACGTTAAAATAAAGGGGTATACAAAAAACGGATTATCGTCTTCAGAAGTCTGAATCTGAAAATCTTGCTTGTGACATGATTTTCATATTTCTCCAAATCCAAGGTTGCCAGACTACTGTCCCTAAGCCAAATCCAGCACACCCCTTGTTTTTGTGTAGCCTGTGAGCTACGAATGGTTTTCCCGGTTTTAAGTAGCTGAGAAAGACTTTTTAAAAAGATGATATTTTGTAACACGTGACAATTATACGAAATGCAAACCTCAGGGTCCACAAATAAAGTTTAATTGGAATACAGCCATCCTCGTTCACTTACGTATTGTCTGTGACTGGTTTCACACTACAGTGGCAGACTTGAGTAGTTGGGACAGAGACTGTATGGCCCACAAAGCCTAAAAGATTTCCCATCTGGCCCTTTACAGAAAAAGTTTGCTAACCCTTGGTCTAACTGAATAATACAGGATGTCATAACATTTTAAATATTGTTTGAACTACACCTATTATTTCAGTTTCTAACTCAAGGACACTAGACTGAAAGGTGATGACATCTCTTTTGCTATGTAGAAGGTTTCCATGTTCTCAGGATAAGGTCAATCTCCTTTGGTAGCCCTACAGCCTCTCTTGACAACGGTAGCACCTTTCTGTAGGAATGGTAACAGACCGAGAAGCTGGTGGTTTCTCTAAGAGGTGATATATCTCTTCCTGCTAAAAGTCATCTTTCTCTTTGATGGAAAACTGGGGCTGGGTATCCTTGTGAGTGGTTACAGTGTGTTACAGAACTGTAGTGGCACCGAAATGGATTCTCCAGACTCCATCAACTGATTCAAGGTGGTATGATGGGGTCAGATAGACGAGGAAAAGCAAATTGCTCTTTTTGTCATCACCCAGGACCTAAATAAAGACAAAAATGACTCAGAATGACCAGACACAGGTGAATATTACTTATCAGAATGTTTTTAGGAGGCACTTAACATCACAACAACATGGCACTCTGAGAGCTCAATCGATGTGATGGCTCAAGAGCAAAACCAAGGGAAGAGAACTTCCTTATTTTTTCTGAGATCAAGTTTGGTTTGCAGTAATGTTTAAGGGAATATGTCTTATTTATTTAATTTTTGAGACCCAAGGATACATTCTATTATCTTTCCGTATCTCTGCCTTTTTCTCTCTCTTCCTGTAACCTTGTCTCTCTCTTTTTTCAATGTAACAAAAGTTTATTGGTCATTTATTATGTGTGAGGCACAGGACAAGGATTTATGAGAGAAACAAGGGAGAGTGATCTTTCTGGACCTTTTGGCAGCATTTAATATGAGTTGATCCCCCTTAACATATTATTCTCTTAGTTTCTTTGGTCCCATAGTCTCCTGGTTTTATTTTTCTGGTTTCTGATTTTCAATCTCTATTGCCATCTCTTTCTTTGTGTCCAATCTTTAAATGACCAGAATTTAGTCCTGGGTCTATTTTTTTTAATTCTATCTACCACCCTTAGTCAGTCTTCTCCCCAATTTATAAATCCAACCCTAGCAGCTCTTCTGAGCTTTGGACCCATATCACAAGTCTGCAGTAGACATCTGTACTCACACAGAACTTTAGTCTTCCCCTATAATTTTGTTACCACCCCAAGATTCTTGTGTTTCCTTTCTATCTTGGAAAATGACACCTCTGCTCATGCACCAGATCTTGGAAAGACACTACCTCCCTCCCCACAACCCCCCCCATTTCCTTTCAATCATCAAATTCTTTAAAATAACTCTCGACTCTGGTCATTTTTCTTCCTGTGAATGTTGCCACTATAGTCTGAGAAACCATCATGTCTCACATGAATCTGAAATAATATATCCCCAGCTGGTCTCTCCACATCTGCTCTTGTCCTGCTGTATTTTATCTTCTCACAGATAATGGCTTTCAGGCAAAAAAAAAAAAAAATACATACATCATATATATACATATATATATGATCTTTTGACATCAGTCTACCTAGAACTACCTCACAATTTTTAACAGCTACCTACCACTCACTTATATACTGTACCATGATTTACTTAACCACTTTTCTCTCTTATTTATTTATCTATTTATTTATTTGAGGGAGAGAGAGAGAGAGAGAGAGAGCAGGGGAAGGGGGTAAGGGGCAGAGGAAGAGGAAGAGCATGGAACCCGACATGGGGCTCAATCCCATGACCCTGAGATCATGATATGAGCTGAAATCAAGAGTTGGATGTTCGACCAACTGAGCCACCCAGGAGCCCCTCCTTAACCGCTTCTCTGTCGATGGACATGTAAGCAATTTCCAGTCTTTAACTATGGTAATTAATGCTCCAGTGAAGATCCTACAAGAGATATCCTTCAAGGTATGTGTGAGTACAAGGTATGTATGTGGACAAATACAGAAAAGTGGAATATCTAGGTCAAAGGCTTTGTACATTTAAGAATTTGATAAATACTGCCAGGTGGCTCTCCACAGACAGGGTACTAACTTTTATTCCTACTGACCGTGTAAATGAGTGCCTGCTTCCAATCCTGGCCAAGTATACTATTAAACATTTTGATTTGTGTCAGCCTGATATGTAAAAAATACACCTCACTGCAGTTATAATTTGCATATCTCTTGTTAAGGGAGAACATTCCTTGATTTGTCATCCTTTTACCCAGTTTTCCAACATCCAAAGATATTTTCTTATTGATTGATAGGAGTGCTTTGAGTTCTTCTTAAATAATCTGATTTCTACGTTCTTTCAGGTATCCTAGTGTTTTTTAAAAGCCACACTTCAGCCAATTTTTTTTTTAATAATAAGTAATTGGTGGAGTATAAGGTCCATTATGGGGAGCGCATATGAAGAGCTCACATGTAGAGGTCATGAATTGATTTGCAGAAGCCCTGACTTCCTGAAAATAGCTGGACAAGACAGTCTTACATGCATACCTGTTTTACTTCATTTAATTTTACTAACAGCCCTGTGAGGCACGTGTTATAATAAACCACAAAGTGAAGTTCAGAGACTGTGAATGTCCAGGATCACACAGCTAGAAAGTTGTCGACTTCTGGAATCTTAAAAGCATAGTAATCCATCATCACTGGTGGATCATTCCTCAACCACACGAGGCTCGGATCCTTGATGCCTTTAATTTCTAATAATTATTGATCCTCTCTTTCTCTTTCTATAAACATCCTATGAACATTTCTGAGTGCCTATGAAATGCCAGGAATCTCCACGGGCATTACATTTCAAAGGGGTTATCAGCTATAAGCAAAAACAAAGAAACAAACAAATAAACAAAAACCCCAATAGTGATAAAGTTTTGCCCCTACGAAATAAATACAAAGGATGATTGGGAAGGTGGACAGAGAAGGATACTTTCATCAAGGTGGTCAGGCAGGGCCTCTTTGAGGAGGTGATATTTAAACAGATTGGGACGACCAAAAGAGTGTTCTAGGAAAAGGAGTAGAAAAAAGGTCATCGCGATTGAAGTCAGGAGGGAGTGGTGGGAGAGGAGATTGAAGAGGGAGTCTGGGATGCTGCCTAAGGCTTTGCAGGCCAGCAAAGGAGTCTGGACTAGATTCCAAGTGCAATCAGAAGACATGGAAGGATTCTAAGACGAGAAGTGATATGACATGATTTATGTCACTTTAGCTGTGAGGAACAGGGATAAGAGTAGAAGCAGGAAAACCAATTAGAATGCTATTATACGAGACCGGAAGATGACTTTGACAGGTGGTGACAGTGGAGGTAGAATGAGACTGATTTTGGAAATGTTTTGGAGGTAGAGTTGACCCACATTCTTCATGGACTGGATACGAGAACTGAGGAAAAGAGAAGAACCACAAGTAGCTACGTGTTTTTTTGGCTTGAGGAACGGGTGCACGGTGATGACATTTAGTTTGGAGGAGAAGGCTGCAAGAATGAAGAATTGAGTATCACTGTATTATTTCCTTATTTCTTTATGCAGCCTCTACCTCACAGACCACAATTTCACTCTTTTTTTAAATTTTAAATTAATTTTTAAAATTTACATCCAAGTTAGTTAGCATATGATGCAACAATGATTTCGGGAGTGGATTCCTTAGTGCCCCTCACCCATTTAGCCCATCCCCCCTCTCACAGCCCCTCCCGTAACCCTCTGTTTGTTCTCCATATTTAAGAGTCTCTTCTGTTTTGTCCCCCTCCCTGTTTTTATATTATTTTTGCTTCCCTTCCTTTATGTTCATCTGTTTTGTACCATGATTTCACTCTTTTCCCAATACCTTTATTTTCCTTCTCTACTTGCCCTGGCCTCTTTCTTATCCCAAACAGCCACTTCTACCTATTTCCTCTACCCCCATCCTCTCCTCAATCCCATGCAATCTGTTGCTATCCCCCCTCTATCCCAATAAATTCCTTCTTGCCAAACACAATGACCTCCTTGTTCTGAAATCCAAGTCCTCATTTTTCTTGACCTTTCTCTAGCGTTTAATACTGTTGACATTTCCTCCCTTGGCTCCTCTGAAATGATTTGTTTCTGGTCCTTCTAACCTTTATGGATGTTCTTCCCCTGTATCTTTGTTTCCTTACTTTTTCTTTGCCTCACCTTTGAAATGCTGGCATTTTCTTAGGGTTCCAGAGTAGGTCCTCTTTTCCTCTTACTCTGTACCTTTTCTTTTGGGGGTTTTATCTACTTCCATGAGCTATCACTTATTCTGATGTCCCCAGTGTAGCTCTCTCTCCTGGGTTCTAGACTCTCCTGTTCAATTACATAATAGAATTATGTTCTAGACTCTCCTGGTCAATTACATAATAGCTTCACTTTGATATCTTGTGGACATTTCAAACGCAACATGTTTAAAATCAAACTACTTACCTTCCCTCCTCCACTTAGTGTTTGTTCTTCCTGAAGTCTCCACCTTAGCAAATGGTATCATGATCCTCCCATTTACCTAAGCCATAAATCTCCTATTCCTTGATCTTGCAAATATAATCAATAATAAAATTCAGTTGGTTCTATGTCTTTGATAGTCCTCGAATCCTTCCCTTCTCTCCATTTCCATTCTTGCCCCCTATATTTTGATGTTTCTCATTTCTTTCCTGTAATACTAAAACAACCGCCTAAGTAGTCTCTCTGCTCACAGTGTTAATCACACTAATAAATTCCCCAAACTGGAGAATTTCTAAAGTGGACAATCTTGATCCCCTCAGCGTGCTCCTTGATCTCCTCAATGTCTCTCCATGGGCCTTGGGATAAGTTGAAACCTCTTAGGAAGAAATAAAAGACTTTTCCCATTACAAGACCTTGCTGATCTTTCTGGGTATGTCCTTTAGAACCTCTGCCAAGCATTCATACAATGCATTTACTGAGAATCTACTATTTGCTGGGCACTGCCTTTCACCTTCAACTCTCTGTGCACAACTTTAAAAAAAATTTTTTTTAATGTTTATTTATTTTTGAGAGAGAGAGAGTGAGAGAGACAGAGTGTGAGTAAGGGAGCGGCAGAGAGAGAGGGAGACACAGAATTGGAAGCAGGCTCCAGGCTCTGAGCTGTCAGCACAGAGCTCCACGCAGGGCTCGAACTCACAAACCAGGAGATCATGACCTGATCTGAAGTCATTGCCTAACCGACTGAGTCACCCAGGCACCCCAACAACTTTTACCAGGACTCTACACAGAGTACGTTCTCTGCCTGGAAAACATTTCTCTTTAACTTGCCCACTTGCCTGGATACTTCTGTTTATCCTTCCAAACTCGCTTCCAAACTCATCTTCTCTGGTAAGTTCTGTCAGGGTTAGGTACCCCTCTAATAAGCTCCCTGTTGATGTTATCTCACTGTTGTGTGATCAACCGTGTCCTCATCTGTCTCCTTGTTACACTATAAGTCCTTTATTTATTTATTTATTTTTAAAAATTTTTTTTTTCAACGTTTTTTAAAATTTATTTTTGGGACAGAGAGAGACAGAGCATGAACGGGGGAGGGGCAGAGAGAGAGGGAGACACAGAATCGGAAACAGGCTCCAGGCTCCGAGCCATCAGCCCAGAGCCTGACGTGGGGCTCGAACCCATGGACCGCGAGATCGTGACCTGGCCGAAGTCGGACACTTAACCGACTGTGCCACCCAGGCGCCCCTATAAGTCCTTTAGAACAGGCTGTGCTCTTCATCTTTGTATTCCCAGTGCTTAACACAGTACCTGGCACACAGCAGGCACGCAATCATGAATGAATTAAAGCGGCAGAGCTAGGTTTCAGAGTCAGGTCTTTTCTCTGTGGCACAAATCTCACCCTTCTTCTTGCTACATCTTCAATCTGAAAAATTTGAAAACCTGGGATAGGTGTATTTTCTCCTATCATTAATTAAAATATAGACAAATAGATTATTAGCGCCATGAGGATTCAGTTGACTATTTATTTCTTGTTTAGCTCTTCCTCATCACTCCACGGTTTTGTTCATCAAAGTACTTGGGTTAACTAAATCCAAAATGACCAAAAGGTCTTTCCATACACTTTTATATCCTTTCTACCTCTTATCCTGTTGCTTCTACAACACCATCAAGGAAGAAGAGAGTAAGTACATCGGGAGTAAGGTTGGTTTTAGTTTGGTTGTCTGGTAACTGACACTAAAAAATAATGTATCGACAGCAAATCACATCCCATTGTCCCTTCCCTCAAGGTCTCTATGGATGGGCGTTCAAGTTCCAGTGTTAAAATTTAACATTGCAAAATCCATCTAAAATTAAAATTTTTATGTAGTGACTTCAATATAATCACAGAACTTTGCAAACGGAAGGAAACTTAGACATCTTTAGTCTAGCACTTTCATTAAGCTTCTGTGAGGAAACCAATGCTAGGAGACCTAGAATGGCTTGCCCAAGGTCAGCCAGTCTAAAGGAGGGGTAGGGGCAAATTTCCTGACTTCCAGTTGCCTGATATTTCCTCTAAGCACCCTTTTATTTTCCATCTAAACAAATCATCCACACCAGAACCCACCTATTCACATAGTGTGTATTTTTATGATATCGCCTTTGTAGTATTCTTGTCATAAAAAGGAAGGACCTTAAAAAAGAATTCCCCCGTCTTGTCCAGGGGGAATTGGTAAAAGAGACAATTAGTACAGAAAGTAACGGGTTCCTATTTTGCAGGGTAGCCCTGTAATCACACTCTGTTCTCTGAGCGCCCCAATGCTAACCCAACCTTATTTGTGCTCCCAGGGCCCGGATTCCATTCAATTTCATGCCTTATTTAGTCTAAATGATCTCCCCAGCTTCCATGTGTATTTTTTGAGCTTCATTTTAGAAATATCATACTTAAATCTACTCTCTACTTGAGTCTGTTTTAGTTCTAATGCCGAGGAATGAGGATTCTGGGTAAAGGAAATAAAGGTGATAGATTTTTGTAAGCCTTTCATCTCAAGAATGGTTTTCTCAAATGGCAACTGGCAGTCTAATTTATTCCTCAAATGATGACGTTTTCCATGGGAATTAGAATTTAATTGGGATAATTTGTTTTCACAGACAGCAGAGATTTCTTTCCAAGAGTTTTCAGTTTGATAATGTTTTACCAGCGAGTGCACGGAGACCAAATATAAACCAGTTCTGAGAAACAGGAAGTGAACCTGACTGGTCTAGTCTGCATGTCCCTGGCAGTGACGCAAATACAGAAATCAAATTAGGAAAACAAGATATGTGGGTGTGAGGCAATCGATAATAATTCAGGATGCTACAACGCAAGGAAGAACGCCTTTAACCGAATGCCACTCATTTTAATAACACCCTGAGAAGTTTGATTTCCACTGAACATGCTAGGGGTTCGGAGCAGAATGAGCTTGGGTTCCCTAGCAACAGCATGTGCTTTTGAGACCGTCATTAGCCTTTCAGTTAATCCCGCCAACCCCTTACTTCTAAATGTATGACTGACATTAAAAAAAAAAAAAAAAAGAAAGAAAAGAAAGAAAGCAATGGTATTTCAGAAAGTGCTTTGAAATTTCCAGGAGCAAAATGGAAAGGAATTGAAAAAAAAAAAAAAAAAAAAAGTTGTCCTGAGAATTGTATCAGGTAAAAGATGTTCGTCGGTGCCCAGCCTTTCCCCACATTCACTGTTCTCAGTCCTGTTTCTGAATCTCCTGTTGGAGGGGAAACGGTTGAGAGTTTAGGGCAGTCCCCTCATGCAACATCAGTCCCAGTCTGAAAGTGGGGTGAGTAGTGGGGTGGCAGTTTGTGTGGGGCGGAGGCTGGGGGTGGGTAAGTGGGATGGGAGGGAATAAAACACAGAGGTTTCTTTCCCCATTTTATGCAGATTACATTATCCTGGTCGAAGGAGCTTGGGGAAGGAGGGTGGTGAGGGGGAATGAAGCTATTTTTCCTATTGATTGTTTAATTGCACCAGAGGCTGTTTGTCCGAGGCCCCTGGCCAAGAGCATTATTTTGGTGGCTAAAGTGAGGCCGGGCAGGTTTCCATCCCCTTCCTTAGTTTTAAGCAAGACAACCCTTAGAGCGCAGCCGGGCTATAGGAAATATGGTGTATGCTGACTTCTGCTACTCAGATGTACCCTAAAGCGCCAAGCCTGATGGGACGGTGGTTTTCAAACCCTGAATCATTGCTCTAGCTCTGTCCTGGGTTCGGGATGCACAACTCCTCTTTGTAGCCTGGGTCAACTGCGGGGCGTTATTAGAATGGTAATTATTGCTGCGTTTGGCTGGTCATCCTTATTATGGCCTGGGTCCTTTTCGACTGGACACTGGGCTCCTTCAGTTTGGCCGGGTGACTCCTAGTTCTCCCCGCCTCCCCACCTAACCCCCCCACCCCCTCCCTGCGCGCTCCCTTCCCAAGGCGACCACCTGCGCCGCCCCACTTACCATCTGCCCCGCGGGGAGGGCCCCTCGGGGTAGCGGTGCCCTCCCTGCTCCCGGGCGGCTCTGGGGGAGCTCGATGTTTGCCTCCAGCCCTCCGCTACCGGAGAGATCAGGTTCCTCCCCTCCTCCCCCTCCGGCTCCGGCCGCCGCCGCCGCCGCCTCCTTCTTGCATGACACAGCAGAACCGCAGCTGCTGCAGCGAGTCCCAACCATCCGCCCAGGAAGCGCCGCAACCGGGACTCGGGAGGGGCAGAGGGGGGCGAGGCTGGGGCCACCGCCGAGGGGGATTCTTGCCCCCACTTTGCACCACACACTTGTTTCCCAACCCAGGGGCATGGGAACAAAATCAGGCTAAAGCCGACAAGGCCGAGCCGTTGAGGAGTGCTGGGGTTTGGCGTCAGAAGGGATGGGACCAGCGAGAAGGGTGCGAAGGAGACCCCAGTAGGGGCAGGACATTGCAGGGAAGGAAGAGGCCGAGAAGTCAAGGGCCAGGCTGTGAAGGAGAATAAAGGAGGTCAAAGAGAGGTAAGGAGGGAGAGTTGTTGAGAAGGGAGACTGAGCTGGGGTGGGGGGGGGAGTGGTGGA
>NW_024412391.1:15602268-15819396 GCF_014898765.1 Herpailurus yagouaroundi
GTTTTTGTTTTGATGGAGCCCGCGTGCAGCTGGCGCGTGTCGAGTCACGTGCCAGGGGCGGGAGGGGGCTGGGGCGCGGGAGGCGAGGGCGCGGTGACGCACGCGTCCGGAGGGCCTGCCGCGGGACTAGGGGCGAGGGGGCGTGTGCCCCAGGCAGATCTCGGTGGTGCGGGGTGTCGAGGCCGCATCTGGTGGTGTTCGTGGGAGTTGATGCTCGGTAAGCCGTATTCGGACGTGGGTGTGAATCCCACCGCACTTCTAGTTCGTCGTCACCGCATCTAGGCGAGCCTCATCCATCCGGGCGGGGGCCCGGCGTGCGCTGGTTCGGTCCAAGATGGAGCGGACCTAACCGGCGTGTGTATTTTCTGCGGGCACGTAGAGACCTGTATGTCGTGCTTAATCCTGGCTGCAAGTTATAAACAACTTGAGAAAGACTCCTATGCGTGGCCCAATCCCAGACTGATTGACCCCAAATCCAAATAGGGCTTGGACGATAGAGTATTTAGGAAAAAACCTTTCTCGGTGTGTTGTTTTTTGTTGTTGTTGTTGTTGTTTTTAATTTTTTTTCAACGTTTTTTTTTTTATTTTTGGGACAGAGAGAGACAGAGCATGAACGGGGGAGGGGCAGAGAGAGAGGGAGACACAGAATCGGAAACAGGCTCCAGGCTCCGAGCCATCAGCCCAGAGCCTGACGCGGGGCTCGAACTCCCGGACCGCGAGATCGTGACCTGGCTGAAGTCGGACGCTTAACCGACTGCGCCACCCAGGCGCCCCTCTCGGTGTGTTTGATGCACAGTGAGGGGCGAGAACTTACAGAGGTCGCCCCCGTGATGGCATAGATGTTTGTGAAACGATCTGTAGGGAGGAAATAGTAAAAATAGCTTAAATAGTTAACACGTATTAACACTAGATGGGTCACTGTCTGCACTGTGGCGACGCGGGTATGGATATTTGATGAAACATTGTCGTCCCCATCTTACAGCTGGGAAATTGAAATTCACGAGGAGAGGTAAGAGTTGGTCAGTGATGATACCTGATTAGTACCCGGGGAGGCTGACTCCAGACCTCAAGTTTTAGACCATTGCATATGCTGCATCTGAAATAACACCTTGACCTAAGGGCCATGGATTTGAGTGAATAGGAATACTTACATGTTTGCCCACGATCCCGCGAGTGTATGTGCCTATGTTTGTATATATTTTTTATCTACGAAGTTTTACTGGTATTGTCGGGGGGATAGGGGAGAATCACTTGGTGAATTCGTTAAGGCCTGTAGGCTACTAATATTTACATGAAGTTTATTGTGTAGAGAGAGGGATCCGAGTAATGTGAAGAGAACAGATTCTGTGGAAGTTTTTTGTTTTGTTTTTGTTTTGAGGCTTGAACATAGCGTTTGTGAAGTGAAGAGTCTGGAAGGTGCAGATATTTTCTAAGGATTTACATGAGCAGCCACAATAAGCCCCTTCGGTTCTTACTAATGACTGCTGCCTAGTATTTGTTAGCTGTAAAGCAGACATAGGCATATTACCAAGTTTTAGGGATTGGTTTTCATGTGGCGTGCAGTTTGGGTTAGAAAAGTTTATAGACCCACTGAGGCAAGCCGGACACAAATATGAGTGTCATGGGTCTGGCATGGACATGATCTCTCTCCTTCTCCTGTCATCCCTGTCCTTCTTAAGCCACCAAGAACACTTTTCTCCAGCATTGCCTAACCAGTTGTGGTTCATTTGCACAGCTCTGCACAGGTTGTTCCTCTGCTTCTTGAGGACCTGGTTCCAAATTTCCCCTGGTTTCTGTTCAGAAAACATTTAAATACCCTCCCTGTGTCACCGCTGTGTTTTGTATGTATCTGTGTTGCTGCATGTTTTACAACACAGGGTATTTTTGTTTACATGTTAGACACTCTGACTAAATCCAGCTTGTCAAAGGTGCTAATGGCGATTCTTTGTGTATCACTGGGACACAGTAGGCATGTAAGTTTATCGTGTGGGTCTGAATTGAATTTGTGTTGCGTTATACGTGGTGTTCGCCTCTGTCACCCATCCTCATTCTTAAATGTCTTCATCTTCTCTGCTGCTAGCTTATTAGGCTCAAAGCACACATCCTTGAACAGAGAATACGGAATACTATGGACACGTTCTTGTGAAAGGAACAGAACCGAAGGAGCAAAATGTAATCAATTTTCACTTGTTTCCGAATTTCATTCCCAGTTGGCTACTGGACTGCGTGAATTTTCTCGGTTACTCCTGTAAACTGGGATGGATGCTCAACATCCTCACTTTTCAGCTTGTTTAGGAAAGAAGAAAGGGCACTCTGTTATAGCCGGACGTATTTTATGTGCCATAGCAGAGTATAGATGCTTAATCACTTTTCATTACACTGTAATTTTTAGATTTAGTATTACCGGGGTATTTATAGAGTGGCATTATCCCGTAGGGCTTTCTGAGACCATAGACATGAATTTTACTGATATATTTTTAATGACTTCAAGTAATAGCCACTAGCCGCCACTTGAAGAGTTTAAACGTGGCTAGTGTGACATAGGAACGGATTTCTAGTTGATTTCAGCGTAAAGAGCCACCACTAGCTAGGGGCAAAGGTATTGGACAGCACAGCTACGGAGGATTCGCTTATGGTTAAGTCTGGTATTTGACAGGTAAACGTTTAGGCTGAAGTTATTCTGCCTTTACAAGAAAAATCTTGATTCATTTCCTAGGGCCTAACACTGTGCTTCTTGTTCATAGATTATAAGGTGTTTACTAGGTGATATTTTCGACCTATATGAGGTCTTCATATTATAGAGCATTTGTCTGTGTGTTCTGAGAACTTTCCACGTAATTCATGTCATCTCCCTTTTTTTAGGAGCAGAGTGGAGTGATTATGAATAGTTGTAATTATGAGTAGTTACAAGTCTAAGGGATTTGAGTCCTTGACCTGTAAACTAAATGAAAGTCCCATAAGCATAATCATTACTTCTCTAAGATGTGTTGTGAAAAGCAGGCGCTGTGTTTGTCCTGCTGAACCTTGTATCCCCGGTGCCTCATACAGTATCTGACACATACCAAGCATTTATAATTAGTTGTCGAATGGATGAATGTTCAAGTAGGTTAACCCCTCTAATGTGGCTTCAGAAGGTACGTGTATAGAGCTGAACAAGAGGCTGAGTACCAGTAACTACACCGTATTTATGGTTCTTCCAAGGAATGCAGTCTTTCCCAGGACATTATTGTTCACTCAGTGACTTTGATTTCTTCCCTGTAAGGTATGTAGCAGGACTTGTGATCCTTTATTGAGAACACGGAAGTAAAGTCACGAGAAGATTGGTGGTCAGGTCATACAGAGAGAGTTGGAAGCGTAAGTCAGATTGAAGTAGTTACTTCTATTGCCTTATGCACTCGTCCCCGATTCTTTTTCAGTGAAATAAACTCATGGCACTGAGCTATGTTAGAAAATTTGGTTTGTAAAGTTGAAGGTAATTATGTATGTTAATAGAGTCTGAAAACAGCTCTGAAAATACATCTAGTATGGCATGACATGGAGAAAAGAGCTTCAACATGAGAAACAGGAACGGAAGCATTTATTTCTTAAATCTCTAAATCTCAGTCTGTGGTAATCCTAACACCCAAGTTACAAATTTCTCAAAGGGAATATTTAAAAACATAAATAGAAACAGATGTTTAGGTTGTGCAGATAACCACTACCAGGCTTTGAAATATTTATGTCGGAAGGTACTATATACATCAAACATCTGTTCAGAACGAGAGCCCCAAGGCCCACAATCGTAGATTTCATTTCATGTGGTGGGTGCTGTATTGGGGAGTTGATGACGGAGCCCGATATGTGGTCTGGTGCTTGTCGAAGGTGGTGCACAGGCTGCTGTCACCGCTGTGCCTCAGACTTCCCTTCCTCGTGGTGTGAGGTGTGGCTGGGTTACAGGCTCGTCCTCATGCCTAGGACGCAGGCTAGCTTCCTATTTTTCTGCCACTATGTGTTCCGCAAATGAACACTAATTTTATACTAGAGTAAGTAAAATATATTTGAAAATGCAAATCTATCATTGAGAAAAGATCATGTGATACATTCCAAGATAAAACATGAAGTGTATTTTTCGGGGGGGGGGGAGTGGGGAGGGGAGGGCAACTTTCCCTTTAGCGATTTCTGGCCTCTTAATCCATGGCTCTTTACACACATTTGGTGTGTGCTTCTTTGATGTCAGTGGTAGTGGGGGGAAGCCCCAAAACTGTTAACCACGTGTCCCATAAATTTGGGGGCCCTTAAAACCAAAACCAAAACACAGCTATAACAAGACAAAGCTAACCTCTCCTGTCAGCAACAAAAGTTAACCCAAGCAATCAATTAAATATAAAGGACTGTGAGATTTGAGTTGTGTAGAGGTCGGTAACATGAAGGGTTTTTGTTTTGAAGGCATTAAATGTAAATTATTCTAGATACAAGAATTTGTATGTGTTTAACCATGTAGCAATAATAAAAGAATTCATATTGCAGTAGGTCAAGATGGATGTATTTGTCTAGAAGATCCTGTGGGACCACTTCGGATTCAGGTGTGTAGTTAAAGAATCATTTCAGGTTTATTGAGAACTGTCCCTAGTGACGTCGGTCACTGACTTGGTATAATAATTGAGGGAAGTTAACTGGTTTCATTTCTTTCTCCTCACTGGGGTGGGTGGATTGGATCACTGGTTCCCAGACTTAGCGTGCGTTAGGCTCACCCAGGGCTTGTTAAATCCAGATTGTCGGAGCCCCGGCCCAGAGTTTCTGACTCAGCAGGTCTAGGGTGGGCCTCACGATCTGTAGTTTTTGCAAGTTTCTAGGAGATGCTGCTGCTGGTCGGGACTACATTTTGGGAACCACTGGATCAGATCATCTTTTGTAAAGTTGTATAATCTTGGGCCTGTTGCTTCGTTTTTCAAGTGGCAGGCACCTGTCCTTTGAATTCTGCAGTATCGTGTCCTTTAAAGATTGCTGGATGGCAGCCTGAGTTGTAAAAGTTTAAAATGGATTAATTTAATTTTATGAGAATTCAGGTATTTTGCAAAATCTTTGGATATGTTCAAATTTAGATTGGGTATTCTCACCCAGTAGTCAAGGTCCCCAGTTAAATTATACTGAAATATTTCCGATGTTATTAAAAGACAACACTGTTCTCTGTTTCTTAAACCTGAATGTTCTATCAAATATAACCAAGCAACTTTTAATAGCTCCAGGATATGATGGAGCACATTACATAATTGGGAGCTCACTAAATAAAATGGTGTTTATGAGACAAAGCTCCTTTCCTAGTTAAAACTCTGTGAGTTTGGGTTCTTGGTAGATGGATAGCATTAACCTGGACATCCTTCCAAGTTAACTGCTTTAGCAGAAGAGTCACGGCTACAGGAAGGAGATGCTCGTTAGGGGATTAAGAGTAAGTTGTCACGGCATGGCCATTCCCTGTCTTGAGGACTTTGGGGAACAGTGGAGGCTCTGCAGTTTGTAAATGAGGAGCGTTTCGGGCTAAAATCTGGTAGGACGGCTGTGGAGCTGGGAGATGTCATAAAGCGGCCCTTGCAGGTCACGTGTACTGTTCTTACCCAGAGTGTGTGTTTATTTTTGTGGTGGTGGTGGTGGCAGGGGGAAGTAGTGAAGGGGCTTTGGGGAGGGGTTGGTGGCGATTCTAAGGCATTCTGACAGGTTGTGCTCTGGAAATATTCCATATTAAACTAGACTCCCAGGTGCCAAGAGCCAGATGGACTCACAGTCTGAGGTGAGTTGAAGTGAGGATTGACAGTACATTCTAATGTGAGTGAATTTATGGGAGAAGAAAGGATAGCAAGAATTTAAAAAAAAATTTTTTTTAATGTTTATTTTTTCTTGAGACAGAGACAGAGTGTGAACAGGGGAGGGGTGGAGAGAGAGGGAGACACAGAATCCGAAACAGGCACCAGGCTCCAAGCTGTCAGTACAGAGCCCGACGCGGGGCTCGAACCCACGAACTGGGAGATCATGACTTGAGCTGAAGTCGGATGCCCAGCCACTGAGCCACTCAGGTGCCACAGGATAGCAAGAATTTTTAAGGGAAAAATCTTACCTGAGAGCAAGGAAATAAAAAAGAAATGGGTGAGGTGTAGGGGATGGCAGGGTAAAAATGAAAGGTTTTAAGTTTTTTAAATGTTCTAAAACTGTGTGTATGTCAAGACTAGTTAATAGCACAGGGTTCTTTGTTAGAAAATAACTTAATGAGTTTTCCTTTTAATTTCCAGTGAATGCTTCAAGATACCACCAGATGCTATTATTTGACTTCTCTCGCATGCCTTTCCAACGTTATGCCCAAGATCCATACAGTGCTTACTTTTTTAGATTGCTTTATGATCGTTAACTTGTTTAAATCAAATTCCTGGAAGGCACACACAGTGTTTATTATTGGATGTGTTTTACGGATTAGGAAGCAAATCATTTGCACAGGCCACAAATCTGGGCGGAGGCCATGAGATCTCACTGCTTTTCACGTCTGCTGGTGTTAATTTTATCTTGAAATTCTCGGTTTTCTAACTGCTTTTATAAAATGATTGAACCTTAAATCTTAAAGTTGAGTCAGCATCCATATAATTGATTTTAGACTGTATTTCAAGGAAAGGGCCTTAGATTTTGATGTACTGTTTTTTTCTTTGAAAAGGACCACATGTGACTTGCTGCTCGTCATTTCTTGACTCCAACATCTGTGACATAATGTTCGGAGCTAAATCTGTGACACTGGTTTGAATTCTTTAGACTTGCGGGTTTGAATTCTTTAGACTTGCGAGTTTGAGGCTGGGGTTGGCAGTCTCTGTATGACAGGAGTGCTGGGGATGGCCCTTGGACCAGTTTTCACTCAGCAGTGGGAGGCGGGGTGTGCTGCTGTGTTACCTCCCGCCTTCCCCTTCCTCAGCATCTTTTAAAAGCCTCCTGGGGCGCCTGGGTGGCGCAGTCGGTTAAGCGTCCGACTTCGGCCAGGTCACGATCTCGCGGTCCTTGAGTTCGAGCCCCGCGTCGGGCTCTGGGCTGATGGCTCAGAGCCTGGAGCCTCTTTCCGATTCTGTGTCTCCCTCTCTCTCTGCCCCTCCCCCGTTCATGCTCTGTCTCTCTCTGTCCCAAAAATAAATAAACGTTGAAAAAAAAAAATTTAAAAGCCTCCCGTGCTTCGGGGAGTTAAGACACTGAGTGTTTTTCTTGTATTTAATCACATTAGCACCGGGCAACATCGTCTTTGCCCTCGTCACATGTCTTCAGTTTCCTCTCTTCCAACTTGTGTCACTTCTTTTCTTAGTTAGGCATCTAGCTTCTCAGGCTGACTTCTGGTCGGCCAAAGCCCCCCATCTGTGGATTTCCTTCATGATCCTGCCTCCACGTGTTTCTCTTCTTCCTTTCCCTGCCAGTTCTCTCCTTGTGCTGTGGCCGATTTTATTTAGTTTGGTGGAAAGGGTATTAAGGTAGAGTAGTGTCGGTAACTATAAGAACGATTAGTGGGTACATGCCCCTTGGGATGCTCTGCTAAGTGCTTCGTGTTCTTCCCACGGGATCCTAGTTCCCACTTGCTACGGAACCGTGGGGGAGAATGTCCAACTCTGTGGCATAGGCTGTCATCTGGAAAACGGGGGCTTGGTGGAGTGAGGTGTGTCTGGCCCTACAATGTTGTGATTGAGTTTATTCACCCTCGCAGGAATACTTCAGCTTTCTGAAAGATACCTGTTACTCAAGACTGGGGTCTCAGTGTAGGGGTGTTGCTGCTCAATCCCAGGAGCAGGATCCAGGACTCCTTATATCAGACTGCCTGCAGTGTGGCCGGCCTTCTTTTTCCTCCAGAAGCCAGGGAGGAGCCTCAGGGCACCCTTCTCCATTCTTGTGCCATCTATAGTAGAAGACCTGAAAACTGAACCTGAACACTCCACTTTGGAAAGGTTGCTGACCCCGATTTGGAAGACTTTGCCACTTCTCATCTCCATGGTGGTGGCATTCTGCTTCTAAAGACATCTTTTTTTATTGATGGTTCATTAGGGGAGTTTCTGGGAACCTGCTTAATTCTTCTGTTAATTCTTGAACAGCTTATTAAAAAAATGCTACCTCACAGGTTTTCTCTTGCAAAATTATACGTGGTCTGTGACCTTGAGTGCCTGTTTCCTATTTCTAGGGGAATTTTTGTTACTACTGAATCTTTCTGTAATGTTCACAGCTAAGCCAAGCTACTTATCTGTTCATTGTCAAGGCCACTGACAATTGTTTTGCTTTCTGCTTTCGTATTGATGTATCATGCATTCGTTGCACGTATTGTCCATTTTCTAAAAATCTATGATTATCTTTTTTGTTTTTTTATGTTTCCAGAGAGATTAATCATTGCTGTGCTAGGAACACTTACTTACTCAGCTTTGTCTTCAGTGTTGTTCATATTCTTTCAGTTTTTCCTACTTTTTTAGTTTTTCAAAATTGTATGGTACCTAATTCTTAGAGGCTCTATTCCAAAGGAATTTGTGAGGGCTCTTTGAATTTTAGGGATTACTGCCCGAGGATGCAAGTATTTGGTAGCAACAAGTGAAAAGTATTTTCTTTTAAGTTCTTTTATTTTTTTGAGAGAGCGAGAGTGCATGCACATACATGGGGGAGGGGCACAGAGAGAGGGAGAGAGAGAATCCCAAGTAGGCTTCACGCTGTGAGTGCAGAGCCCCTCGCGGGGCACCACCGTCTCACGACCTTGAGATCAGACCTGAGCTGAAATCAAGAGTCGGATGCTCAACTGACTGAGCCCCCCAGGCACCCCAAGTGAAAAGTATTTTTTTTTTTTTAATTTTTTTTTTCAACGTTTATTTATTTTTGGGACAGAGAGAGACAGAGCATGAACGGGGGAGGGGCAGAGAGAGAGGGAGACACAGAATCGGAAACAGGCTCCAGGCTCCGAGCCATCAGCCCAGAGCCTGACTCGGGGCTCGAACTCACGGACCGCGAGATCGTGACCTGGCTGAAGTCAGACGCTTAACCGACTGCGCCACCCAGGCGCCCCAAAGTGAAAAGTATTTTTAAATAGAATGCTATTCATAGGCTTTCTTTGGACTTTATCTTTAAAATCTGTGGTCTAGTTGATTATGCCTTTTAGTTGGTTTGTGAACAGTTAACTGTGGTTGCTGTGTTTATAAGCTTCTCCTATTTTCATGACAAAAGGTATAAAAATCCTGTTTTTCTCCCACTCTTAAAGGGTTCAAAATTAAAATTCTTTCTGCTACTAATTTAATTCTTCTGAAAGGGAACATAGGAGTTTGCTCTTTGCCATTTAGATTTGTTACCACCTAACTAGTAGTTTGGAACAAAGACTTTGTAGGCTTAGTGAATCAATATGCTGTTCAGTCCTTTCATATCAGCTACAGAATATTTTTCAGTAGTAGCAGATCATTTGCGATTGTAAACAACAGAAATATCCCAACAACAGATTTGCTTTAAAAAGATTTTTAAAATGTTTATCCAGATAAGAAATGCCTCCCCATAGCTGAAGAACATTTGCTCCTTTGTGTGTGGGGTGGGGATGGGAAAGTGGTGGTGATGGTGGTGTCCTTGCTTATCCTGGGCTCATTCTGTGTCTCATGGTCCCAGCCCCTTAACCCCAGGAAGGGCGCAGCAGTTTTAGACGACATTGGCAGTGGGACCCCGAGAGGGACTGGAAACACCCTCCTCCTTACTGCGTTTCGTTCTTGTTTTTGCAGGGTACTCATTGTTTGAAAGCACTGAAATGTAATTGTATAAATATACATATTGCTTGCTTATATCTTTTTGGATCATTGTGCTCTTTTGGAGTTAAGGGATCTAAACTCTGGGAAGATTACTAATTAGGAACAGGTCAGGTCCTGGATATTCCTGGTAAAATCCAGTGTATTTTGGATTGCAGCACTTTTCTGTGTTACTTTTCATGCATTGGAATCCTCCAAATCCTGGACCTGGAGTCTAGGAGCAGGCCGTAGTTAAGTGTGTCCTCTCTGAGCAACTTTTGTGTCCAAAAGTAAACCAAAGAAAACAAACAAACAATGCTTAAAGATGTCTGGGATCCGTCTGAAAGTGTTGTGTGATGTTGGCACACCATGGCCTTGGGATACTGACAAGCCATTTTCGGCCATTCCTCTCTTTCTTGTTTATTCTTTTTTTCTTCCTGTGTTCTATACTGTCTTCACTTCTTTCCCTTTTTCCCCCCTCTTTGGGTTCTTTTCTGTTTCTTCTGTTCTTCCTTTCTCCTTTCTCTTTGCCATTCCTGGTATGGATAGCCTAGTGACACCCTGAAGTTACTGTAGGCATTTTTTTTTAACCTAATGGCAGCCCAGAGCTAAATACAAGTTTTCCCCTACGATTCTGTGCTGATGCAAACGATCTCTGAAGAGTTTCGTATGTATATATAGCATATTCTATGTTGAATGGAAAATATTATGTGAGATATATTTCATATGGATGTTCAGATTTTGTGCTCAAGGGCATGCTGCCAAAATTTAGGTAATAGTAATCATACAGATAATGAACTTCAGGATTCTTTCTATTTATGAAATTGTTGGTAAACGGCGATGTTGTCTGAGTTAACGTAATGATTTTAAATTGCTTAAGCTTGGGGTAGTTTGGTGGCTCAGTTGGTTAAGTGTCCGACTTTGGCTCAGGTCATGATCTCGTGGTTCGTGAGTTCGAGCCCCACGTCAGGCTCTGTACTGACAGCTTGGAGCCTGTAGCCTGCTTCAGATTCTGTATCTCGCTCTCACTCTGCTCCTCCGCCACTCATGCTCTGTCTCTCAAAAAACAAATAGACGTTAAAAAGAATTTTTTTTTTAAATTGCTTAAGCTGTAACAAAGTTTGGTGAAAATATGTGACAGTCGAATGGGTTGTAAATACGCGATGATTACTTATGCCATTCTCAAGGGATGAGAGTATATTCTGGTTCCAGTGGCTTCACAGCTGATTGAATGCCTCTTCTTATTTTACAAATAAGGCAGCTTACTTAATTTTACACGGCTAGTTAGTGGCATAGATGACCACCGTTAGGTTTTCCACTTCACTATCCACCCTGCTTTTTTGGACAGAAAGTTTAATTTATGAAATTTCGAGGTAAAATGGGCAGAGAAGCCTGAGAAGAATGTACACATTCTACACCTAGCTTGGCTTGAATTTATTAGTTATGAGGTGTTGGATGAGGTGATTAACTTCTCTGGATCCCAGGTTTTGGACAGATGTACTTGAAGCTCCCCTCCAGGACAGTGACTTGTACTCAGGTGAGAAAAATGAAACAGACACAGGTTTTCTTGTTGTGCATTTCCGCGATTTCAGTGTGTGTCTTATTTCAAGTAGATACTGTCCCCCCCCCCCCCCGCCCCGCCCTGCTTTTTTAGGTAGGTATCACTCGTGTATTTTCTTGTTAGTGAATCAGCTTTTCTAAGGATATTGTGGTTGCCCGTGTATTCAGGTGTCTCCAGCTTCATCTTGGTTAACTGAAGTAAAAACATTTAGAGGCAGGTCTCTCCTAGTTTCAAACTGGTGGAAGGGTACCATATGGGATATTCCATAGGTGGATAACTAAGAGGTGCTTTATTCAAATTGTTTGTAGTTTCTTACGGTGTTAGAAAGTAATGTCATGTAAATAAGATATAAGAGAATTTGGCTCTTCTGGTTTCTAGAGTTGCTTTATTTGGGATTGTGGAACAGGTTTTTCCATTCTTAGTAGGATAACCTGGCATTGTTTGTGTCGGAGAGAAGACAGTTGTGACAATCTGGAAGGATAGGAAAGATGAGAGGAGTTGAAAGCCTTGGAGAGAAAGATGAGGAGGCTGGAGTGTGACAGTGAACTCTGATCCCCTTTCCTCATTGCTTAGAAGCAGTTACCATGCTCTGCTTTGCCTAAAGAAACCCCTTGTTTCAGTTAAACACTTTGGAACGCCTCTCCTGTGCATCACATCGAGCTGGGTGCGAGGGGAATTACAAAAGAATTATCCATGAAGACTTCTTCCTCTAGATGTTTACCCTCCAGCTGGGTCTCTGATGCATAGGCCGTGAAAGGAGTGGGTGACCGTCTAAGTGCCCCAAGAGTGGTGGAGGCAGGAGAGAGAAAAGAGTGCGGCGGTAGGGAAAGACCCTGGGGAGCCATGCAGTTGCAGCAGCCTGAAGCCCTGGTAGTTAAGGACCCCTAGAGAACTCGTTTGCATATTCTTTTGCCCCAGAGTGCAGGGATGCTGTCGGGCTAGGTTAGGACCCAGGGTTGGGTGTTGGGAAATGACCGTTGCGTGTTTTCAAGTGGCAAATGAGGAGACCCTGTGAAAGTACCAGAGCCTTTTTTACCCCATCTTTTTATTTTGAAAGCTTGAAACCTTTAGCAGAACAGTCCCGTAAGCACACATATATCCTTGTAGATGAAACAGTCGTTAACATTTTGCCGTGCTTTCCCTCATGCTCACTGTATGTGTGTGTTTTGAATCAAATGTGGTAAGTAAATTTATAATGTTTTGCCTTACCACTTGAATATAAGTTTCAGATACCATGACATTTCACCTCTAAATACCTGCTAAAGGGGACCTTCTTCTAATAATAACTAATAACCGCACTACAATGATCACACCTAAGAAGTTTAGCATTGGTATAATAACATGGTCAAATATATACAAAATATTTTAATTTGGGAGTGGAATGTGTATTTTTTTTTTGTTTTTAAAATCAGGAAGACTTATCTGGCACAGTGTGTGTTGAATGAACTGGTGGGACAAGACACAAACTGGTTTGTACGTATTTAAAAAGTCACATATAGTCATAAAAATAGAAAGAGGTTCACTATTTTCTTGACTATATTCATGATCTATTCATGATACAATCTTAAGTAAGAACAAGACATGGGAGAGTGTCAAAAAGAGAATTTATAGGGGCTCCCGAGTGGCTCAGTCGGTTAAGTGTCTGACTCTTGATTTTAGGTCAATATATGTAATTTACATTGCATATATATATGCTGCCTTTGATGATAAAAGAGAAGTGTGTTTAAAAAGCTGCTAAGAGAAAATGAGTGTTTAGGAAAAATGTCTTTTTTCTTTAAAGGCAGATTCTTGGGTTTTATTGCTGATTGTATGAAGGTTAACAACCTTTTTGAGAGTATAGCAGAAATCTGTTTTATTGGTAAATTTTTTCCATTTGATAGCAATTTGATTATTTCATGTGATGATTTTTATAGAACCGTATAGTGAATTTGTGTGATACTTATGTTTAAAAAATAACTTTTTTGCAATATTTTGAAATACATTGCATGAAAGGTTAAAATTAATTTTGGAGTTAACTCAGCCACAGTTTATTTTCTGTTGTTGTATGATTAACAAAGTTATTGATTGGTACTTAGTGCCTTTTTCTTTTGAAGGGCAGTGTTTATTAATTAGTGAGTGTTGAATTGCTCCCAGTGTCCATTAGGCATCCTGTGGTTAATAAAGACAGATAGCCTGCTCTTGATAGATGCTTCTGGAAAGTTAACTTGTCAACAGTGGTAGTTAAATTCCTGTCAGGGAGGGAAGCCCCTGATTGCTGGGACAAGCCTTCAAGAGGAAAGGAACTCCAGGCTGCTTAATCAGGCACCTAGGGTGTGACTTTGCAGATGAAGAAATCTGATTTTGCTAGTTCATTCAGAGTTGATGGGGAATGTGAGACTGAATGAAGCCTGCCAAGCAAGCTTACAGGAGACTGACCTTCCATGTGTTAATTTGCAGGGGGAGATGTACTATGGCCAGCTGTAAATTTGTTGAAAGGATGACATTTGGATCATAACTTTACTTGGTGAACATAGAAATAAGATGGGGGGGCAAATTAGATATTTTCAATTGCTATTTCCATCAAGTCATTAGAATTTGATAGAGGACTTTTCATTTATTTGTTACCCCAGGGGCTATTCTGCTTAGAAACTGGGACCTGGGGTACCTGGGTGGTTCAGTTGGTTCAGTGTCTGGCTTTTGATTTTGGCTCAGATCATGATTCCAGGGTTGTGGGATCGAGCCCTGTGTTGGGCTCCATACTTGCTTAAGATATGCGCCGCCGCCTCCCCCCCCCCCTCCCCCCGCCAAGCTTCAGTGTCTAGGTGGCTCAGACTCTGGATATTGGCTCACAATGTCTCAGTCCTGGGATGGAGCTCCGCTGTTGCTTGGGATTCTCTCTCCCTCTCTCTTCCTCTCCCCCGGCTTGGGTGCACACTTGTGCACCCTTGTTCTCTCTCTCTCTCAAAAATACATAACCTTTAAAAAAAAAAAGATTCTCTCTCTCTCTCCCTCTGCCAATCGCACATGCGCGTGTGCACGCGCTTGCTTGCTCGCTCTCTCTAAAATCAACAACAACAACAACAAACCCAAAACAAAACTGGGGCCTAAAAGTAGAGCCTCTTTAGTATAGTGTGGTGCTAGATAAGAACAGGATGAATTCTTTTCCAGTTCCCTTTGTAATCAGTTACCAAAGGCCCCATAGCCTTATTTATGCCGGGTACATTATAATACAGAAGGGAGACATAATAATAATAGTGAGTGCTTAGCATGTGTTGGGCATTTTACTAAAATATTTTTCTTCTGTAATTCCATTAATCCCATAATAGCCCTAGGAAATAGGCACTATTATCATTCCCACTTCATAGACGAGAAAATCAAAGTTTAGGAAAGCTTGGGGCTTAGAGCCCAAGTTCCAAGCCGGGTGGCCTGACTCTGGAGATGCTTATGATCTTAGCTTATGATAGAATTTCTTTTGCACATTTCAACTTCTTTCCAGTTGTGTTTTCCTTAGGATATAGCGTGGTCATTTTGAGACCCCTTATCTCCCAAGTGAACACGTAGGAAATGTAGTTAATGTTAAAATATTTAAGCACTAACTCTTAAGGTAGTTTTTTTTTTAAGATGCTGATTTTAATCTATGATAATTCTGAATAGTTTCATTTGGAGGATGGACCATTAAAAATTTAAAAGGTTGCAAAACCCCCCAAACATAATGCAAAGAACAGCTATTTTTAGTTCACCTATTAACATTTGGTGCCTATTTTCTTGCTCTCTGTATTTATGTATATATGTGTGTGTTACATGTATATTTTTTTTTCTGAGTCATTTGGGATGTTACATATTGCATGACCCTTTATCTCTATTTCAGTGGGCATTTCCTAAGAACAGAGATTTTTGGTTATATACAGTTACTACCTCATACATTTATGTTGTTAAAATAGTTTCATCTAATCTGCTATACATATTGTGATTTTATCAGTTATCCTAATGAGGTCCTTTTTAAAATATATTTTCTTAAAGTTTATTTATTTTGAGAGAGAGAAAATGGAGGAGGGGCAGAGAGAGAGAGGCAGAGAGAGATAATCCCAAACAGGCTTCACGCTGACAGCTCCAGGCGTCAACTCATGAATTGTGAGATCATGACCTGAGCCCAAGTCGGACACGTGCAACCTACTGAGCCACCCAGGTGCCCCCTAGTAAGGTCCTTTGTAACATTTTTTCCGCCTGTGGTAGGAGATCCTGTCTAGGGTTATATGTCGTATTTAGTTGTCGTATCTGTTTATATCCTTTAATTTGGAATATTTCTACAATTTTTTTGTCTTTTTTTAGATTGACATTTTTGAAGAAGATAATCATGCCTGTCCTTTTTTTTTTTTTTTTTTAATAATAGAAATTTTTTCATTGTGTGTTTGTCTGATGCTTCCTCATCTTTAGAATCAGGTTATGGGCCAGAACTTACCTGTTCCCCTTCTTAATAAGTTTATTCTTTTTAAAAATCAGGAAATTAACACTCATGTAATAATATTATCTAAGTACAGACCTTACCAGATCATACGTTACATCTACTCTTATTTTATCTGGAACGGTTTCCCTGTCTGACTTTCATGGCATTGACATTTTTGGAGAGTATTAGCCAATTATTTCTAGAATGTTCTTCAATTTTGGTTTGTTTGAAGTTTCCTCTTGGTTAGAGTCAGGTTTTGCACTTTTGGCAGAAATGCTGCACAAGGGACATTGTGTTTTTCTCAGTGCGTCATACTTGGAGTCACATGATGTCTGTCCCACTGCTGGTGATACTCATTTTGCTTATTTGGTTAAGGTTCGGTCTGTTAGGTTTGCCCAGCGTAAAGCTACTCTTTCCCTCTTTACAGACAATAACTATCTTGTGGAGTGATGTTTTTAGTTAATGTCCTAATTACTCCTCAAACTTTTACTCCTAGGCTTTAGAATCCTTGGGTGGCTCTTTCCTGAACTGGTTATTCTTATGATGCCCAGTGGTGATTTAAAATGCCATCATTCCCCGGGCGCCTGGGTGGCTCAGTCAGTTGAGCGTCCGACTTCAGCTCAGGTCATGATCCTCACGGTTCGTGAGTTCGAGCCCCGTGTCGGGCTCTGTGCTGGTAGCTCAGAGCCTGGAGCCTGCTTCAGATTCTGCGTCTCCCCCTCTCTCTGCTCCTCCCCCGCTCATGCTCTGTCTCTCTCTCTCCTTCAAAAAGAAATAAAAACATTAAAAAAAAAATGCCATCATTCCCTCTTCATTTATTTTTTCTTCCACAAAGAAGAGTGTTCCCTTAACTCTTGTTTATTTATATTGGTGTTGACTCATGGATTTTTACTGTATTCTTATTTTATATTATCCTTACTTATTGCGTTGCTCAAATTGTTCTGGATTTGGCCAGTGGGAGCTCCTTCACACAGGCTCCTAGGCCCTTTTGACACTCATTTTTGGGCACATCCTTACTTTCTGGCACAGAGTAGTCCTTGTGTACTTTCTCCGTGTCAGCCCTGGAAGTGGCCACTTCTCCATTCTTCCTGTGTGAGAATCCCTGTTTCTCCAAAGCATAACTGTTTACTTTTTGCCAATGTGGTGGGTGAGCAGTAGCAATTCAGTGTAGTTTTAACTTCTGTGTCTTTTACGAATTGAATTGGAAACACACTTTTCCTGTGTTTAAGGGGTATGTATGTGTATGTATATGTGTGTGTGTAATCATGTTTTTGGCCCGTGTTTCTGCCAAGTTACTAGTATTTAATTCTTCAATTTCAAGAGTTCTTTATATATTATGATATTAGCCCTTTATCTCATTTTATTTATTGTCTTTGGTTAATGATGTTTTTTTCTTATGCAGATTTTATTAAACATTTTGGTGTAAGTGTATTATCAGTCTTCTCTTGTAGTCTACCTGATTTTGAGTCATAGTTAACATTCTTTTCCTTAGATCATCGTTAGAGAAGATTCACCATTTTTTCCCCTGTAGTACTTGGATAGCTTCATTGTTTTACATTTAGATCCCTGATTCATTTGGAGTCTGTTCTTGTGCGTGGTATGAGGTATGGGTCTAATTTTATCTTTTTCCAGATGGCTAACCAATTGTTTTAACCGTTTATTAAAAAGTTAGTTTTTGCCCCAGTGATTTTTAGATGGTCCCTTTATCACACACAGTATTAAAGTTCCATCTGAACTTGGGTCTGTTTTTGACTTTTTGTATTACCACACTGATTTGTCTGTCTACTCATGGGTCAGCAACACACTTTTAATTTTAGAGTCTTCGGAGTATAATTTAATGTCTGTAAGGACCAGTCCTCTCCTCTAGCATTTTAGTGTTTTCCTGACTGTTCTTGCACATGTGTTTTTGGTTTTTTTTTTTAATTTTTTTTTTCAACGTTTATTTATTTTTGGGACAGAGAGAGACACAGCATGAACGGGGGAGGGGCAGAGAGAGAGGGAGACACAGAATCGGAAACAGGCTCCAGCCATCAGCCCAGAGCCTGACGCGGGGCTCGAACTCACGGACCACGAGACCGTGACCTGGCTGAAGTCGGACGCTTAACCGACTGCGCCACCCAGGCGCCCCAGCACATGTGTTTTTAATATGAGGTTTGGTATCAATCGTTAGCTTCATTTAGAAGACTTATTGGTATATTTGTGGGGATTGCATTAAATTTATAAATTAATTTATAGCAACTTGACATTTTTGATACTGACTTGTGCTGTATGCCCAAATAAGAAATGTCTTTCTATGTGTGAAAGTATGTGCCCTTTTAGGAATGTTTTAAAGTTTTTCTTGGATGGGTTTTATACCTTTGTTGTTAAATTATTCTTAAATATCTTACTTCTCTGTGAAAATTGGTTTTTTTTTCACTTACTATATCATGGAGATCTGAACAGTCATGTCAGTACATGTAGATTTATTTTGTTTTTTAAAATGGGTTCATGGTAGTGTACTGCACCCTAATTTCATTTAATTTTTTCTCTATTGATGTATTTTACGTTGCTTCTGATTTTTTCCTATTACAAACAGTTCTGTGGAGAACATATTTCTACCTATGTTTTTGCTCACTTGTGTTACTGTATCTGTAAAATAGATTCCTAGAAATGGAATTGCTTATTCTTAGGCCATGTAGAATTTTTTGGTAATATATTCTACCACATTATCCTCTCACATTATTTGACACTTTTTAAAAAATTTATTTATGAGAGAGAACACACAAGGGGGGGGTAGGGAGGGGAGACGGACGAGGATCTGAAGCAGGGTCCACGCACTGACAGCGGCGAGCCCGCTCTGGGGCTGGAACTCCGAGCCAGGAGATGATGACCTGAGCTGAATTCAGATGCTCACCTGACTGAGTTACGCAGAGGCGCCCCGATGTGACACTTTCTAAGTCAAGTAAACTTTTATTGTATATGTCAGTTGTTAAAGGACATTCTGGGGCGCCTGGGTGCCTCAGGCGGTTAAGCATCTGACTTTTGGTTTCGGCTCAGGTCATGATCTCAGGGTTCACGAGTTCAAGCCCCATGTTGGGCTCTGTGCTGACGGTGCAGCTCCTTCTTGGATTCTCTCTCCCTCTCTCTCCGCCCCTCTCCTGCTCACTTGCTCTTTCTCTCTCTCTTAAAATAAATAAAGAAACTTAAAAAAAAAGGACATTCAGAATTTTTTTTTTTGAAAGAAGCTCCATGAGAGGTAATTCTAAACAAAAAGTTCTATGTGTGTATTAGTGTGGGGAATATAAACATTGCAGAATTATGATTTCTACCTTAAATAACTTACAGTTTTGGGAATCACATGTATATTTATTTGTATGCGTTAAAAATAGAGACATATCTTTGGTAGGTGGACTTTGAATGGAGCCTAAGAGGAAGTGTTGAATTTAGTTAAGTGGAGAGGATCAAGGACATTTCACGTGGGTATAGTTCAGGCTCACGTAGAAGCAAGATCTTGCCGTCACCTGTGAGGTCAGTGAAATCCCTGGTGCCAGGCTGAAGCCGTGTGTTTGTATTCAAAAGTAGAGTGGGGTGGTCCGCGGAAGGCCTTGAGTGGCCAGGGTTTAGATTTGATCCACTCGGCAGTAGAGGCCTCCTGACTTGGTCATCTATTGCCGTGTAACAAAGTACCCCTCATGGTAGTGGCGTTGGACACCAGTAAACATTTATTGTCTCTTAACAGTTTCTGTGCCTCTGGGATTTGGGAGCGGGGAGCACTCTTGCCGCATTCCCCTCCTTAGAAGTGAGCAGTAAGTTCAGCCCACATTCCGGGGGAGGAGTGCTAAGTTGCACGTTTTAAGGAGAGGGGTGTCAAAGACTCTGGGAACACACTTCGAAACCACCACGCTGTGTTGTGAAGAAGAGGGGTGGTGGTATGATTTTGACACTGAAAAAAACCATCCTATCTAGTGGAAGATTAATCTGGTGACAGTGTGAAAGATAAAGGGAGGAATGGTAGATGGGAGTGAGGCGATCCAGCAGGAAGGTGCTGATGAGGAAGGAGAGGTGGGACCACATCTGAGGGATGAGCAGAATGAGGACAGGGAGGAAGATGGGAGTCGAGGTGGCCCTAGGGGCTTTCAGATCTGCATAAGGATCCCATGTAGTTACTGGAAAGAGAAGCCAGATTTAAGGGGGTACTTGTTTGGTTTCAGACACTCTAGGCAACATTGCTAAGCAGTTGAGGGAGCCAGGCTCATGCTGAGATGTCCAACCAAAGAGGGAGCGTTCATATCTGTCACCCAGAAGTGATGGTTAAATTTCTCAAGGGAGGAGTACGCAGGGAGGCCAGAGTGCCGCGACCAAGCCCCGGGGCGGCCGTGGCTCAGAGTCCCGCCAGCCAGACAGCTGGATCTGCCCCGTGAGAGACAGAGGCCCCTGTTCGTGGGCACAACAAAACAAGTGGAGAAGCGAGAACTTCAGATGTCGCAGGATCTGAAGAGAATGGTGTTTGAAATGAATGCATTTGCCTGTGAGATGATTAGAGGTGACAGCAGTGTAAGTGGAGTAGAACAATTTTGGAAATTGGATTATAACATTTAATTCGATGATTAACTTTTTAAGAAGTGCTCGAGGTAGGAGGATGAATGGCTGGCATGCCTGCAGATTTTGAGATGTTACATGCTTCTTGCCTCCCTTTAGCCCCACCATCCCTCCCTGGAATGGTTCTCAGTGCTTGGATTGAGGGCTGAAGTAGGATTTTACCTCACTTGTGTCCAGAGAGTCTTAAACTGTGAGTGAAGTCAGCTTAGTCTAGAATTCTTTTACTTCACCTGCTGCTTTTCACTATTCTCACCTGTGCTCTTGCCCTCCTCCCTTCCTTGTCCTTCCTTTTCCTTCCCCTGGTTTGTATGACTTCTGAGATCAGATCCCAGACTTGAGATCATCCCCCTTTTCCTCTCCCTGACTCCCCAACTTGGAGAGTGATTCTACTTCTCATGTTTTGTTAACTGAACTTGCAGGCAGGCAGTTAATGCGTACTAGATATGGTTAAAATTAGTAACCGACCAATGTCAGTACTAAATTGAAAATGATTTTTTACAATTCAGTGTAGTATCTGTACATGTACAGTTTTCAAATTAGTGAAATACTTGTCAACAAAAACATGAAAATATTCTTACAATCACTTGGTGTGACAGTATATTTCAAGATTTCTGTAAGGATTTGAGATTAATGGGCCAAGAAATTGTGTAGTGAAATACTGACAAAGCTATAAAAAAGTAAATTTGAGTTTTCTCCACTACATGATATGATTATTATTTTAATTTTTTCTGGTAGTGTTACTTTTCTTTTAAGAAAAACTTTGGAGTTGCCTGGGTTAAGTGTCTAACTCTTGATTTTGGCTCAGATCATGATCTCACGACCGTGTTGGACTCCCATCGGCACTGAGGGTGCACCTGCTTAAGATTCTCTCTCTCCCTCTATCCCTCTCCCTGCTTGTGCTCTCGCTCGCTCTCTCAAAAACAAAAAAGAAAAGAAAAACTTTGGTTTCACTGAAGACTTCAAGAAACTAAACAGAAAAGCTATCAACCATCATTCCAAATTAAAGAGTAGAATTTTTGCTGTGGAAAAAAAAAAAAAACTATTATTGATCAATTCTTTGTAGCAAAAAAGATAGCATTGTTCTCAGTCGCATCATCTCTGAATAAATAGGGCAGCACTGAGTGATGTAACTTGGCTCTGCAGAATGCATAGAAGGTGAGCCGGGGAGAGACGAAAGGGACTGGGGGACAGTGAGCCCAAGTCATGGGAGGGAGGGGAGTCTGAGAGACGTTGGTGTGGACAGCACAGGTAACAAGGGGCAATTGAAGGAGGCACGGACAGAGAAGCACTGCCATGAAGGTTCTTTCATGACAATTTTTTTTAAGATTTTATTTTTAGGGAATCTCTACACCCAGTGTGGAGCTCAAAACTACAACCCCGAGATCAAGAGTCGTATGCTCCACCAACTGAGCCAGCCAGGCGCCCCTCATGAAGTTTTTTATTACACATATTAAGCTTTTCCTGTGTGTCGGGCGTGTGAGAGAGGGACAGGGAAAGAAGAGGGAGTGAGAAGGGGGTGTCAGGAGAGCGAAGATTTGTTTGTCTTCGCAATTAAGGGTCTGGATGTATTTGCAAAGATTATGTCATGACTTTTACTATTTGCACTTGGACAGCTGTCAGAAGGTTAATGTGGTTAATTGATGCAGTTTCCTTTTCCTGTCTCCCACTTGTCCTGTCCTCGCCTCTTTGCCTTATCTTTGCTGAGGCTCGTTTTAGGCACCATCAGTCCTAGAAGCTTTCTTCAGTGGCTGCTTCCATTCCCAGTGCCCAATACTTGCTGGGCTAAATGTCTCCTCCATGCCCCTTCTCCAGAATGTCTTGGGAATCACTCCATCACTGGGCTTCTACAGCATGTTATATGAGTATCTGTTTTACGTTTCTTTTCTTCACTAGACTGGGAGTTCCTTAGCGGAAGGGGTCAGTTCTTACTCACCTGTATGTCTTCCCATCTAACACATGTTGACTGAATGGACAAATGAATGATTTTCCCATGCTTTGTAGTAGACACACCCCCCACCATCCGTCAGTGTGCAGTGATGTCACTGAGCTTTGATGGTTGGGAGATCCATGGCTACGGAGATAGACCACTTGAGCCTTAAAGAAATCAGGATGGCCTGAAAAATAAGTAAGGTGGAGTTTCTGATCTAGAGATGCTCCACTAAGAAGGATTGAGGGATGGCTGGGAGCAGGAAACAAATTATGCAGTGCTGTGTGGGTGTCCCTGGAGAGACCTCATATGCAGGCTGCTCTGGAAGCCTGTGATTAATTCATCCTGGGGAGGTCCTGGGAAGACTGGCATTTGACTTGAGTCTTTGAGTATGTGGTTGCTCACCAAGTGGAAAAGGAGGAGCATGTGCCAAGCTGTAAAGGTATGAGGATCATTTTCTGAGGAGTTGAGAGGAAGTTTGAGGTTCCCGGGAGTTGGGGAATGGGAATGTGGCGGGAAGTGAGATCAGGAGGAGCCGCATGTGTAATGATGATGTAGCTGGTCTTTACTCTCTTGGCTGCGGGGAGCCATTCATTGAAGGCTTTAAAATCAGAGGAGTGGCACGCATTTGCGTTTTAGAAAAATGCCTGGCAGCAGGGTGAAAATTGGATGGGAAGGGAAGAACTAAAGTGGATACACTGGTTAAGAAACAGGTGCAAGAGTCCAGGTGTGCGGGATGAAGGGCCTGGATTAAGGCATTGTAGTGGAGGTGTGGAGAGAAGGCAATGAACGTGTGGCGTATGATGTGGGGAGGCAGGATTTATGACCTGTTTGTTGAGCTACCTGCGTGGAAGAATAGACAGTGGTTGTAGGTTTTTAATCCTCCAGCCATTGGCTGGGAAAGTAGAAAGGAAGCGTTGGGGTTGGTTTTGGACATTTGAGAATGGGACATCCAAATGGTGATAACTAGCAGACCGTTAGGAATGGTCTCCCAAGTTGAGGAGCAAAAGATACAGAGTGTGGAGTCACATGTGTGGAAGGGTGTGATTACAAAGGGAGAGCTAGCCGAGCAGTGAGGAAAGGCCAAGCAAAAGACCCGGGACACTGTAACATTTAAGGGTGTACTCAGGGGAAGGCCATATAAGAACAGATTCCAAACGGGAAGTAGTCAACATCAAATGCCACCAAGAGGTTAAGTTGGGATGAGAAGTAAAATGAGGCCATTGGGTTTGACCAAATCAGAAGCTCTCGATGAGAAAAATTGTAATAACTGGCATTAGAAACTTCATTCCAGGGACTAAGTGCAGTGGGTGTTAAAGGGTAGAGAAAATGAATATAGACTACTTTCTTTTAATGCAATTAAAAAATAAGAGTCTTATTACAGATAAAGGGTAGAGGGAAGGTCATAATTCTAGTGCAAGGTAGTGTAAGTATAATGCAGTGGTCTGAACGTGTTTACACATGCTTGGAACAGCCGCTGTAGGGATGGAGAAAGAGCTGACCGGGGACAGGTCCGTCCTGGCACATTGCCCAGCAACGGGGGCCTGGCTGAAGTGGAAAGCAAGTTATTCTACCAAAGGTAGCATTACCTGACTTTTCTCCCATTAGCACACTCTTTATCTTGGGAGCTGGAACAAGTAAACTACATGTTTGTTTATTTTACTAAATCATTGTTTTTTCAAAATAATGTACTGTAAGGTCTTTTTTTTTTAAGATTTCTTAAAAAGTTTATTTATTTTGAGAGAGAGGGAGAGAGTGCTTGTGCGCACACAAGCAGGGGAGAGGCAGAGAGAGAGAGAGAGAGCATCCCAGGCAGGCTGCACGCTGACAGCTACTCCACTCCTGAACCATGAGATCATGACCTGAGCCAAAAATCAAGAGTCGAATGCGTAACTGACTTAACGCGCCCCTATTGTTAGGTTTTTTAAAATAACAAGTACTTTCCAGTATTCTTTTTTTGTGTGTGTGTGATAAAATCCATGTAAGACTTGCCATTTTAAACAAAAAAAATTTAACTATTTTTAAGTGTACAGTTCTGTTAACCTTAAGTACATTCACAGCATCGCACATCCATCACCACCATCCATCTCCAGAACCTTTTCCTCGTTCCCAGCTGGAACTCTGTGCCCATGAAACACTAACTCCCCATTTGGTCCTCCTCCCCAACCCTGGGCAGATACCATTCTCCTTTTGTCTCTATGAATTTAACTCTTCTAGGAACCTGGTGTAAGAGGAATCCTACAACATTTGCCCTTCTGTGACTGGCTTACTCACTTAGCATGTCTTCACGCCTTATCCATGTTGTAGCATATGTCAAAATTTCCTCCCCTGTTCTTAAAATATGATTTGAACGCACCGTGTTTCCAAGAACACAACTGCTCCACAACCATTATGAAGTCTCAAGACGTGAGTTTTCCACAGGGAAGGGAGGTAGAAGACAGTTCACATTCATTACATTATCCCATTTACCAGGTGTCGGGTGCTGCGTTGGTTGCAAAAGTTTCATGTGACTCATCCGCCATCACAACAACTCTGGGAGGTGAATATTACCGTTACTGTCCTTCCACAGCTGAACGAGTGGAATTTCAGAAAGCTTAAGCAGCTTGTACAGGGTCCTACAGCTGGCAAGTAACTGACCCAGGATTCAAATCCTGGTCATCCTGATACCAGACTCCATGCTCTTTTTACAACCCTTCAGTACTCTGTGTAGTACCGTATCTAATTATATTATTCTAAAGGAGTCTAATCTCTTTGCTTTGACTTAACGAAGATGTACTTTTTAAGGTTTTCCTGGTGTTCAGTGAACGTACTAGGCTCCTCATGAGCATTAAACCATTCCTATTTTATATTTAAGCTTTTAAGAACAGAATCAAGCATTTGCCAAAAGTGGAGAATTACTCGCGTAATTAATTGACTTCATGTAGTGAGTTAATGTTGTCTGGTGTATTTATCCAACTTGGAATTTATCTGAGATAATTTATAGCACTAAGTTGATTGATTGATAGCATAGGTCTCTGGAGGAAAATACTTTTATTGACTGTATATATTTCAGTCCTAACCACAAACAGAAGAGAAGAATTTTTAAATGAAAATACATAACTATTCATTTTTGAGGATCTCACAAAACAAAATATTATTCAAGTAATCTGACTGCACTATTTGAAGCAGTATTTGAAGCCAAAAGCCACAATCTGATATTTGCCTTGCTGAAGGGTTTTTTTTTTAACCTATTAATGTTTTTCTGAATTCTTGAATCCTCTATCCTGTGCCAGTGAAAGATATTTTTCTTTAAAGATCTAAGCGATGATAGTGACATCTCAAGGTTGTTGGAGTGGATGATCCTGATTAAAAAAAAAAAAAAAAAAAGTCACAGAACAATTATTTCCAGAACTTGGGACCTTTGTGGAAGTAAGCCAGTGAGCTTTGGTGGTGTTTGAAGGCTGTGCTTATCTGTGCATCTTTGTTCAGTGTTTTGCTCTGAAGGCTTTGGGAGCACCACTGAATTTTTGAGTTTCATCTGCATTCCGTGACCAATTGATGATTAGACTCAAAGTCTGAAGTTTGTGTTGACTTTAGAAAGTCATTCTCTGAAGCTCCTTTTTGGAATGAGTTTAAAGAAGGAAGAGTACCCAAAGCCAGGTTCAGTGTTACCATGGAGGCCTGCAAAAGGAAAAGCGGTTCTCTGGGACCATTACTTTCTAAGTAACGATGCAAACAGGGAAGTTGGAAGTAACTTAGGACACCCTAAATTCTTCCTTCAGCTAGATAATACCAAGCCAGCCAGGATATATCGTTGTTTCTGACCATTTTGTTTTTTATTTTTTCTTGAAGATTGACAGAATTAGAAATTTCACAGCCCTGGTCCGTGGTACATTGAATGTAGTGTTTTAGTATCAGGTGATTGGGAGGTGCCGAATCTCTTCTGTTACATCAAGGCTCTGCATAAAACTTAAAAACAACTAATTAACATCGTGGTGAAAAATTTCTCGTCGTAAAAGTCACGGACAAAGAGCACATTTGCCTGCCTCAAGTCAGGGACTTAAACTATCATCAGACATTCACGCCGTGTCATTTTATTCAAATGTGAAGGAAAGAACAATGCTCAAGTTATATAGCAAAGATACTTTTAAAGCAAAACTTGTGTGACTCTTGCTGAGTCAGGTGAGTGGGTGATGGGCAGAGTTGTAGTGAAAACTGACTTCGAGCAAGGATTGAGAACCCGCGCCACGTACAGCAGGTGTGGGGCTGAGAATATGCTCAAGGAGAAGGAAGTCTCTGGAAGGGGGACAGCTGAGTGGTTAGGTGGTGGGTCCAGTGCCTGAGGAGAAAGCTTTTTACCTGAAAGGACTAGATTTGGGGCCCAGAGGCTAAAGGACCTGCTCTCTTTACCTCAGAACCTGTGCCTGCATCTGGATAGAAGCAGAGTGGCCTGACAGAGAGGACGGACTCCTAGGAATTGTCTGCACTGTTGTTCAATTTTGTAAAACTTAGTAGAGTGTTCTCTAGTTTACATTGAAGCCAGAATTATTCTTTGATATCAGGCAACACGTCAGCTGGCTTTCTTAGTATATATTTAGTCACCTGTGGGCACATGCTAAAAACAAGCGTACTGCATGCTTTGGGTGGATACTAAAACGCATCAGAGGTGGACATTTTTCTCAAGTTACCTGATCTAATGGGACAGATGATGGGTTCTGCAGTCAGACCCAACCTAGGTTCGGATCCTGGAATTGACATGTGGTAGATAGATAACCTCGGAAAAGCTACTCAATCTCCTTGAGGCTTCCAAGGTTAAACGTCTAGTATATAGCAACCCCAGGATCTAATAGTCCCTGTCTCATAGGAGTGCCGGAGCCCTAAAGAGATAGTGGCCACACAGAATTTAGAACGTAGGAAGGCCCCTGTCAACTTCGGAGCACACACACAGATTTGAGTAGAATGCTTTCCGATGGGTCCAGGGCATTATGACTTTGCTGGAGGTTCAATGTTAGAGATACACCTTGGGGAGTTACATGTGTGGAAGCAATGACTGAGACCGAAAGACACTGAAAAACATTGCCAGAGGCACATACAGGAAGTGATGAGACCGAGCACAGAATCTTACATTTTTTTATTCACAAAAGTGGACTGGCAACATATTGTATTTCTTATTTTCTTTGACGTTCTGTTTCTATTAACTTTGTGGTAATTTGTGTATTAACTTTGTGGTAACATCCTAGATGTTGAAGGAGTTGAATCAGCCTGCCATCAATATGAAGATAACTTAACTCATCAGTTTTTTTTAGGATACAGTTACTGAACCTGTTGTGTACTCTTGTCATGGATTCTAGCGCTAGATGTAGTTTATCAGCGCTGCGTATCAAACAGCTGAAGAGCCATTTTGGTGGTTGACTCTCAAACTCAGGAGCTTGGCCCACTATTAAAGATATGTGGTTCTTGGGGCGCCTGGGTGGCTCAGTCAGTTGATCGACCAACTTCGGCTCAGGTCACGATCTCACGGTTCGTGAGTTCGAGCCTCGCATCGGGCTCTGTGCCGACAGCTCGGAGCCTGGAGCCTGCTTCTGACTCTGTGTCTCCCTCTCTCTCTCTGCCCCTCCCCCACTCATGCTCTGTCTCTCTCTGTCTCAGAAATAAGTAAACATTAAAAAAAAAAAAGATACGTGGTTCTGAATGTTTGAGGGTTTTCAGGCAAAATGCATGAAACTATGAAGTAGTAAAGAAGAGGTCGAGTTGGATTGCTTAGCTCACTATTTTGCTCAGACATTGTGGTCTCAGCTTATTTTAATGTCTAAATATTTAATATCACTGATTGCTCTGTGATGTGCCTTATTCTTAAAAAAACTGTAATATTTGGTATATGCAAAAAGTTGTGTAATTCTAGAAGTTAATGGAATATTACCAATACATTGAAGCTGCCATGTGAAGGGGAGTTTAATCCGTTTACCGCACGGTTCGAATTAAATATACATTCGTCAGTCATGACATATTTCTTTTTTTTTTTTTTTTTTAATTTTTTTTTTCAACGTTTATTTATTTTTGGGACAGAGAGAGACAGAGCGTGAACGGGGGAGGGGCAGAGAGAGAGGGAGACACAGAATCGGAAACAGGCTCCAGGCTCCGAGCCATCAGCCCAGAGCCCGACGCGGGGCTCGAACTCACGGACCGCGAGATCGTGACCTGGCTGAAGTCGGACGCTTAACCGACTGCGCCACCCAGGCGCCCCAGTCATGACATATTTCTTGAATGCCACCTCTGTTTCTCCTTCCAAGTGTCTGATACTGGTCTTGGGCCCTTGTTGGTCAGTAGGCCCAATATTTGGGAAAAAGAGCTGAACGTGGACCAGCGGGGTGGGGTGTGAGGGCACGCCGGAACCTGCCAGTGTCCACGTCTGTCACCACATCTACCCAAGAAGAGAGTCATGATTTCAGAGAGAGACTGCTGCTGTAGTTCCCCCTTCCACATCTCAAGTAACTTCCCCTTTTGGCCCCTCTGACCTAGCAGCGTTTATGGAAGGGGAGCCTGGGAAACGGAGTTCCACCTTAACCAAGTTGCCATAGTACAACCCACCGCACGTTCCCATGCTTACTGTTGTATCGTAAACAGGAGAGACACTCACAGTTATTGCTGCCTAGAAAATGTCGGGGACGCCTGTGTGGCTCAGTTGGTTACGCGTCTGGCTTCGGCTCAGATAGTGATCTCACAGTTCGTGGGTTCGAGCCCCGCATCGGGCTCTGTGGTGACAGCTCAGAGCCTGGAGCCTGCTTCGGATTCTGTGTCTCCCTCTCTCTCTGCCTCTCCCCTCCTGCTCGCGCTCTGTCTCTCAATGAATAAACATTAAAAGCTTTTTAGAAAATAATCAGAATAGTTAAGATATCATGAGAGCTTAAAAATAAAATTAACTTGATTATATCATGGTTTTCTTTTCCATTAAATCACATCTTTATTTTTAAAGCCATGAAATAAGACAGGAGTAATATAACTCATCTTCTTTTGTTAAAAGAAATTATTCTTCTAACTTGACAAGTAAAGTGGATCTCATGCTAACAAATTTTTTAAAAATTATCCAATACAGTGCCATCTAGTGATAAATAATTTACTTTCTGGTTATTGAAAATAGTCCACTACCACATTTTGCTTCTTAATAAAGCAAGAACTTCACTTTCAGTTATACCTAACTCAGAAGACATTACAGGGGACTATTTCTAAATGAAATTTGTAAATAATTAGAACTAGAAAAGGAAAAAAAGAGTTAGAAAAGATTTTTTTTATCCTTAGAATTTATTCTGCATCTACATATGTAATGAATCACAGTTTGTTCATTTACTGGCTACTCGTTAGATCCAGGAGGAAAATAATTTTTTAGTTTATGAAAAGAATAGCGTTATTTTAGAAATGTGATGTGACAGAATGAATGTGGATTTCAAAATCAGGCAGGTAAGTGTCTTCTTAGTCTAATTTTTCTTACGATCTGGCAGGCAGTGCACTAATAACTTTAGATGCATTGAATTACTGAATATTCACAAAAACCTGAGGAGGCATTTCACAAATGAAGAAACCAGGGCTCACAGAACAGTTAAATTGTGGGTACTTATCTCATTGTTTTTTGCTTTTTGGTTATTTGTGTGTTTCTCTAATACAGAGTGACCCTTTGCAGGGAAGGGAAGCATTTCGTCCTGTGGTTTCTCAGCTTCAGGAACATGTTCATAAGTCTCCAGTTCAGTGGTGAACATTTGATTTTTTTCTTCCATGAATGAAAACACAATAGTCACAATGAAAACAATAGAAAAATTAAGTTGTTCAGATAAAACATCAGTGTTCTATCTCTCTTTTATTCAAGTGGAAAGAATATATATAATTTTAAAACAAGTATTATATAGTCAGAAACCCTAGGTTCTAGCGTCTCCTTGGCCACTTAAAAAAATTTTTTTTTAATGCTTATTTATTGTTGAGAGAGGCAGAGCACGAGTGGGGAAGGAGCAGCGAGAGAGGGAGACACAGAATCCGAAGCAGGCTCCAGGCTCTGAGCTGTCAGCACAGAGCCCGACGCGGGGCTTGAACTCACAAACTGCGAGATCATGGCCTGAGCCGAAGTCGACGCTTAATCGATGGAGCCACCCAGGCGCCCCACCTTGGCCACTTTTTAATTTAATTTTAATCTTAGTTCTACATGCTTAGAATTTAGAATCCAAGAGTTATACAAGGCTGGTTCATAAAATCCCCGCCCAGCTCCCTGCTCTTGGGAGTTCAACTCTAAGATTTGATTCTCTTGTTATTCACCTCCAAGTCTCTAAATGTATGTTGCTCTTCCCAGCTTTTAAATTTTCAGTCTTAGGCATTACCTTTGCTTCTCATGGTAGAAGAAGAGAACTTACTATTTCTTTTGCATCTCACCCTATGTGCAGAGCCCTCCTCCCTTCTCACATAGTTAAATTTCGAGTAAGACTCAGTGTTTACATTATTATCACTATGGTAACATTATTCACAGCTGAGGCATACAATCCATGAAAGTTGGGTCTGGTGTTAATAATTGTCTTTTTTTAGAGAGGAGGCTGTTGTTGGTTTTCTTAGATTTTATGTATTTATCACTGACTCATTTGTAAATTGTTTCCCAGGTGTCTAAATGTAGTTACGATATGTGACCTTGAGCCAGTTGCTTAGCCCTTCCGATAAAATACTTTGTCATTCATAGAATGAAGTGTCCAGATGATGTGAAGACTTACACTGGTTGTACCTCTACAACTTTATGGTTCCATGAAACAGACACCTGGGGATTCTGTGCGGATCACATCACTAGCGGGCAGTGTAGCCCGCCAGCACACAGCCTTCCTGGCTGACCGGCGGTCTTTTCTCAGGTTGGCTGCAGCATCTCGGCTGCCTCCCGGAGGGCCTGTGGGACTCAGGGTCTGGGTCGAGGTAAGGCCCCGTTTGAGTGGGACCAAGACTGCTTATCAGCAGGAGCCTCCTCAAATATGCATTATAAACTTAGAAATACCCTCATTCCAGTCAGAAGATCAGGGATTCTTTGATCAAGGAGACTTACTTAAGTTTTTTGATGGGTAGAAACACTGGTTAATTTTTATAGTGAATAGTCCAGGAGAAGCAGAGTGGATCTATTAAAGTTACCAACAGTGAAATTAGACTAAATGGCATATAAGAGATGAGCAAACAGCAGTTCAAATCTTGTTTGAAACAAACAAAAGTAAAACAGAAGCCCTGGGAGTACAGCTTCTCACAGATTGTTGAAGAAAATAATGCTGGACACATGAGCATGAACGATCTAATGACTCTTAGCTCGGTAGATACTTTGCTTACCTCAGTCATGGACTTGGTAAGGCTGTGGGTAGCGTTGAGATGTTGTTTTGGGGGGCGGTGTTATTACCATATGTAAACGTGGAGGAAAAACTAGAGGAGAGAATGGGTTCACATTATTTTAGTAAGTAGAGTTTGCCACAGAAGCTGTCATGCTAGACAGCCAGCACTAGGAGGCCACAGAGATTGGGATTCTGATGGAGGAGTTTTAGTCCTGCATCATTCCTGTCAGACTTGAGGAAGAAACCGAGGCTAAAGAGCCCTCTTGAAATGCTGTAAAAACTTAAAATTCAGGATCAGACAAACTCGATTAAAAATTCATTATCTTATTTTTCATAATGCAGTAGTTCATGAGTCTGACACATGCAACACTGCTTCTTTATGTGCTTGTGACGTGGTTTATAAATCAAGTATATACTCAGCGTATAACCACCACTTTTAAAAACTGCTCTTCTCATTTTTAGTTCTTGAACCTCTGATCCCAGCCCCTGGTTTACCGTATGCCTGGATGAGTTCAGTAGCTTCCTGATTGATCAGACTTCTTGTCTCATTTTCCTCCAGTCCATTTGGTTTATTGACAACAATAAACAATTGACAACCAATTATCAAAAATGGTTTTGGTCCCTTGAGTCCTCCAACGATTAAAACCTTTGGTAGTTTCTGGTCACACAGGATTTCAAATCCAAGCCTGTTCGTTCATTCGTTCATTCACTCATTCATTCAGCGAATATGTATGAGTGCCTTTAATACAAGACAGACTGTCAGGGGTTGTGCCCTCGTGGGCTTTAGGGTTGCCTGTTCATTTTCTGTGTTCCCCACAGAGTTTCTCTTCCGGCTAAACAAAGATACCTTTTGCCACCTAAATTTTTACCTTTGTGCCTTTAAACACGAATCAACTTCTGTCATTTCAGAATTCTCTTCTTTCAGGACTGCTTCTTGCAAACTCAAAACCTCATCTCTCTCCATGGCTCTGATCTCCTAGCCCTTGTGGTACTTAGTTCATTCTATGTTAGTTGCATTTATTTTTAGGCTTTTTTGTGTGTATTAGAATTAAAAAATTTATGTCTATGAGGTTGCTGAAGAACAAGGTGGTCTTTTATTTCTTTATATCTCCTGTTAATGCGAGCATAATATTCTGAAAAAGGGAACTACTAACTTAATGGCTATAGCACATCCGCCTCCTGGTTGCTTTCCCCGCAACCTTTCACCACTCTGTTCTTTTCTTTTTCTTTTTTTTTAATGTTTCCTTATTGTTGAGAGATGGAGAGAGACAGAGCATGAGCACGGGAGGGGCAGAGAGGGAGACACAGAATCGGAAGCAGGCTCCAGGCTCTGAGCTGTCAGCACAGAGCCTGACGCGGGGCTCGAAGTCACAAACCACAAGATCATGACCTGAGCTGAAGTCGGACGCTTAACCGACTGAGCCACCCAGGCACCCGGGCTCTGTTCTTTTCTAATGGAACTTCAGTTTTGTTCGAAAGTCTTTGCATGTCCACGTGCTTTGGGGAAGGTGGGCTTGGGCCCCAGCCTCTGGCCATCAAGAAGCTTCCATTCTTGCCAGCTGATTAGTTGGTGTAAGCCCAGAACCCGGTTCTGGCCCACAAGAGCTTTGGGAAAGTTTTTCCTCTCCGGGAAGATCTTGCCCACCGTAGGCTGTGCTCTAGCCATGTTGCAGGCACAGAGTGAGCACCAGTTGTCACACAAGGACGGAGGAGTAGGAAGACAGCTGGAGCTTGTGCCCTGGCTGGCACGATTGAGACTTCCTTCCTTGGGATTTCTCGTGTGCAGATAATACGGCTTGGTTGGTTTGGGATTTTCTCTCCCTTTCAGACGAAGGCGTCTGGCTGACTCCTCATCTTGCAGGTCTCCGTTCACATCTCTCTAACCTCTCACAACGCCCTGTAACCTGTCACGGGCTTGCCGTACCGCGTGGTAAGATGACTTGTGTGTCCGAATGCTTGACCGCAAACTCCGTGAGGGCTGGAGCTCTCTCCAGGGGTTATAAACTCAGTCTCCAGTCCAACGTTACTGCTGTTAACTAACGATCTGCCCCTGTCTCCTTGTCTACTTTCAGGATAGCATGAAAAAATACAGACATTAGAAACTTATCGGTCACCAGGCATTAGGCTAGTTCCTAAGGACACCACAGTGCACCAGAGAAAGCTCCAGCTCAGTCATCCTTTAAATTTTAAGGCTTGTCCCTTAATCCAGGTCTCAGTAAAATTTGCCCAGAAAGCTGTAAGTGTGCAAGTGTATAAAAACATTCCCTTCCTGACAGTGACCCACACTAGGTGCTCAATAAACTGTTACATGTTTAACAGATTGAAAGAGTACATCTAACCAAGAGATCTCAGCTGGGGCAGGGATTGGAGGCTTTGGTGGGAGGATGGGGAGAAAGTGTATAAGAATGACCTGGGGGAATTTCCTAAATAATATGGTTCCCACCCCCAGTTCTGACCTGCTCCTGTTGCTGTCATATTCCATAGGGGTTTGGTTTTTGTGTCCCAAAGGGTGAGACCCTCTTCTGTAGCCTTTCTTGTTAAAGTTCGCAGTGGAAACATTTTGTCTTGACCTCTCATCCCAGAGCTGCTGTGTCATTGTTTACTTCCGTCCCTGCTGACTGTTCTCTTGCGTGCTTGCTTACCTACATCCATTCGATAGGATTCTTTCAAGGAGGTTTCTTTCTTTTCTTAATTAATACCTTGCCTTTTTTTAGAGAGGGTTTGAGGCAACTCTATGGCAAAAATATGTAAAATGAAATAGCATATAAACAAAATCAGAACTACGAAGAAGATTATAAATATGTTGACTTACTTTCATTTAGATTTGGTTCTGGGGTTTTTTTGTTGTTGTTGTTGCCTGGTGCAAAATGGCAAATATTGTCAGTTATGTTTATGATTCTCAACATTTTTGTTTACGTCACAGACCCTTCCGATGAAATCCGTGGACCCTTTTCTGAGGAGACTGAATGCGCACACACAAATGCAATTTTGCTGTAATCATGGGCTTATCCTTTTGTTGTCGGAGGAGATGAAACATACTCATAGAAAGGAAGAAAACGTTGTTAGGATTAGGTTCTTAAAAAACTATTTCTATAATAAAATATTTCAAGCATATAGAAAAATTGACTAGCTATCACCTTCCAGTTTGTAGTATTTGCTTTAGTTTTTTTTTTCCTAAGTAATAAAACATCCTAGACAAGATAGAAGTCTTCTGTTCAGCATTTTTGATCTCATGCTCTTCTCTTTGTCTTTAGTAGAAACCACTACCCTGAATTTAGTGTTCAACATTTCAACACGTTTTACACTTTTACTAGTGTTGTATATATCTGTGGCATATATATAACACTATTTTGTATGATTTCAAACTATTAAATATTATATTGTCACCGTCTGCAACTTTTTTCATCTAACATTTCTTTTACCAGGACAAAAATGCTATAACGTGAGATCTTCTGTCTTAACAGATTTCTAAGCACACAGTGCCTTACTGTTAGCTGCAAGCACCACGTTGTGCAGTGGGGCCCTGGAACTTCTTTACCTTGTAGGACTGAAACTGTGTGTGTACTCAGTGAACAGCAATTCCCCTTTTCTCCCTCCCCCCACCCCCTGGCAACCACCCGTCTACTTTCTGCTTCTGTGAGTTTGACTACTTTTATGCAAGTGGTGTCATGCAGCATTTGTCCTTCTGTGACTGGCTTGTTTCACTTAGCAGAACGGCCTCAAGGTTTGTCCATGTCACATATGACAGGTCTCCTTTCTTTTTATGGCTGAATAATACTCCGTTGTACGTATATGCCAGCTTTTCTTCATCCATTCATCCGCTGATGGACGTTTAGTTGGTTTCTACCTCTTGGATATTGTGGATATTCCACCTCGTGGATAGAGCTGCAGCGGACATGGGAGTGCGGATATCTCTACTAGATTCTCCTTTTATTTTTTTTGAATAACTATCCAGAGGTGGAGATTGCCGGATGGTAGTTCTGTTTATAATGTTTTGAGGAACCGACATACTGTTTTCCACAGAAGCTGTGCCATTTTACGTTTCCACCAGCAGTGCACAAGGATTCCAATTTCTCCACATAACTTGCCCGCACTTGTTCTGTTCTGTTTTTGTTATTGTTGTTAACAGCGATTCTGACAGGTGTGAGGTAGTACCTCATTGTGGTTTTGATTTACATTTCCCTCATGATTAATGACGTTGAGCGTCTGTTTATATACCTGTCTTCTTTGGGGAAGAATCTCTTCAAGTCCTTTGCCTGTTTTTTAATCGAGTGTTACTTGATATTTTGCTGTTGGGGTGTGGAAGTTCTTTGTGTATTTTGGATAATAACCCCTTATCAGATACATATATGCAGTATTTTCTCCCGTTCTGTGGGTTGCTTTTCATGCTGTTGATTTTTTTTTTTTTTGCTTTGTGGAAGCTAGTGTGGTTTTTTTTTTTTTTTTGAACATTTACCCGTGTTTGATTATGTGACTGTCTTGGATTCTTTTACATACATGTAGTATTTCATAATAAGATGATATCACCATATGCTTATCCATTCTCCCATTAATTCATGTTTGAGTTGTTTCCAATATTTTGCTGTTACAAGCAGTGCTAACACACATTCCTTATATGCCTCCTGATGCACACGTGCCAGTGTCTCTACTGTGCATATTCAGGAGGGGAATTTCTTGGTTATGGACATGGGCAGCTTCACCTTTATTCTTGCCAGATTGCTTTCCAAAGTGGTTGAATCAGTTCAATTTTTCTTTCATTATTGTGTCCTATTTTGCTAGTCTGGTGTGAAATGGTATCTTACTGTAGTGTTACATTGCACTGTGCTGAGTTTGGAGGTCTTCTATTTATTTTCCTTAAAAAAATTTTTTTTAATGTTTTGTTTATATTTGTGAGAGAGACCGAGCACGAGTAGGGGAGGGGCAGAGACACAGAGACAGAATCTGAAGCAGGCTCCAGGCTCTGAGCTGTCAGCACAGAGCCCGACACGGGGCTTGAAGTCACAAGCTCCCGAGATCCAAGACCTGAGCCGAAGTCAGATGCTTCACCCGCTGAGCCACCCAGGCACCCCACCTTATATTTATTTTCCATTTAGATTTTCTTTTCTGTTAATTGGCTGTTCACACTTTTTGTTCCATTTTCCAAAAAATTATTTATGTATTTTGAGAGAGAGGTTTGCGAGGGACAGAGCGAGGGAGAGAGAGAATCCTAAGCAGGGCTCAATCTCACGACCGTGAGACCACGACCTGAGATGAAATCAAGAGCCGGACACCCAACTGAGCCACCTAGGTGCCTTGTTCCATTTTAAAAAAATTGAGTTGTTTGTGTTTGCTTTGTGTTTTTAGGAGTCCTTTATGTTTTCTGCAGATGAACACTTTGTTGGTTATCATTACGTTCTCCCAGTCCGTGGCTTGGATTTGCATTTTGTTTAAACAATCTTTTGTTGTTAAGAATTAAAAAAAAATTTTAACGTAGTAATAGTTATCAACATTTTGTATCTTATTTTTAAAATCTTGCGTTACCCCACGGGTGTTTTTTTCTAAAAGTTTTCAAAGTTTTATTTTCATGTTTATCGGTGGTATGCAACATGGATCTAGTTTTATTTCCTTACAGATGACCTATGTCCAAGCATCACTATTCAATAACCCATTCTTGCCCCACTGATTTGCAGTATCACTGCTATTATGTGTCAGATTTCCAAACATATGGGAGGTTTTTTTCTGGGTTCTCTGTTGCTTTTTCATTTGTCTGTACCATTTTACTTACCGTAGTTTTATGTAAGTCTTAACATTTTGAAGGGCGAGTTCGCTGCCTGTTTTCTTATTATTATTTGTCAAAGCTGTTCTTCTTGGCTCTTTTTTCTTCTGGATTTTAGGATCAACTTAACATGGTCCATGAAAAGCCCTGTGGGAAGTTTTATTAGAGTTTTATTGAATTCAATTTAGGAATATTTATTAGATCTTCACCCATAAATATTTCTCTGTTTACTCAACTCTGTAATTTTCTCCATAAAGCTCTTAAAGTTTTTTTATTAGATTATTAGAAAGCTTATAGCAGTAGTTCCCATTTTATTAAAAAATTTTTTAATGTTTATTTTTGAGAGGGAGAGGCAGAGATGGAGTGCAAATGAAAAAGTGCAGAGAAAGAGAGGGAGACACAGAATCCGAAGCAGGCTCCAAGCTCTGAACTGTCAGCACAGAGCCTGATGTGGGGCTCGAACTCACGAACTGTGAGATCATGACCTGAGCCAAAGTTGGATGCTCAGCTGACTGAGCTACCTAGGTGCCCTGGTAGTTACCATTTTAAATGATAGTTTTTCCTATTTAAATTACAAAGTGGTCTTTTTTGGCTTGTAGGAATTATATTAACTTTTGTATATTGATTCTTCTCTCCAGAAACATTGATAAACTTTTAAAAAATTCATTTTAATAGCTTTCCTTCATAATTCTCTATGTAAATAATTAACACTTGGGAGATAAGGACAGTTTGGTCAACTCACATAAATTTTTATCTCCCTTATATTTTTTCCTTTTTTAAAAATGTTTATTTATTTATTTTGAGAGAAGGAGAGAGAGAATCCCAAGTAGGTCCGTGCTCAGTGTAGAGCCCCATGTGGGGCTCAATCTCATGACCATGAGAACATGAGCTGAGCCAAAACCAGAGGAGTCATTCACTTAACCAGCTGAGCCACCGAGGCGCCCTTCCCCCCCATTTTAGTAGTCTCTATGCCTAACATGGGGCTTGAACTCACGATCCTGAGATCAAGAGTCACATGCTCTACTGGCTGAGCCAGCCACATGCCTCTCTATTTTTTTATTACATTGACTAGGACCTCTACATTATTGAATAGAAATAATGATTGTCATCATCTGTCTCATTTCCTGGCTTTTAAAGAAAAGACTTCTATTACTTAATCATTAGGTATGATTTTCCTGTAGCATTTTGATGAAGTTAATCAGGTTCTTTCCTATTTTTGATATGCTAGGATACATATATAGTCTTTTTTTAAGTTTATTTACTTATTATTTTGAGAGAATGAGAGAGTGTGAACAGGGGAGGGGCAGAGATGGGGGAGAAAGAGAATCCCAAGCAGGCTGCACACTGCTAGCATAGAGCCTGATGTGGGCCTGAACCCATGAACCATGAGATCATGACCTGAGCTGAAATCAAGAGTCAGGTGCCCAACCAAGGAAGCCATCCAGGTGCCTATACGCGCTCGCGCGCACACACACACACACACACACACAGTTTAAGATTTTTTTAATGTTTCTTTTTGATAGAGAGCAGGGGAGGGGCAAGGGAGACAGAGACTCTGAAGCAGGCTCTCTGCGCTGTCAGCTCAAAGCCCGACATTGGGCTTGAACCCACCAACCATGAGATCATGACCTGAGGTGAAGGTCAGACGCTCAACCGACTGAGCCACCCAGGTGCCCATATATAGTTTTAAATCATAAAGGTAAAGAATTAACAAAACCATTTCTCGTTTTGTAAGTACATATCTGACCTCGGATGAACTTTCTACTTAGTTCCTCTGAATCCTGATAAAAATGGAAAGTCAACTATGTTACTAGGCAACGTTGCCTATGATAAAAGTGACCTTTACTTGGTAAATGTATTTGGACTGGGAGGAACTATACATGAACTCTTAAGTTCTTGGTAGAAGCAGGAGTTTTGAGCTTCCCTGAGAGCACCGTTCAGACATGGGTATGTCCTTTGTGGGGTCCCTAGAAGCTGCGATTGGGACCATCACGTGAGATACTGGTTTCTCTTTGTGACGTAAGACTTCTAAGCCTGCGTGACTCTACACCCACCCTGGGATTCTCATTTCCTTGCACTGAGCTGTCCTCTGAATCCAAAGTTCTGGGCTGGCCACGTGGGAAGACTCCTCCCATGAAGAGAAATAACGTGAAACTGCCCTGCTGGCATGCTGTGTTTTCTTCTTAGGCTTTCTGAGTAGATGGCTGCTCTGTGTGTGGCCTGTGCTGATTGGGTGGCTCAGAATGTGCAGTTAGGAGTGCCACGTGGGCGCTGCAAAGTGCATCCAAACGAAATACAGAAAGTGTTTACTGGGGCCGATCTACGTTTATCAGCTCTCGCTTACAACCTTCCATTTTTAATTTTCACCGATTAGAAAGCTCATATTCGCATTGCCTATAAATTAATATTGTAAATTTGAACTTATAAAAATAAATACATATAAGATACCATCTTTATTTTCTTACGTGTTCGATTCCATCTGTGTTTGCCAACCCCAGAATGGTTCCGCTACTGAAAAATGTCTGATAACTAATGTTTCAGAAATGTGCAGTCCAGTGGGTAGATACTTGCTTTTCTAATATGGCTCTTAAAATTAAAATTAAATGTAACTAAAATCTTAGTTTCTTGGTTGCACTAGCCTCATTTCAAGGGTGCAGTAACCACATGTGACAAGTGGGCTACCATACTGGACAGTATAGATGTAGAACATTTTCAAACATCACAGAAAGTTCTGTTGGACATACTTTTTAGGTTTTATTTTTTATCATCTGAATATATATCCAGATTATCAGAGAGTTTTATATTTTTGCTGTGTATGTTACATACTATAAGAAACTGCTGGATGAACCAATCAGGATGTCTATCAGGGCCAGTATTGAAGACCCCAGTGTATTATTTATGTGATAATATGCTAGAGAAATATTTCTCAGATTTTGCGTACTAAGACAAATTCTGTTCCTCTGGACCACATCCCATCATGGCCAGTGTGAATTTTGCAATTCATTGGTTTTTCTGTTTTGCTTTATCAACCAGACAGCATGGGGCCAAATTTACGGCTTAATTTAAATAACTTTCAGGTCTATATAATTGCATGGTATTTTTTTCTTGTCTGAATTTTTATATTTATAAATTACAATTTTATTATAATGTCTGCATTTTTATAGACTGTTTCAAATGTGTTGTGAAAGGAGGTAGAATATAAATACAGTAATACATTAGGAGCCACCTATCACTGAACATCAGTTTTGAGAAGGAGTGAAGGAGCTAAAAACCATTCTGGGCTGGTGACGATTATCATATCCAGACATGTAATCTGGACTGCTTTCCAAACGAAGTGACTTAGAATGTATCCTTGTCATAAAACCAGTTTAATTCGTTCTTCTAAGACATTTTTAATTTTCAGAGTAATGTTTGAAGATCTCTCTTACTACACTAATTTGTAAAAATGTCAGACTTTTTAGTATTGCTAGGGAAATTTTAACCAAGAGCATATTTGGATGTTCACAAACTGGTGTGAACCGGGTTTAAACCAAGAAGGTGGAGTGCTGTTTTGTCTCTTTATGGAATCTTTTGTGTCGTTTGGATAACAGAGAATTTATTTTGGGGCATTTATTCTGGGCATTTACACCTTCTCACTGTAAAAACATCCCTGTGTTTTTCTTGTTTTTCCATTTTAGTCTGGAACTTACAAGCAGGTCAACATTATGTACGTCTTTTACATTTTACATTTTGCAGCTTTTCTTGTTTCTGAAAACACTTACTGCACCATACCCATTTTAGGCCAAAAGGTAGGGTAACTTTTAAAAAAATAAAACCAACCTGAACTAAAAGAAGTTGAGGGTTAAGTACACCCAAGTGTCAGTCAGTGTTGAGCAAATTTGGGCAATCTGTTTGATTTTAACGTTTTCTACTTGCTCAAGTGAAAAAAAGAAACACAGAATTATATAATTTTCATGTACTGACAACCGGAAGCATTACAAACATCTGCAGAAACCAAACATTTCCTGGAACTAAACTCGAGCAGAAATTTATCACGTGAATCTTGTTTAAAGAACCTGGTGAAAAATATCTTCAACCACAGTTACGTAAAAGGTCCAGGAGTGCAGTTCCCGTGGATCAGGTTCCAGAAAGCAGAGCTGAGGAGGCCACGCAGCCGTGGCTCAGGAGGTGCGTGCGCTGGCACTGGGCTGGGGGTGTAGAGGGGCTCTGAGAGCACAGAATCTAGCACCTCTGTTCTTTTGAAACTCTGTTGAAGGAAGGAGCTTAGAAAATCATGATTGCCAGTAGGACCGTTAGAGATTTCTCTATAATATTAAGTGTTGTCAGTGTGGCTTTGTAGAGGTACTGATTTCATTTTTTTTTTTTAACTTTTAAAATCTTTATTATTTATTTTTGATAGAGAGCAAGCAGGGTGGGGGCAGAATGAGAGAGAGACACAGAATCTGAAGCAGGCTTTTCAGGCTCTGAGCTGTCAGTACAGAGCCTGGCGTGGGGCTCGAACTCACAGACTGTGAGATCATGACCTGAGCTGAAGTCTGACACTCAACCAGCTGAGCCACCCAGGAGCCTTGGTGCTGATTTTATTTTGTCTGTCTTAAGCCCTCTAACAAATACCTACATTGGAGATATTTTATTTTGTAGGTTAATGTGAAGCTTTTAAGCGTTGAAGGAAGCACACAGCATTTTTCATGGCATTTTAAGATCTGGGTCTGTATTTCTGCCCACTCAGAAGTCTGGTTCACATCAGAATAAAGGACAGAAGTGGAGTCGAGTCATCTTTTCCCCAAGGAGCTTGCACTCATTAACATGTTTCCAGGACAGAAAGTAATTTAAGACTTCACAACTTATGTGACATGGAAGAAACAAATTTTGCCTGAAACACTTTGAGGGTCAAGTACAAGTAACTATCTGTCTTTATCATGAAAACCTTCAGTATGGTCATTATAGAATGTGCAGTTTCTTTTAAGAATGCTTGTATCCTTTGGGCCTTCCAGAGTGAGTTAACTGAAAAAATTTTAAGACATTATAGCCTGTCCTGTAGGTTTGAGATTGATCTTTATGTGTTTGCCAGATAAAACAGTCTTAAATGGGTGTTAATTATTACCTGCTCAAATTTAACTAGTAATTTCTGCTTCTGAAGACTGAGTCACACCTGGGTAGGTAAGAGGATGTGGTACTGGGATTTAGGAAGGCATCTTGAGGGGTTTTGAAGTCTGCTGCTGTATACCTCCCATACAAGGCTGTCATAGGGATTACTTGTGATAATGTGGATAAGATGCCTGGCATACAGTAGGTACTTAATAAATATTCTTCATTCTCTCATATTATTGATAATGGCCGCATATATGCAGTTTTTCTAAACTGTATACTAGATGTTATCGTGGTATACTATATAGTGTCTATATAATATACTGTTCATATAGATATATACACCTTTCTACACCTATCTGTACTATACGCATTTACTATACACATTTAGATGTATGTATCTATACATAGGCGTGTTAGGATCTATTCTGATTTTAGCAGTGTTGTTTTACATTGACACTTAAGAAAAGCAGTAATAACATACATTGAAAGCGTATAGTTTCTCATTAAATTTTCGGTTTTGATAATTCAGGAAATAATGCAAATGGTTTTGAATTTCTTGGTAATATGAGACAAGGTTGAACAGGGTATAAAAGTAGACTAATAGTATCAGAATCCACCTTGCCCCAGTTTTGTCTGTGAAATTTAGTTCAGCACGTAAAAGTACTGCATCGATAAAATATTCTTTATGAAGCGTCCACTAAGAACTACACTAGGCTTAGACTTGGAGTCTGGGGATTAGAGATGGAAATGTGTGCAGGCAGTGGGAGGAAGGGAGGCAGACTCATGAAAAGAACCTCGAAACCATTTGGCTGTAGGCTGAGAAATGTCTCTGAGAGTGTTCCAGCAATTCGTCGGTACACCAGAGAAGTTTAAGGAAGAACCTTGTGAAAGAAAGCAGCCACAGCTAGACTCTTAGTCACCGTTCTTCCTATCATCCAGTTTAGGCCTCTGCATAGCTACAAGGTCTTCCAGATAATGCAGCAAATAACGTAATAGTGGGAGCTCCAGAGTAACTCTTTCAAGACAACGCTCGCAGGCAAAGCGTTACCAGATAAACCTAAGCCTCCCAAAAGGAGGATGCAGTTGGATAGCTGCAGTACAAGTTGAAGGAATTTGGTATTGGTAATTGAGATCCAAATGTCTTCTTTTAAAATGTTCCACCTAACTGTTAAAGTTAGTAACATTCATAATATGGGAAAAACTAAAATTTCAATGAAAAATATGATAAGTAATGAAATTATACTAATACGGTGCAAATTACTCTGCAAAATTTGATTGTGACTGCATGGTCTGTGTTCTCCAAGAGCTTTCTGTTAATAATAGTAAGGTCTGGAGATTTAGGTAGATTGCCTACCCATAATCTTAATTTTCAACCATTTATTTATTCAGTAAATATATATTGGTGACAAAGCGTTTTCTTGCCACTGGAGGGATACAGTATTGGACCCAACAAAAGTTTCTTCCTTCAAGAAGCTTAAAGTCTACAAGGGAAAGTGAAAAAAAGAGGAGAGGGAGGTACCCAGTGGGAGTGATAGGAATGAATAAATGAATGAATGGGTATAAACAAAAGTAAATCAAGGTAAGTAGATAGAAAGTTGTAGTGGTGGTGATGAGGTGTGCTACATGAAATAGAGTGGCCAGAGAAGGCCTCCCTGACAGGTTGATACTTGGATTAAGGGTCTGTAGTAGGTGGTGGAGAGTATCATGCAAACGTCTGTGAAGAAGCACATTCCGGTGAGAGGGAACAGCAGTCTACTGCAACAACCCTGGCACGAGTGTGTTCACATCCTGGAGGAGTAGCAGAGAAGGCTGTAGGATAAGACGGGTGAATGAGGGAGAGACTGGTAGTGATGAAGCAAGAGGTTTTCTGGGGCCAGTTAAGGACCTTGTAGGCCACTATGGTGACTTTTACTGTGAATGGGAAGGGAAGCATTTGGTGGGTTTTGAGCAGAAAATGTTATGATCTGAATTTTTAAAATCAGTAGGACTCTGGCCTTTTGTTTTGAAAACTGCAACGAGGCAAGGGAAGAATCCGCTGGGAGGCTATTGCTGTAATCCACATGGAGGTGAAGGAGGCTCAGAGAGCATTTGTGGTGGTGGATATAGGGAGAAATAGTTAGAATTCAGATATATTTTTAGGATTGAGCCAACAGGATTTGCTGATGGATTGGGTATGAGGGAAAGGGAAAAGTCTGGGATGACTTGGAAGATGGAATTATCATTTACTGAGATGGGGAATCCTGTAGGAGCATTATTCTCAGTGGGATGGATCATCTGGAATTTGGCATGGGGTGATGGTCCATTAAGCTGAGAATTGACTAGTAGATGTGATAAAACTGGTCTCTACTGCCTTTTTTTTTTTTTTTTTTTTTTTTTTTCCTGACCTGAGTAGCCTTAAATGAATTCAGTTAACCTCTCTCTGGAGATAACAATACTTCCTGCCTCATAGAGCAGCTGTGATGAACAGTTTAAATGGATAATTCATTTTTATTTTATTTAAAATTTTTTTTTTAATGTTTGTTTATTTTTGAAGGAGAGAGACAGAGCATGAGCGGGGGGGAAGAGCAGAGAGAGAGGGAGACACAGAATCCGAAACAGGCTCCAGGCTCCGAGCTGTCAGCACAGAGTCCGGTGTGGGGCTCGAACTCACAAACTGTGAGATCATGACCTGAGCTGAAGTTGGACGCTTAACCGACGGAGTCACCCAGGCATCCCTGGATAATTCATTTTTAAATGCCTGTCTCAGTGCCTGGCTAGTTCAAGATGGTTGGATAGTTGGAGGGTTGGATAGATACCCAGACCTCACATAGTTCAAGATGGAAGTCATTGGTGGCTTTAACAAGAGCAGTTTTAGGTCAGCAGTGGGGGCAAAGGCCTGATTAGAATGGGTTCAAGTGAAGATGGGAGGAAAGAATTGGAGACCGCAGATATAGTCAGCTCTTTTGAGTATTCTTATAAAATTGGATTGGAGAAATGGGAGTTTATTCATTGGAATGTGGGGTCAAGAGAGAGGTCTTTTTCTGTCTCCCTTTCCTTCAGGTTGGAATAAAGTACAGACTGTTTATATGTTGAAGGGAGTCATCCCTTGTAGAGGGGACCATTGATGATACAGTTGGATTTAGGATTGTGAGGTGTTTTGGCCATAGATAACAAGTTGACTCAGCTAACCAGAATGTCCTTTGTCTCCTTCCTTTCTCCTTCTCAGTCTTTTATTCGTTCGTTCACCAGATATTTAGTGAAGGCTCACAAGGTGGCAAGGACCGTGCCAGGTGCTGGGTAAAGACTGAAGATGAAGGGGTGAATCAAACAGGAGTGATCTCTACACACTCCTGAAGATTTTACTGTCTGGTGGAGATAGGCTTTCCAAAAGCACACAAATAAGTCAATACAGATTTTGATGAACACTCTGTAGGAAAAGTACGAGTCCTTTTTGGGAGAGAATACCATGGGGTAACTTAGGTTGGGGGCATTAGGAGACTCTGCGACGTGAAGCGTGGCCACGACCGAGAAAAGCATTCTGAGCCAAAGGAACAGAGCAGGCAGAGGCCCTGGGGCAGGGAAGGCCTGCTGCTTTTGAGGATTTGAGAGGTTGGAAGGGACCAGGTCTCCCTGTTAAGGTTTTGGATTATATCCAAGGAGCAGTGGGAGCCATTGAAAAGTTTTAAGTCGGGAAGTGACACGATGAGGTTTGCATTGGGCAAGAAAACCCCCTGTGGGGCTGTGTGTCAAGGTGAATGGACTGGAGGGGGTAAGAGTGCAAGAAGGGATACCAGTTTAGGCCAAAAGATAGTATCTGTGAAAATCTTTAGACCTAAATACTAAACAATTTTGGTGTGAAACGTACAGAATTGAGAATATCCTCTGGCAGAATTTTCTTTGAGCAGAATTAGCAGCTGTGAAGAGAGCATTTCTTGTTAAAAATAATAACACAGAAGAGTCAGACAATGTCAGTGATTTCAGGTTATTTAACATAAAATGAAACTTTGAAAAAGACTTTGGCAACGGTGAACGATTGAAAAATAATACCATGTCAGCCTTTTTTCTTAGCAACAGTACCAGTGACACGGTATGAGAGATAGACTCTATTAAGTAAACAGATTGAAGGACATGCATATGTACCAAGAATGATTAATCTGCCTGTGGTATTTTAAGCGTTCATGTAATGTAAATAAGCCTTTAATTTTTTGCTTTAATGTAGTGGATGTAAGTTATTTTTATTTTTTTAGAATATAAACCAATATAATAAAGACCATTTATTAGTTAATAAATAAATATTTCCAAAGTTCCTCTTTTCACTCTCAGAAGTGTCTTAGTTTTGCACCATGATTATAGAGTGAGGATCTACTGGTTGAAGGGTCGGGCCGACAAAAGGGTGACCAGGTGATAGTCCACGATGCATGCATTATTAAACTGAGTTAGGCTTCTCCCCAGAGAGAGTTCTTAAAACAGAGGGTGGTTAGAATGCAAAGTATTGCTCTCTCTGCTCACCCACAGTTCCAGAGCCATGAATTAACGTGTTCTGAGCCCTCACTTAAAGAGAAAAGAAAGAAAAGAAGCAAGTTATTTCCTATCTAGACAAGACACTCGCGAGAATTCTCTCTTGGTTGTAACTCCATTTTTTAATTTTCCTCACACAGGCATTTTATTAATGCCTTTGAAGGTTAGAAGATATTTTACCTTCTGGAGTTTCTCTGACTCACCGATGATCTCAGCTCAAACCTGCCAGTTCAGGGGAGATGATCGATAACACCCTCAGATGATCGACATCTGAGTAAGTAGATACTGCTGTGTATTGTGTTTAACTGCTTTAAAAAAATAAAATTTTGTAATTTTAAAGGCTTAAAGTATTATGCATTTTAATGGGGTTCTTTAAATTTTGTTGTTGAATAATGATGGCAATTATTGTAATTCCTATAAGTGAATATTTATAAATAATGGGTTTCCAGAAGTTAATCCCCTAATGATAAAAAAAAGTTAGTGAAAACATTTTCTGTGCATAATACTTTACCTTTTAAGAAACATATTGAAGACCTAAATGCATATATTAAAAATTTAAAAGCATTCTCCTTAGTGCTTTATTTTACTTTCATATTAAGAAATGCAAAATTATTAGTAAGACTGTTAACTGTTAATGAATTTTAAAAATGCAATTATATCCTTACAGAAATTGTCTTTTAATATAGAATGTATTTTGGTTAACTTGAAATAAATACTGGTTTGTTTTGTGGAAGTAGAATTTTAATAGCTCTTTCTATTTGAAAATAATGATGTTTTTTCCTGCTAATGTAGACAAGAACATAGAATCTCTCTGTATTTAACTTTCGCTTTTAATTGAGGAGACTAAGAAAGAAGAGCATGCATGCTTTCTAATCAAAACATCTGAATGAAATTTAAAGAGTTGGGCCAGTAATCTTGACATAAATTATTTCTCAGAATGAAAGCTGTTATTCGTCTTGTTATATCATTTGAAACTGTTTTAACAAAACTAGGAAACCATGAGGTTGTACCATGGTCTTGTTTTGGAATGTGAAGTTCAAAACAATTAATAAATATACAAGATGTTCCCCTCTTCAATGGGGTTATTTAAATTTGGTCTATATCTGTGCTGTCCCATATGGTAGCCACTGGCCACATGTAGCTACTGACATTTAAAATGTGGCTAGCCCCAACGGAGATGTGTTATGCATAAAATACACACCACATTGCAAAGACTTAGTCTGAAAAAAAGGCTGTGAAATATTTTATTAATAATTTTGTATGAATCACATGTTGGAACAATAGTTGTTTAGATCTGTTGGGTTAAGTAAGCCACTTAATGTTTTCTTTTACTTTCCTATGTGACTGATTGCTAGAAAATTCTAAATTACTTGTGGATTACGTTATATTTCCAAAGGGCAGAGGTAGCCCGTGTCATCGTATGTGATTAACAATTCTTAGTTATCCATTATGCGGTATTCTTTAGGCTTGAACCTTCTGGTGTGTGCATGGATAAATGAATATAACTCTGTATTCTTTTTAGAATAGGATTCTTTGATTTATCAGATATTTATTAGTGCTTACATGTGCCAGACAGTAGTCTAGGCACTGGTGATACAGTCGGGAACAAAATAAAACTTGCTGCCTTCATGGAGTTAACTTTCTCATAGAGACTAAAAACAGGCTAAGATAAGTAAGAAAAAAATACATAATCTGTTAGAGAGCCATAAGTGCTTTCAAGGAAAGCCTCACTGCACGGGTGATGTTCGAGCAAAGAGTTGAGGAAGGTGAGAGAAAGACCCTCCGGATATTTGGGGCAGAGTGTTCCAGGCAGAAGGAATAGCAACACAAAGACGTCGTGGCAGGAGCTCTCCTGTTTGTTGGCATGGGGGAAGGAGGCGTGGTGATGGTTTGGAGCGAGTGGGGAGGAGATGAAAGGGAGTGCGTGGGCACATCAGGCGAACACTTGCAAGGATTTTGGCTTCGAGTAAGGTGGAAAGCAGTCGGTGGGTTTCGAGATGAGAAGTGACAGGATCTTTCTGTGGAAGCTGTTTTGACAAAATGCTCGGGGGTGAGGGCAGGAGCGTTCGCAAGAGTGGAAGCAGAGAGCCCCGGTTCAGGGCTACCGCAGTGACCCAGGTGAGAGATGGTGGTGCCTGAGCCCATAAACGAGGAGAGTGACGAGAAGTGGTGGAATTAATTAATTACCCATTACTGTGGACTTGGATGTGGAAGGAGAGAGAAAGAGATATGTCAAGCTGTTCCACCTTAACAGCTGAGGAATGGAGTGGAGTTGCCTTTGGTTGAGATTGGGAGGAACAGATTGACGGGGAGGGGGTGCTTAGTTTGCGACACATTAACTCTGGGAAGCCTCTGTAGACATCTAAGTGGAAAGGTCAGGTAGGCAGAGCCTGGAGTTCAACGAGAGGTCAGGGCTGAAGAGGCAAATTGGAAATCATAAGCAATTATCATTACTTAAAGCCCAAAGAAGAGTTGAAGCCACCGAGGCGGTGAGCACAGATGGAAAAGAGGAGAGGAGACAGACCGTAATTCCGTAGCATCATCCACACTCAAAGATGCCCATCAGACGATGTTACTGAATTAGTTTTCTCAGGTGTGGCAATGATGCTGGAGTTACATAGGAGGTGTTCTTATTTCTGGAAGATGCATACTTAGGTATTTAGGAGTGAAATGTCCTACGTCTATTTTCCCCTTTCGGATGGTCTGGCAGAAGGGAATTACAGAAGAAGGTGGAGGAAGCATGGTGAAATGTCAGCAGTAGGCCTTTAGTAGGTATCCAGGCATGACTACCCGAGTACTTTCAACTTTTCTGTAAGTTCAAAAGTTTCTTTACAAGTGCCTCCGAAGAGGGACAGATGTGAGGATGGTGGGCTGCTGTTTTTCATAAGCCCTTGATGAGTATTTGACTCTATAAACTACATACATGTTTAAGTTTGATAAGAATAAAAAGCAGTAAAATAAGTCAAATCTAATAAGGGGAAACATTATAATCTTGAGAAACGTTATGTAATGATCAAGTCAGTTCTTTGGAAATTAGTACTTTTTAAATATGGCCGTTGAGTCTTAGGACTGGAATTTACCTTGGAGACCTCTCAGCCTGCCTCCTCTACCCTAGAGATTAATAAAGTGAGTTTCAGGGGAATTAAGGGACTTGCACAAGGTCACATGCCTGTGTAGCAGCAGAGCCAGGACTAGAAGCCAGATCTTTGTACTGCTGTTCCATTAGTTAAAAAAAAAGGAAGCAGAGAGGTCTAGGACCCAAACAAAGGACCACGGCAACAGTCAGAGCTCCGGAGTCTCAACAAGAAGCGTGAGGAAAAGACGGGAAGGTAGACATTGGGATATTCAAGTCACCAAGGGGAGAAAGTGTCTCTGGAAGCAAGAATCACCAGCACTGTCAAATGCTCCTGATCGGTTAGGTAAGACGCGAGCTGAAAATCGATCCTTGACTCTAGCAACGAGGAGGTTGTTAGTGACCTTGACAAGAGGAGGAGGTTTTAGTGAAGTCAGAGGGAAACAGATTCGAGGGAGAGCTTGGAGGAAATGCCTAGAAGAGGGTGAGTGTAGACCCTCTTCTGAGGAACTGTGGAGGCAAAAGGGAGTCAGGGTTTTGTAGACGAAAGAAATTACCTCATTTCTCCCAATGTGTGCATTAGGAGAGATTTCAAGGTACTCTTCTAAAATGATCCACCAGATTTGTGGCATTTAAGACCACCACCTTGTGTATGTGTGTATGGGTAGGGTTACTGTTTCCCTCCCAGAAGGATTTCATAGAAGAGTGTTTGGTAGAGAGAGAGAGAGGGAGGAAGAGAGAGAGAGAGAGAGAGAGAGAGAGAGAGAAGGAGGGAGCGTGTGTGTGTGTGTGTGTGTGTGTGTGTGTGTGTGTGTGTGTGTAGAGGTTGGCATTGTGTTAAAGGTCGCTTTTATAATTGTTACAAATTTGACTTCATTTCTTCTTGCTCAGGGTCTGTATTCTCATAGCTATAATTAAAATTTTTAAGGAAATAAATGCTGAGCCTATTCTCAACTGAAAGTGTTGAGAAGGCTATTGCTTGGGGGCGGTAATCTGTTTTCCTTGCCTTTAAAGAAGTTACCAAAATGTCGGAAGAGATGGCCGCAAAGACACGCCCAAGGTCACAAGACAAAATGTCGCCAGAATAACTGGATCTTAGATCTGATTCACCTGCCACGTGGAATACTTAATCCCTGTGTGTTTCACTTCCAACAGGTATAAAATGAGGATAAGATTTGCTCCACCTCCTGCATGAGGTTTTCGTGTGTCAGCTACAAAGCCTTCTATACACACGAGTCACAGTGCTAAAGGCAAGTTAGGCTTGAGGGTTTTCTGAATAACTGGGGAGAAAATGCGTTACAAAATGTGGATTGAGACGACTTATAACAATACTAGTGGAATCTGCAAGAGTTTGCTTTTTGCCCGTCAGGCATTGTTAATAACACCACAAAATCCGTCATCTTTGGGCCCATCATAGAGTTTTGTGGTTAAGAGCCACGGCTGAGATCCAAGCAGTCAATCAATTAATCCCCTAGGAACTCAAAATTACTGAACAACTGACTGTTCTAGTACTTTTAATATAATGTTAGTTTGCTGGCACTGTGTGGCAGGGCTCTTAAATGGAAAATGACGCAGGCTATGATGATAAATTTTATGTCAGACTCGGAAAGCAGTTCTGCATTTGATACTCGAAGTGGAATTATAGTCATACTGTATTTTTAAGAGGTTTACGTTATGGGAGGTTGAGAGATTAAAAATGGATAGATAGCCAAGGTCACTCCCATTAATGATGATGTAAAGAGATCGGGTGGTCCTTTCTTAATAAAACAAGTATAAAATTGGACAAGGTTGACAAAAGCAATAATTTCTGGCACTGGAGATAGACTGGAAAGGCAGACAATAATCACACTGGAACGTTGGGTAAGACGAGTGGGAGTTCTGTGGCCTTTCTTGCCGGGGCCCCTCCCCCGCCTCTTATCTCACTTGGTGAGAACTGCAGTTTTACCAGCAGGTACTTCTTACCAGAAGTGATAGATGCAGTTTGGTGGGGTTGGCGGTAAAAACCCACAGCTTTGCTGGTTAAAAGTGGCACATTCAGTTCATAATGGACAGGGAGAACCTACAGCTTTGCTACCTCGGTTTTGCAGTCTTGGGTTGGGGCCACCAGCCAGGAATTTAACGGGGAGATCCCTGAAATGAGAGAGCCATTGAAGGGCTGACATCAGCTCTCCGCGCAGTCATGGCTGAGGGCTGAACTTTGCATGCCTTAGGGGATAGAGACTCAAGACAGCCCAGCAAAAAGCGAAAGTCAGGGAGTTCCTTGAGAGCTGGAGACAACTTTGAATGCTTTTTCAACCCACATAAAGCTTCCTCAGTGGAGGGGGGAAGCCTTACAGGTACAATGTATTTGGGCACAGCCTCTCCCCAAATCACCGTGGCCTGTGGCTAACCAGGACACTATGAAGACACAGAGGTAGCCTGGAGGGAACCAGGCCACAGAACAGAAATACGAATTTAAAAAGTAAGTAGGGGTGCCTGGCTGGCTCAGTCGGTGGAGCGTGCGACTCTTGATCTCAGGGTTGTGAGTTCGAGCCCCACGTCGGGTGTAGAGATTACTTCAAAACAAAGCAAAACAAAAAACTAAGACAACAGGGGCCACATGCATGGAAGAGGCAGATTCTACCGTAGAAGTACAAGGAGATTTTTTTTTTATTTTTAATTTTTTTTTTCAACATTTATTTATTTTTGGGATAGAGAGAGACAGAGCATGAACGGGGGAGGGGCAGAGAGAGAGGGAGACCCAGAATTGGAAACAGGATCCAGGCTCTGAGCCATCAGCCCAGAGCCTGACGCGGGGCTCGAACTCACAGACCGCGAGATCGTGACCTGGCTGAAGTCGGACGCTCAACCGACTGCGCCACCCAGGCGCCCCACAAGCAGATTTCTAAGAGGACCGCCACCCCTTGGAAAACTGAGGTCTGTCAGCTGATAAGTGGATGACTGAAACGTGGTGTATTCATATAGTGGAATACCATTAGGCAGTAAAAAGGAATGGTGTACTGACACAGGCTATAATGTGGGTGAACCTTAAAAGCATTATACTAAGTGAAAGAAGATAGCTCCATTTATATGAAATGTCAAGAATAGAGAAATCCATTCATAATAGCATCAAAAAGACCAAAATACATATAAATGAATTCAGTGAGAGAAGTTTAATCAAAGGTAGTAAGTATACCCAAATAGGGAGGAACATATTGCCATGTTTATAGGTTGGAAGACTTAATATAGTTAACGTGGCAGTTTCCCCCAAATTAATCTATAGGTTCAACAACGTTGTCAAAATCTCAGAAGGGATTTTTAGAGAAGTACTTATAGAGAAAACAGAGTCTAAAATTCATATGGAAATGCAGAATCTAGAATAATCAAAGTGACTTTAAAAAAGAAGTAAGTTGGGGGATGTGTAGTACCTGGTTTCACAACCTACCATAAAGCTACAGTAGCAAAGACTGGTATTTGCATCAGGATAGACATATAGATCAGTGGAACAGAATGTCTAGAAATAGTTGTATTTCCTGTGTGGTCCACTGCTTTTCAACAGAGGTACTGATGTCATTCAGTAGGGACACCATAGTCTTCTCAGGAAACAGTACTGCCACAATTGGATACCCATGTGAACTAAAATGTGCTTGACTTTTACTTTACAACACACACAAAAATAAACTTGAAATGGATCATAGGAAATATAAAGAAGGAAACATAGCAGGAGGTTTTCTTGTCTTGGGTTAGACAGAGACTTAGTAAATAAGATCTAAAAAGCATGAGGTATATAAAAGAAAAAATGATAAACTGGACTTCATCAAAATTGCAGTTTTCTTTTCAGAAGACACCACTGTTAAGAAAATGAAAAGTCAGGCCACATATTGGGAGAAAATACTTATAAAACAGATAATCTGATAAAGGATTTGTGTCTTGAAAATATATGAAGAGCTCTCTTAAAACTCAATCATAAGAGAGTAACCTAATTTAAAAATGTGCAAAAGATTTGGATAGACATTTTACCAAAGAAGGTACATGAATGGTAGGTAAATGCACACATGAAGAGATTTTCAACATCATTAATCATTAGGGAAACGCAAATTCAAGCCGTAAGATACTGCTGTGCACCCACTCTACTGGCTAAAATTAAAAAAGACTGACAGTCCATGTGTTGGCAAGGATGGAAAAACAAACAAACACAAAAAAACCCAGAATACTCACACATTGGTAGTGGGAATATAAAATGGTACAGCCATTGTTGGAAAACGTTTGTTAAAAAGTTCAGCATACGCTTAACATATGACCCAGCAATTCCGTCCCTAGGTAGGCCATCAGGAGAAGTAACAGCATATATCTAGACAAAAACTTACATACAGTGTTCATAACAGCTTTATCTATGGTTGTCGAAAATTAGAAATTGTGTAAATGCCCATCAGCAGATGGGTGGATAAGCAAATTGTTACACAGTAAAGGAAAGCAATGGACTGCTGATATATACAACAGCATGTATGAATCTCAAAGTGATTATACTGCATGAAAAAAGGCTGGCACCCCCCCTCCCCCCCACCCCAGAGTAAAATACAGTCTGATTCCATTTAGGTGAAATTATACAAAATGCAAACTAACTGATTGTGACAGAGCAGATCATTGGTTGCCTGAGGATGGCTTAGGGGAGGAGGGAGAAACGGATTCTCAAGGGACGGGTACAGTGAAGCATTGGGGTGATTATAGATTCATTATCTTGATTATGCATGATAGTTTCATGGGTGTGCACATATGTAAAAGTTCATCGAATTGCATATTTTAAACGTGCAATTTATTATATAGGAGTCCTACCCCAATTAGGTTATAAAAATTGTGCCCATTCAAAAAGCAAGCAGATGTTCATAGCAGCATTATTTGCGATAGATAAAAACTAAAAACAATCCAGTTTGTCAACTGGTGACTAGATGAGGAAAATGGTCATACAGTGGAGTATTATTTAGCCACGAGAAAGAAGGAAACACTAATTCACACTACTGATAGATGCTACAACACGGATAAACCTCAAAAACATTGTGGCAGCTGAATGAAGTCAGAAACCGAGAACTGTGTATTGTATGATACCATTCATATGAAAATTTCAGAAAAGGCAAAGCCATGGGTAGATCCGTGGTTGTCTGGGGCCAGAGGTGGGAGCCGAGACTAGCCATAAACAGGTACAAGGGAACTGTTGTGTCAGTGGAACTATTCTTGGTGATAGTTGTGCTGCAGTTGAATAAATTTACAAAGCATGTCTAACTGTACCCTTAAAATGGATGACTTCCGTGGCCTGTAGATTATACCTTAATAAAGCCATTAAAAGGTGATTAACCACTCAACATTTTAAATTCTCTTTAAGATGACCATTCAAGAAATTGGACTAGATTGCTGATTTCATTGTTTTCTATTGCTTTGGCATACTTTGGTGAGACCAATTAAACTGATGTTCTATGCCAAGTACTTTTTGGGATTCTAATTGTAAAACAGGAATCATTATTAGTTGTCTTTCATGGAATTTAGTGGCTAGTAACCACTGTTTTTCCCTTGCACATGAACACTGATTTTATGTTTAATAATTGTTACCCCCCCCCCCCCCCGCCACTGCTGGAAGAAATGGTGGCCTCTTAGATTAATATTCTGTTCGTGTAAAGCAGTTCCAACATGTGGGGGGTAGGTTATCAGGAAGGAATTTGATGATGGAGTAATACTTTTGCATTTAAAAAACATTTTTTTAACGTTTATTTTTTATGTTTGAGACAGAGAGAGAGACAGAGAATGAACGGGGGAGGGTCAGAGAGAGGGAGACACAGAATCTGAAACAGGCCCCAGGCTCTGAGCTGTCAGCACAGAGCCCGACGCGGGGCTCGAACTCACGGACCGCGAGATCATGACCTGAGCCGAAGCCGGCCACTTAACCGACTGAGCCACCCAGGCACCCCTGCATTTAAACATTTTTAATGTTTATTGATTTTGAGAAAGAGCGAGTGCAGGCACGTGGGAAGGGCAGCGAGAGAGGGAGCAGCCTCCACGCCCAGTATGGAGCCCAGTGAGGGGCTGGATGTCATGACTGTGACATCCTGACCTGAGTTGATATCAAGAGTTGGATGCTCAACTGACTGAGCCCCCAGGAGCCCCACCTTTGCAGGTTTTAGATAGAGAAAGGCACACCTTTCTAGGTGTTGGGTGTCCACCCACGTGTCTCCAGCCCCATGTTTGTGGAGATATCAGGTAATCTGGGCATAAGATCCTTTGGGTGTGGGGATGGGGAAATAGACTGCAAACAAGAGAAGTCCTTCCAGAGCCCTTTTTCAGCTGGGTCTGGCCATGTTCTGTACCAGACTAGGAGTCAGGATCTCCGGGGTTAGTGACTTCATGCCTGCCTTCACCTCCATGTCTTCATATATAAAATCGGAAATGGAAGTTTGCTTTTTTCGGTAAAAGTGAGTCTCTATTAGAAAGTTGCCTAATTTTGATGAAAAATCAAGAATCCTGGAACATTTTGCTCACGATTCTGCTTCATTCTATGCAAATTAGAGTAATTTACTTTGAAAACAACCAGAATCATTTGGTTTGACTAAACCAAATGACTGGAAGTTATTAATTCATTTTCCCAAATAAAGTAATTCTACTTTTCCCCGTTTTTCCTCCCCCCCAAACAAATCCTTTATTCAACAAAGATTTATAGGCACTCTGAAGTTGAGATAAACCTGCAAAAATAACGGAAGCATGGGGTGGGGTAGGGGCTGATATCTAACCTGCCTTCAGTAGGGGTACGGGGGCTGTACAGAGAGGGGCTGGGAAAGCTCCGGGGAAGGGCATGTGGAGAGCTGAGTTTTGAAGGGTATATAGGACTTGGCTGTTATCCAGGCGGTGGGGCCGGGGGGGGGGGGGGAGTTTGCTGGAGACTTGAAAGCTGTGGCATTGGCTTTAAAGAAGAGAGAAGAGGGTGAAGAGATTCGGTGAGTGGGGGTGACTTTTGACTTTGTGACTGTCAGAATTTGAAGGATTAAGGGAGAAAACAAAGGAGTCAAGATAAGTTCAGCCTCAGCCGTCTTAACCAAGTGGTGGTATCATTCATTGACCTGGGAACAGAAGGCCCCCAAAATTAGTTTTGCTTCTTGTTTTGGGAAGACAAGAATTCACTTTGGAGGTGTTACCAGAGGAGTGCAGCTGTTCGCACACACTCGATTGAACCTAAAAGATGATGCTCTGACCCCTTGTCCAGCTTTGTCAGGACACCCATGGAGCATTAGGGACAAGAGTGAAAACTCGACATGGTCTTGGTGGTCTGTGTTGGTGCAGCATCACAGGCTGTCGAGTCTGTCACATGTGCACGGGTAAGATCACCCTTGAAAATGGCAGTCACAGAGTGCAGAAATTCTGGCACATGAAAACCTGTCACATTTAAGAATTTAGTAGTTCCTTTGGTTACTCTTTTCTCCCTGATCTCTCCTCTCTGGGTTTTTATCATTTGTAAAGTATACTCTTTGTCCTTCTTTCCTATAAAAAAGATGAAAATGGGTGAAGTTTAGAAAAGACCGCCCAACCTTTCACGTGCATCAGGTCATTTAGCTTTTAAAACAACCTTGTAAAGGAGGTACTTTTAATCATACTGGCTCACGCTAAAGATTTATAGTAAAGATGTTTGGAAGTCAACAGATTTAAAGTTTTTGACGTGCCATTAGCACAAAATATAAATTCTTATTCAGGTCCGTTGACTGTAGCATGTAAACAAGGGTGGCAATTTATTTTGGAAATTCTATTTATTTCTGCCTTGTCCTTCTTTTGAAAGCACTTTGGTAACAAGTAGATTCATGATCCGTAAAATAATACCCTACTTTATACTTTCTGAGAATATTTTCTAAGAATCATTTCGAAAATAACTTTCTCATGAAAACGTTTGCCAATTACTTACTTTTCTTTTTTTTAATAATCACGAATATATATTAAACCAAAGATGCTATGTAAGCAGTTGCTTTAAAACTACATCCAAACAGAAGTTAAAATTAGGTTCTACCTATGGCTTCAGATTTATCTTTTAGTAATATGTGGTCAGATCTTGCTTTAAATGTATTCTTGATTGAAATACCTTGAGGAAGTAAGTTGGTGGACCTCAGGCTGTTCCCTTGTCTATAAAATGAAGACCAGGAAATACCTGCTCCAGTGATGTAAAAATAACTTCTTGGGTTTAGTTTAAGTGCGTGTACACAGGCAGTTCCCTTTTGTACCACAAGAGGGAGTGCCTGCGTTGTCGCTAACCTGAGCTGAGCTCTGAAGTCCTTTCTAAAATGTGGTTGCAAAGTTCCAAATGAGTGGATTGCTGGGAAAATGAGAAGGGAAAAGATTGTTTTGACAGTGTCACGGGAAGGAGGTACTCAAAACACAGTGATGAAAGGGAAGGGATTGAATTTTAAGATACGAAGGCTTTTGCTGACATACATCATTACAGATTTCCATTCCCAGTCAACAACCCTTCTTCTTTGCTTGTATCCTCTGAGAATTTTGATTTATTTTGTTTTCTTCCTTCTTTGCAACTGTATCTATAAATCTTTTGTATCAAACAAATACAGAACCCAAAGTTTAGTTTCTCAGTAGTGGTCCTGAACAATGAATATTGGTTAAAGATAAATTGGATTGTTGATGCTCTATGCCTTCGACATGTACAACATGTTTGTTTGCCTTAAATTAGCAAATCAGAAAGATTTGAATGTTTTCATCCTGCCTTTCTCCCTCCATACTTTTTTTTTTCTTTGTTCATGCTTCTGAATTCTTTTATGTGATGTTTTCCTGTCATACATAGCTCAGAAGGTTGGGTGTGGACAAGGAAAAACATTGTTCTGTGGGTGAACCCTAGGGACGTGGAAGTAATTATATTATACAGTGAAATTTAAAAATTTGAGACCAAGATCAAAGCCAAACAAAAAAAGTGAATTTGGCAATTGTGGAATTATCCCAGTAAATTTAGGTTAATATTCAGTTTATCTCAGCTGTGTGAATATTTCACGTCAATGTTGGTTTTTTAATTTAAATCATCCCTTTATGATATAAAGATAATCCCTTTATTTTGCTAATGTTTGTATTATAAATACAAAAGTCATGAGCCCATCGTGTTTTATGTAACGGTAATTATACTGTTAACGCTTTTTGTATTAGAAAATTTTCTGAATTTAGGAAAACAACAATCCCAGGCATCTGGGATTATTACTCTGAACCCTGCTTTTAGAAGATTTCTCTGGAGCTTGTTTCTAGTAATAAATTTGTCCAAGTTTGGGGTCAGACTGTTCTGGTTCAAGTATGGAACCACTGTGTTTGAAACTTGACAAAAGCACACTTATCCCTATAATTTCATTTTCACTTGTTTGAAATCTGGTAATTTCTTGAGCAGGAAAAACAGAAGTGGAATTACTATAGAAATTATGCCCATTTTATCTGTATAGCAGCCAGTTTAAAAAACCATCATTGCTGGGACCCTGTAAAGAGTTATAAAACTTATAAATACCTTTGAGATTGCAACATTCAAAAGAGAAAACATGAAAGAAAAAACTCTGTAGCTCTATTTTCTTTGCTTCTACTGCAGAATTTGTTCTTGTTTCCAAATGTGGGCACACCCATGGTAATCTGTTGTTCACATGGATGTCATCCGTCTTGTTTTGGTAAAAAGAAGGTAGAGGACAGTTGAGACAGGGGCAAGCTGTTCCTTTTATTAAAAAAATGTTTTTTAAGTTTATTTGTTTTGGGAGAGAGAGAGAGAGAAAAAAAAAATGAGTGCACGTGAACAGGGAAGGGAAGAGAGAGAATCCCAAGCAGGCTCCGTGTTGTGAACGCAGAGCCCAGTGCAGGGCTCAATCCCACGACCGTGAGATCATGACCTGAGCCGAAATCGAGTCGGATGCTTAACTGACTGAGCCATCTGTTCATTTTCTTTTAAAGTTACTTTAAAAATTAAAGAATATTTCAGGCATAGGAAGGAAGTATAAGGAATATTAAAGAATTGAAGTGTTACGTGTTACGTAGTTATTAAAACATGGTATGTATCGTTCCATAAGCCTGACCCTCTTCCTGCCTTACAGAGGTGTAATGTCCTGAATTTGGTGTTTATCATTCTCATGCATATTTTTACACTTTTCTAAGTACAGATTTATTCCTAAACCTAAATAGAAGGTACGTGATTTTTACCCTTTTAACCAGTCTCTGAATGTACATTATTGTTAACCGTAGGCACAGTGTTGGACATCGTATCTCTGGGAATTTTCCATCTGGCACTACTGAAACTTTCTATACACTGAATAGCAATCCCTCATTTCCCCTAAAAACCATCTTTCTCCTTTGAGCTTTTATGAGTTTGACTGTTTCGGATACCTCATATAAGTGGAAATCATGCAGTATTTATCCTTCTGTGACTGGCTTGTGTCACTTGGTGTGATGGCCTCAGGGTCCTTCCGTGTTGTCACATACAGCAAGATTTCCACCTTTTTAAAGGCTGATTAATACTCCCTTGTTTGTATGTGTCACATTTTCTTTCATTCATCTGTTGATGGGCATTGAGGTTGTTTCCACCTCTTTGCTGTTGTGAATAATGCTGCAGTAAACGTGCAAGTGCAAATATCTCTTTGAGATCCTGGTGTCCTATGTTTTAGATAAATATCCAGAGGTGGAATTGTTGGATCATATTATAGTTCTATTTTTAATATTTTAAGGAGCCTCCATACAGTTTTCTGTAGTAGCTGAACCATTTTAAATTCCCATCAGCAGTGCACAAGGGCCTCTATTTCTTCACATCCTTGCCAGCTTTTGTTACTTTTTTTGTGTTTCTTTTTTTAAAGATTTTTCTTTTTAATTTTCTAATTTTTTAAAAGTAATCTCTCCACTCAACATGGAGCTTGAACTCACAACCCTGAGATCAGCAATTGCACATTCTGCTGACTGAGCCAGCCGGGTGCCTGTTGTTTTTGTTTTTGTTTTTGTTTTTGTTTTGTTTTGTTTTGTTTTGTTTATAATAGCCATTCTAACAGGTGCGGGGTGATAACCTCATGGTTTTATTTGCATTTTCCTGATGATTGGTGATGCTCAGCATCTTTTTATAATACCTGTTGCCCATTTGTATGTCCTTTTTGGAAAAATGTCTATTCAAGTCCTTTGTGCATTTTTTAATCGTGTTCATCTGTCTATCTTTATCTATTTTTCTGTTGAGTTGTAGAGGTCCCTATATATTATGGATATTAATTCCTTACCGGATATGTGGCTTGCAAATATTTCCTTCCATTCTCTAGGTTTCCTTTCACTTTGTGGATTGTTTCCTTTGCTGTGCAAAGTCTTTTTAGTTTGGTGTAGTCCCACGTGTCTGTTTTTGCTTTTGTTGCAAGACCAGTGTCATGAAGCTTTTCCCCTATTTTTTTTTTTTTTGGCACTAGAACCGTTTTAATATATGATACGTATCTGCCAATCAGAGAAGAGGTTTATGCGTGTACAACTTTATCAGTTAACATCTGCAAGCATACATGACAGTGATCTCAATTTATAAATTCATCAGGGTCAGAGCAATGGACCAGTGTCTCTTTACTGCTCTGCTTACCAGCTGTAAATTACAGATGCATTAGTGTCCTTTTGTTGCTCTTCCTTGACTCTCCTTGTCCAGAGACATTTTGTTGTCAAGTTTCAGTGCAGCTCACCTCCAGCCAAAGGTAATCTTTTTAGATAAGTGCTCAGTTGCTACGAATTTTGCTTATAATTATAACCTATTTAATCACAGAAGCAGCTCTGCAGACGTGAAGTTCAAGGTTGCATACAATAACAGATCACAGTTTTGAAGTCGAGCACAGATTAAAAACCACAGATGTACCACTTATGTAAGACACACACCAGTCATCTTTTAAGCTGCACGGTGACTCCGTATGAACATTATTTTTTTTTTAAGTTTATTTATTTATTTTGAGAGAGATGGAGAGGGAGAGAATCCCAAGCAGGCTCCAGACTGTTAGTGAGGAGTCCTATGTGGGGCTCTAACTCCCGAACTGTGAGAGTATGACCTGAGCTGAAGTCGGATGCTTAACTGACTGAGCCTCTCGGGCGCCCCTTTGTGAACATTATGTTTTATTTGTTGTGTATTTTTTTAATGTTTATTTACTTTTGAGAGAGAGAGACACAGAGCGTGAGCGGGAGAGGGTCAGAGAGAGAGGGAGACACAAAATCTAAAGCAGGCTCCAGGTTCTCAGTTGTCAGCACAGAGCCCGTGCAGGGCTCGAACTCACAAACTGCGAGATCATGACCTGAGCTGAAGTCGGATGCTTAACGGACTGAGCCACACAGGCTCCCCTTTATGAACATTATTATTATTATTATTATTATTATTTTTAAAGTGCATCTATGACAATCAGTCACACAAAGTTTTTCAGTGCCAAGTACCAGTTGGTCATGAAACGTGAGTGAGCTTGAGGCACTGTCCATTCCTAAGGTTCAGCCAGAGACTGGCCAGAGCATTGGAACACCTCTGCTTAGGAAGGCTGTTTCCCTCCCTTCTTTCCCTCACCTTTTCGTTTGGTGTTTGGCTGCACATGGCTGGAATGCTTTTGATCATTTTGCAAGTCAGGAGAACCAGTGATCTAAAACTATGCCAGGATCCTAAGTAGTCCTGTCTGTCCGTTTCAGGCTGCTGGTTGGTAGGTCCCTCTCAGGGCCTTCATTCCTCCTCCTGTGACTCCCAGAACGTTGATCAGAAGGTCAGAGCATCATCACCTCTAACTCTTTGAACTAATGCCTGGCTGACACTGGAACGTCCAGCCCGGTCTCTTTGAAAATCACTCACAAAAAGAGCTTCTGCAGGGCTTCATAAAACCTGGAATTGCTATGAAGATGTCTGATCTTTATAATCCAGGCAGTGAGCATTGAAGGGAAGCTTCCAGGAGGCAGTTGGGTCCTTACAATGCAAGCAATCAGTGGTTGAATTAAAACGCAAGCTTGAAGCTCCATAACCCTGGGTGGAAAGAGAAGCTAAGGACTGGTTGAGATAGCTGGTGGCTGCACCGGTACCCATAGGGCTGAGTGTGTCCCCTGGTCCAGGAAGCTGGTGACACATGGGGGTCAGGTGACATCCTTGGCCCGTGCCCCCAAATAGGAAGCTGAGCAGCATATCCTTGACCGTCGTCTGAAGCCTGTGTATGGATCACAGGCTAGGACCTGTGTATGCAGGAAGAGGAGGGGGACAAGGAATATGACAGTGGGGACACAGAATCTGGAGTCCAGATAGACTCGAGAGCACTGCTTCTGGAAATGGTGGGCACTGAGGTGCTAGAGAAGGGAGCGAATTGGCCGCTTGTTCCACTCTGTGAACTCGGTTCCTGACCTGGAGATTTCTTCATTTTGGCTTTGTTTGACTTGGTTTTGACCTCCCTTCTGTTGTTGCTGCTGCTACTGGCAGCACTTAGCCCGTTGATTCTTAAGCCTGGTTCTTTTTCCTGGACCTGGACAAGCTGATTTTCAGCACCACCTCCACGGCATGAAGATGTCAGGGTACCAGGTCTTAGCAGACAGCACTTCGAGCGTGTCTGGCTGCACCTGGGTGAACGTTGTCCTCTCCTGACTCTGTTTGGGTGGTGGGGGGTGGCCAGGTGGCCCACTGAGGGGCGCAGCAGGTACATGCCCGAAGTGGTCAGACTCAGCCCATTGACTGTGTAAGGTGATTGCTTAAGATACCCTGCTAACGTTTGGACGTGCAACGTGCAATGTTTGGAAGTACCCTCTCGATTGGGGGTACCCAGCTAGAAGGTCTCTCTTCTCCTGGGGTGGGCAGGTTCTGGGTCCTTGGTAGGTGGGTTTGGAGTGATGGAACTAAGGGCAAGGCAGACAGACAGAGGTGCTGTTCTGTAGGCATCCTCTTCCTGTGTTTTCTTCTAGAAGTCGTCCAGCTTCAGGCCTTAGGATTCAGTCTCTAACCCACTTTGAGTTGACTTCTGTATGTGGTGTGAGATCAGGGTCCAGTTTCATTCCTTTGCATGAGGATATCCAGTTTTTCTGATTATTTATTGAAGACATTATCCTTTCCCTTTTGTGTCCTCTTCCTCCTGGCACTCTTATTGAAGACCAGTTGTGGGGTGTGCGTGTGGGTGTATTTTTGGGCTCCCTCTTTGGTTCCATTCGTCTCCATGTCGGTCTTTACACCAGGACCAGTTTGAGAAGAATTCACTTTAGTGCCTTTTAAAATATTTGGTAGAATTCACCAGGGAAGCTGTTGGTCCCGTGCTTTTCTTTGTTGGGGCGCCTTGGATTACTGATTGTACTTCTTACTAGTTAGAGATCTGTTCAAATTTTCTGTTGCTTCTTAATTTGGTCTCTGCAGGTTGTGTATTTCTAGGATTTTTTTCCATTTCTTTTCCATTTCCATTTTTTTCCATTTTCCAGTTTGTTAACCTTGTTTGATCAAACCTTGTTTGATCCTTTTAGTTTCTGTGGCATCAGTTATATTGTCTCCTCTTTCATTGCTGATTTTATTTATTTGAGCATTCTTTTTTTTCTTAGTCTAGCTAAAGGCTTGCCAATTCTGTTGCTCTTTTTTTTTAAAAAAAACAAGTTTTAGCCTTTTTTTTCCCTATTTGCTCTCTTTTTTAATTTATGCTCTAATCTTTATTCTTTCCTTCTTGCTGCTAACTTTAGACTTCAGTTTGCTCTTTTTCAAGTTCCTTGAGGTGTAAGGTTAGCTTATTTATTTGGGAATCTTTCCTCTTTCTTAACGTGGGTGTTTCTCACCAAGAACTTCCCTCTTAGTATCGCTTCTGTCATATCCCAGAAGTTTTAATATGTTGTGTTTTCATTTTCGGTTTTTTTTCCAAGATATTTTCTAACTTTCCTTTTGATTTCGTTCGTGACCCATTGGTTGTTCAAGAGCGTGTCAGTTAATTTTCACATGCTTGTGAGTTTTCCCAGTTTTCCTTCTGCTTTTGATTTCTGGTTTCATTCCACTGTGGTCAGAAAATATACTTGGTATGATTTCAGCCTTCCTAAATTTGCTGTGGCGCATGTTTTCAAACAAGATATAAATTGTATCTGTTGAAAGAAAGTAGAGTTCCAAGGAACGCAGACTCTGAGAAGCAGATAAACATGCAGGAAGTTTACTAAGGAAGTTTTAGGATTAACGCCTGCGAAAGAGACGGAAGCAGGACTGGGCAGAGAGAGAGACTGGGCTGCGGTGCAGTCACAAGGAAGCCCTCAGCCCATCCCAAGGGGAGTGGAGAGGCGGGCTAGCCCTTCAGAATTGCCCCAGCTCTGGGTGAGGGGTCAGGCACTGAGCTGCCCCTGGAGAGGGGACATGACTTGGGCGAGGTGACCCTGCTCAGCTGAGAACTGTCAGCTTGCAGCACTCCCAGTGGCTGGGGGAGGAAGCCCTTCAGCGCTAAAGGAGACCTAGCGGCACAAAGATCTCAGGGTTCACCGCGGTGCATGTTGTGTGTTCTGTTCTTGCCTTCTTGGCCCAATACTATTTTATTTAAGGTTTGTTTATTTTATTTTGAGAAAGAGCGTGAGCAGGGGTGGAGCAGAGAGAGAGAGAGAGAGAAAGAGAGAGAGAAAGAAATTCGAGCAGGTTTCACACTAAGCCAGATGCAAGGCTCCATCTCACAACCGGGAGATTGTGACTTGAGTGGAAGTCAAGACTTGGACGCTTAACCGACTGAGTTACCCAGGTGCCTCTTAATTTTACGTTTTTTGAGATTTGTTCATATTAATGTCCGTAGCTGTAGTCACCCATATTAATGGTCTTGCAATACTCAGTTTTTTTCCTAAATGTTTACTTAGTTTTGAGAGAGAGAGGGAGAGAGATAGAGTCTGAGTGAGGGAGGGGTAGAGAGAGAGAGGGAGAGACAGAAGCAAGAAGCAGGTTCCAGGCTCTGAGCTGTCAGCACAGAGCCTGACGCGGGGCTCGAAGCCATGAACTTTGAGATCATGATGTGAGCTGAAGTTGGATGCTTAACTGACTGAGCCACCCAGGCGCCCCTCCGGTATTCAGTTTTATAAATATGTCATAATTTTTAAATAGATTTCCCTATTGACTGACATTGAAGTTTTGCAGTGTTTCACTGTTAAAAAAAAATGTGGCTATGAACATTTTTTATATATCTCCTTAATGTATGTACTTAGTTCATCTGGTTATGTAACCAGAAAATTCCTGGGTCTTAGGATATGGACAACTTCAACTTTCATAACTACACTGTAATGAAATTTCTCCCTGAAGTGGTTTTACCTTGCTTTATACCCTTAAGACACTTGTCATGGTCAGACTAATTTTTCCAGTTTCATGGATATGAAATGGTATCTCAGTGTGGTTTTAATTAGAATTTTGTTGAATTCTGGTGAGATTGAGAATTTATGTGTTTGTTAGCTCCTGGGGTTTCTACTGTGAAGTGTGAATTCCAATTACGTGCCCATTTTCCTATTATTTTATTTTATTTTATTTTATTTTATTTTATTTATTTTATGCTTTTTACACGGTGTTTTAAATTTATTTTTAGAGACAGCAAGAGAGCAGGGGGTAGAGAGAGAGAGAGAGAGAGAGAGAGAGAATCCCAAGCAGTCTCTGCACTATCAATGCAGAGCCTGACATGGGGCTTGAACCCACAAGCCATGAGATCATGACCTGGACTGAGATTGAGAGCTGGGTGCTTAACTGACTGAGTCATCCAGGTGCCCCTCTTTTTTTTTTTTTTTTAAGTTAATTTGTAGACAGTCTTTATATATTTTTCTTATCCATTCTTTGTTATCTCTATGTGTATACTTTCCTCCTGGTTTGGGGCTTAATTGTTCACTTTTGAAATAATACATTTCGCTGAATAAGAGTTCCCTTTAGATGCAGTCAGATTTAACTAGTCCTTTTCTTTGGCATTCTTTGTGCCTTATTTTTAAAATTCTTCCTTAGGCCAGGTCGTATAGAAATATTCTCCTCCGTTTTCTACTACAAGTTTTGAAAGTTTTGCTTTCCACGGTTTCACCTGCAACCCATTTAAAATGGAGTTATGTGTCTGTTGGGAGGTCTAGAAACCTCGTGTTATTTTTCTCTGGACAGCAGGTTTTCCTGGCAATGCTTGTGAACCGGTTCATCTTGGCTGCACCACAGTGCGGTGCGGTGCGGTCCTGTGGTCCATTTGTGGAGACCTTTTGGGGGTTATCTTACGCTCTGGCCTACTTGTTCCCCCCCCCCCCCCCGCTCCAATTTCACACTTTCTTTATTGTCTTTATTTCTCTGTGTTGTGTTGTTGTCTGGTAGAACCAATCCTCCCCTCTCTTTGTTCTTCTTTAAAACTGTTGTTACTTTTTGTCTTTTGATCTCTGATACGCATTTTAGAGTTGCGTCCATTGAAAAACCTTCCTTTGATTGAGTTCATGCGCTGAATTTATAGATTAATTTGAGGAGAATTGGCATCTTTGTAGAACAGTGGGTGTTTCCCAGTGTTTTCTTTTTTTTACTGTTTATTTATTTATTTTGAGAGAGCAAGCACGAGCGGGGAAGGGGCAGAGAGAGGGAGAGAGAGAGTCTCCAAGCAGGCTCCACAGTGTCAGCCCAGAGTCCGGTGGACACTTAAGTCGGGCGCCCGGGTGGCTCGAGTCGGTTGAGCGTCTGGCTCTTGCTCTTGGCTCAGGTCAGGATCTCACGGTTCATGAAATCGAGCCCCATGTGGGTTCTGTGCTGACAGTGTGGAGGGAGCCTACTTGGGATTCTCTATCTCCTCTCTCTCTGCCCCTCCCCCATTCTCTCTCTCTCTCTCAAAAGTAATAAATAAACATTAAAAAAAGAGCGAGACGCATAACCGACTGAGCCCACCCAGGCGCCCCTCACTGTTTTCTTTAATACCCACATGTAGGTCCTCTTACTGTACACAACATTTTTGTAACTTACCTTTCTACTTGAATACACTTTCATGTTAATAAATAAATGTCTCCACCAGCAATTTAACAACTACACGATAATCCACGTGGCTAGAGAGTCATTTATTTAATCGTGACCGTATTGACATTTAGATGAACATGTTTCACAGTGATTATTCTGGAACTCCATCTTTCTCATGACAAAATTATACATGCAGCTACGTTTTATTCTAGTACTGCTGGGATATTGTATATAATTAAGTATTTATCTGAGATGTGTTCAGGTGTAAGGTGCGAGAAAAGTATCTAACTGATTTCCTCCCCATATGGTTAACCAGTTTTCGTGTACTTTGTCCTTTTGGTTTGACTGTCTTTGCCTGTTTTGTGTCACCACCCAGCAGCCATCACCAGTGCACACCGTAAATGTTTGAGTAAGTGAACCAGTTTTTAATGTTTGCTTTATTTTCAGAGGTGTTTTCTTCTGCGTTGACCTGTCGGTTCAAGCCAGTACCACGCTGTTGGAATGATCAGAGCCACTGGAACAAGACTCCCCTCTCCTCCTCCTCCTCCTCCTCCTCCTCCTCCTCTTCCTCCTCCTTCTCCTTCTTCATCATCATCATCATCACACTTTTTCAGATTTTCCTAGGCTATTTCTGCACCACTTTTTCCCCCTTGAACTTTAAGTAATTGGCCACCGTCCCTTTAAAACTGTTATAATTTCGATTGACAGTATATTCATTTTCTGAAGAAATTTGAAGATGTTTATATGTAAAGTTTCTGGCCTAATAAGTACTGCATATTCCTCTAGTCTGTAGATTCTGGAATTGTTGGGTTAGAGAAGATAAATCCCCAGATTTCCTTTTCGATTGAAATTCAGGGCAATTAAAGAAATTCGTTGCAGCCAACAGAATCCTAGCACATGTTTATTCTGTAAAGACAAAACGTTTTTCTATATTGAGCAGCACTTCAGCGGCTTTGCCTCCTTCTTTTTTTTTTTTTCAACGTTTATTTATTTTTGGGACAGAGAGAGACAGAGCATGAACGGGGGAGGGGCAGAGAGAGAGGGAGACACAGAATTGGAAACAGGCTCCAGGCTCTGAGCCGTCAGCCCAGAGCCCGACGCGGGGCTCGAACTCACGGACCGCGAGATCGTGACCTGGCCGAAGTCGGACGCTCAACCGACTGCGCCACTGCCTCCTTCTTAAAAAACACGGCTCACATGGTACCACACGCTCCCTGTCCGGACAGATACTTGCAAATAGGTAACAACTGACGTGCTGTTTGGTCAAAGACCTGGTTTTTCTTTAATATGGCCTACCCTCTCCCCTTTCTCCCACCAACCCTTAAAGGAATTCTGTGCCCTCACTTCTCTGGTTTACCTTTTTTAGGGTAAAGAAATAGGCTACAAAGCTCGTGGGCACGAGGGAAGTCTGCATAACTCTTTTTCACACCTGCTTGGATTCTGGCAGTGGTATTTGCTAAGTGGGGATGAAGGCTGGTTTGTCATGTGTTCTCGCAGAGCACTGATGGCTGCAGGCCAACCCATTTAGCCTTTGTTTTTTTTTCTTGCATAAAACTGCCTATTTTTCACTTCAGATGGGGGTGTTAGGCACTTGAGAGATGTTTGTTCTCGTCACATGCACGCCATCTGTGATCTCCTGGCATCCGACGCAGGTTCCCAGGTTGGCCAGAGTGTCCGCGGGTCAGTGCACCGGATGGTCAGGGTCCTAGCCTATGTGTGTTGGTGGAAGCAGTGCTACTGAACACACTCAAGTATCCGACTGGGGCTGTGGACTCAGTTTTGGAAAGTTCGAAGAAGCCCTTTATGTAGAATAATTTCAGCCTTGAAGAAAAGTCACAAAGATAGTACAGAGAGCTCCCATATGCCCCTCACCCCATTACCCCAACTGCTGCTTCTTACATTATCCTGCGACATCTGTCACAATTAAAGAGCACGCGTTGCTACGTTACTATTAACTAAAACCCGCACTTTGTCCACATTTCACTGGTTTCTCCCTAACGTCGTTTTCCTGTTCTGGGATCCACATTCCATTTTATTGTCCTGCCTACTTCACTTCTTCTGGTCTGTGACAGTTTCTCAGACTCTCCTTGTGTCTGATGACATTGTCAGTTTGGGGAGTACTGGTCAGATACCTTGTAGAATTTCCCTCAGTTTGGGTTTTTCTCGTGGTTTTTCCTGATTGGACTGGAGTGATGGGCTTTTGAGAGGAAGACCACAGAAGCGAAGTGATATTCCTGCCACATTGTATGAAGGGGACATGCCTTGTCCCTCATGATGTTGACCTTGATCACCTGGCCAGGGTAGTGTTGCCAGGTGTAAATTTCTTTCCCACCTTCTTCCATTCTCTGCTCTTTGGAAGCGAGTCACTAAGCACAGCGTAGACTCAATTTAAGAGTTTCGTTAACTGTCTCATCTACCTGTGCCCTATTATGTCTAAGCCACGTCTATTATTTTGTTGTACTCCAAATGCGTAGATTTTGTGTTTAAAGCCTTAAGAATAAATAAAAGTTTCTTAGGCTTAAGTGGGATTTGAAGTATCTAGTAGCTGTATTGAGTCTTCATTCCATTCCTTTTATGTTTGGTTTATTGGTTTTATTAAAAAAATCTTCATACCCTGGGGGTACCTGACTGGCTCAGTCTGTGAGCAAGCGACTCTTGATCTCAGGTTGTGAGTTCGAGCCCCACATGGGGCACAGAGCTTACTTTAAAAAAAAAATTGTAAAAATCTTCATACCCTGGACGCTATCTCCTGTACCACACAGCCTACTTTGTTCTGCTCAGATGGTTGCACAGCCTGTACTTTATTCTTCTAGCACAAGGAAGCCTCGTGTCTCCCTTACTGTTGGGAAAAAAAGTTTAGCATAAGAACATTTTTATCCATACTGAAGCTTATCTAGTAAACACTGCAAGATACTTAATTCTACTTAACGTGGTGGAAATCTTTCTATTATAAAATTGTGTTAAACATTTATGAGTTTTAATGCTCTCCGACACCTGTCCTAATATCATAATAGGCTAGCCTACCACACGCCTTGGCCCCCTGGAAAGCAGCTGAACCTTAGGAGTTGAGATTACAGATCACTTGTTGTGTTGTTTGTGGGGTAAATTTCTTGATGACTTTGATTTTTTGTGTGTCTGATTACTCCTTTCGGACACAACTCAAATGACTTTATTTACGTTTCAAGTCAGTTTCTAAGAATTTAAAAAGGAAAAAAGAATTTTAAAAGAATGATGTATTATTGTTTTAGCATCTGACAGGAATGTTCTTGAAATGATCTATAAATTGGGTTTTTGTTCATTGAATCAACATTTTATGTGCTCTAAGGGAACTTACTGTTTCAGAAAACCTTGTGAGAAATTTGTGATGCTCCAGAATGATCAGTTTTGCAAATCCACATCTGCAGACCCTTAATTTCATCAACAGGTGTGGATGTTTCATTTAGCTGGACTGGTTAGAGTGTGTTTCCAGAACATTAGACCTTCATGTTCCTACTTATTGTGAGCTTATTTTTAAGAAACCATTTTGAGTATGTTCTAGTATTTTGTCTTTCAGTCAGTCTTAGAGTTCAGTACTGGGGGAGGGGGGAGAGTTCAAAAAATACATTTTAAGAGAGTTTTTGCTCACTTCATGGTTATTTGGTATGACGACTCAGAAACAGAATAACGTTTTGAATCGACCACAGGGGAAATCCTTTCCCTGGCCCCTCAAGTCTACTTTCAGTCCAGTCAGAAGATTCTTAAATTCATGTGGGGGATTCCCACGTGCTCTATTATAAGTCTCCCTGAAAGTTTTCATAGATGTGTAGAATGTCGGCTAGTATCACATACGTTTTATGTCTCGGTGTGCGAGGGCCGTTCAGTGTACCGTTCCTTTGTTTTAATATTACTCATTCTTTTTTCTAAGTGTGGATGTGCAAGAGTGAGAAAGGCTGAGTGGTATAAAATGAAATACAAAAAAAAATGAATTCACTTGTTCTCAGGTAGGCTAACGATCTATTAAATATAAGATCTTTGGGTGAATACTAGCTCTTCTGTAGTGAGTAAAGAGAACTCTAGAACTTTGGAGACGGGAGCCCCCTTCCCTGCCTTCCACGGCTCTAACCGTGTCCTCCCTGGCTAGCCGTGGTTGTCCTGTCCTTTGTGCTCAGAGTAAGGCATATTTTTACTGCTTAGATCTGGCAGATGGGCTTCTCGCAGTTACTATTCAGGTCAGTGTCTAAGGTCTTGAAGCGATCTTCAAAAAAATGATAAACACTGAGCCCTTTCTGGGAGAATATACTGGATGAAGAGCCATGACATATTGTGAGAAAGTCAGCCAGAAAAAGTGTGTGTGGACCACCTGTGCCGTGCCCTGTACTTGCTTGAGCTAGTGTGAGGGGACCCCATGGCTTGTGTAGGGACAGCGTTATGTTTACCCTTCTGTCCGTTCAGTCACCCTGTCCCCCCAGGATCATGTGTGACAACCCCCAGCAGTAGACAGGAGCCTGCCATCAACCCTACCATCTACTAACAAACTATAGAAACGATCCCTGAAAGTGTAGTCTTCAACCCTACCATCTACAAGCACACTTGGGAGGTTTTCCTCCATGAGAGGAAGACTCGCATCTGTGTGCAGAAAGCAGCCCCTGGGCCTGGTCTGCCCTGTCCTGCAGCACCTGCACAGGCCTCAGCGGGTTTGTTCTCGGGGAGGGTGCTCCAGAGGGAGGAAAGGTTGGGGGAAGTGGGTGGGCGGCAGAGACTGCCTTTCCCCTATGGCACTGAAAAGTCCTCCCAGCCCTGTTCCAAAGCCAACAAACGGCAAAATAGAATTCCTCCTGAATTGTCATGGTTCATTCTCCACCTTTACATCCCCAAAACTTACCTAACATGTTTTCATGGAAAACTAAATTTTTATGTTCTTGTGCCAAGAAGACTCAGATCTGGGAGGATGCTTTAACATTGTTATCCATCTTTAATTTCCCCCTTTGACATTTTACTTCTCCTCTAAAACCCCCTGTATTTTTCCTCTAGTTGTAAAATTTCAGGAAATCTCCCATTTAAGTCCGCTGCTGTTGGCCTGTCTGTGCTCTTTTTAGTGGCTTTGGTGGCGTTCAGGTTTAAGTGGCCCCGTGTGACAGGTGTGCGAGATTGTGCTGCCCGGGCTGCCTCGTGGATTCCCGTTCCACCCCGGTGCAGAGGGAGGCCGTCTTCAGAACCAGCGTGCCTCTCAGGCATGGTTTCTTAAGCTGCACAGTCATTACCTCTTTCAGTGAATTTTTTTCAGCTTCATCTCTCTCCTTAACACTAAGATGCAGAAACGTCAGTCTTAATGTCAAGTTATCTGTCTGATTTTAACTTGATCCAAACTCAGAGCATCTAAAAGTGGGTTGCACTGGAGGATGTAACACCTTTGCCCGGAAGGTTGACTCCTGCCCTGGGCTGTTAGCATTCATTCATTCAACAGACGTTTAGGACGTGCTCATTTGGAGCCAGGCTCTGCTGTGAGGCGGGTGTACAGAAACAAAAAGCTCCAGTGCTGTCTTCAGTGAGCTTCCAGTCTAGTGAGAGGAATGGAGTGCAGTGTGATAACAGCACTGGGGAGGGCGTGCGGTCCAGACACGCAGGACGTCCTTCTGCAGAACCTGACATGAGATACCCAGGTTTGGGAGGATGGATACGAGTAAACTGGGAGAAGATGAGGGTTGTGATACACTGGGAGAAGACAGAGAGCCAGGGGAAATGTCAGACTCTGGTGGTGCTCCTGGGGGAGGTTGCTGTGTATTTAAAGGCCTACAAAGGCTAGAGACTAAGGAACATGCTGGAAACTGCAGGACATTAAGACCTGCTTGAGGTCAGGGTTTGTTAAAACTCTTCAGATAGTTTAGTTAAGCACATGTGCCAACATTGTATTAATAACAGTTTTGCAGTGCAAGGGAAGAGGCCCCTGGTAGGTGGACTCAAAGATTCACTCTTAGTAGGGGTGGGGGTCTGTTATAGGAGGAATGATTGAATCATCATTGGGAAGAATATCTGGTGAAAAATCGTTAGACTCTAACTAGTCTAGTTGATAATTGATAGCCATCTAGGTGAATGGCAGTGAGTTCACCAGAACAAGCCTCAATCTTAAAGTTCATTTAAAAATTGCCTTAGAAAAAAGGATTTATCTGGAAAGCTGTTGATTTCTTCCCACTAGGATGTTATGCGTTATATAGTAAGCAACTTGGTTCTGTTCCAGATCGGGTTTGGGGCAGTTTTTCTTTAATAGGTTCAAGGTCACAGTGGAGTGCAGTCCAGTTTTCAGGGTGCTGCTGGTGAAGAGCTTTTTTAACCTACCTTGAGGAGAGTTCGGATTTTTATCCTGAGGGCAATAGGGAGCCATTGCCTGTGAGAGGAGTTAAAACCCCAGCCATCAGCGTGGGTGTGGATTAGCTGCAGCGTGAGGCAGGAGTAGCAGGAGAGAAGCTAGCAGAAGGCATTAATGTTCCCTCGAAAAACTGATGAGAGCTTTGAGTTCAGGCGTGTCTCCCCCTTGGCCTCCCCCACCTCTCCGCCTGGAGCAGCTCTGAGACCGCCTCGTGTGGTAGTTGGGGAGTAGAAATTAGTAGTTGGTTTTCCTCCAGAAGAGTTGGTTTTAACTTATTCAGTTTAAAAAAAAAACTTTTTTTTTTTAACGTTCATTTTTGAGAGACAGAGTGGAACGGAGGAGGGACAGAGAGAGAGGGAGACACAGAATCTGAAGCAGGCTCCAGGCTCCGAACTGTCAGCACAGAGTCTGACACGGGGCTCGAACCGCGAGATCATGACTGGAGCTGAAGTCGGATGCTTAACCGACTGAACCACCCAGGTGCCCCTAACTTACTCAGTTTTAAATGGTGACTGCTATCGTCACAGTGAAAGAAAATGTGATACTGCGAAGAAGATGCTGAGAAGGTTCTGGAAGCAGCAGCCAGGTTGAGGTAAGAGTTCAGAGAAAGGGGTCCAAGACCCTTGTGGACCTTGTGGCTCCGCCTCCAGGCCTGGGCCCCATCGCCTGCCCTTTCCCCTCCAAGGATTTGGTCCCATCTCTGTCCTGAGACAGTTTCAGAACCTCGCTATCATCTGGCCTTGGCCTTGAGGCCGTTAGCGTATTCCTACTACAGTTTGCTGTGATTACAAAGGATTCTGCCCTTCCTCAGAAGTCTGCAGGCAGAACCTCCTTCAGTTCGTCTGCTGTGGTTAAAATAGAACCTTCAGAGATGCCCTTGCCCCAGGCCGCAGATCCGTTGGCACGGGGTGACCTGTGCTGTGTTTTCTTGTCACTATTCCCTGAAGTTGTGGTGTCATTCTGGGCAGAGGTGTAGACACTTTGCAAGCAACATCAGGGAACCTGACCTGGGGGTAGTTCTTCAGTGTTTTTGGTGGTGGTGGTGCTGGTGGTGGCAGGTCACATCCCTCTGCCTGTCCTCTCCTTTGTTGTGTCCGTGGCCTTACTGTTCCAGCGTCTTTTCTGGTCTCTTTCATGACCACGTTTAATCATTTTCGTGTCCACATATTGCCGTGAAAATAATACTGCATGATTACTTGATGTAGATTGAATGGGCATATTTGAGAATCTACAATTCTCTCCTAAAGTTGATGTGAACAGGAACCTATTCTTAGCTTTTATTCCCATTAGAAATCTGTATTCAAAATACATAATTATTCTCCTTTTGTTTTTTAAATGTTATCCAGATTGCAAAAATACCTGCCTCTAAGAACTCAAGAGGACTTACTCTGTGGGAACAAGAGGTAGTGAGTCATACCTGCAAGCCCGGAAATGACTTTATTTGAGCCTCTTTGAGGAGGTTTCCTAGGCAAGCATGGATGCAGTAATTAGAGGATGAGGAACTAGGGGGTGCGTACGTGGAGGTTTAATCCTCAGGTGATGTGCTCCTCGTCAGATTGAGACCTCAGTTTTTGTTTTGTTCATTAAAAATAATAAAAAAGCTTACTGCTTAATTATAGAAAAACACACTATTATTAGGGTGTGGGTGTGGGGGTGTGTGGGTGTGGTGCTTTAACCTTACCTTTTAAACACTTTCTCTGTTGAGAATGTTCATATGTGTTAATGCTGGCTTATTTGGGAAAGTAGGAGAGCAGTTACTGCTTCAAGTGATTTCAGTTAGCCGTGAAGTTATTTGGAAAAGCAGGTGATGTTTTCGTGTGCCTGTATTTGAGTTGGTTACCATCAGAACTTGCAGCATGTGGAGAAGAGAAGCTTGCTAATCATTTGTTTCTTCTTTGTTCATGCTTGTATTTGTATGTGTCTGATGCTGGAGTTGCATCAGTCCACCTTGGGTTGTGCTGGCACATTCCGCCCTGGGACGTGAGGGCGAGAGTGTGGAAGGGCCATCCGTGAATTGGATTGGGACTCTTCCAGCAAGTAGACATAGCCCTGGCTTGCTAGAGATTTCCCTCTAACTCTTCACTCTCATCCTTTTTGTGTGGCTTTCTTCTTAGATGGCCACGAGGATAAGATAAACATTTCTCTTCCACTGTGAAACCCTAATGCTCCCAGACTTTACTTAACATGGACTTTCATTGAATTCCATTTGAACAAATACGGTGGCTTTTTGCATGGACCAGTGAAAGAGGAAAAGTCCTGCTATGTGACAGACTCATTTTCAGTAGTGTTAGAAATAATCTGAAAAGCACCAGAATATTTAAATATTAGCAGTGCTCAGTTTAAGTAGGGTTATGTTATGATCCTAGATCAGGTATTTTCTAGAAATGTTGACAAGATGAAATGTAGAAGATGGCCCTTTTCTGCTGGGCACTGAGAAGAGCCACTTCTCTGAGTACCCGTGGGCTTTATGAACATCTTGAGCTTTTTGTCACAATAATGTGTATTTTCTTTTGGATGCAGTGGATACCCTTCTATCAGCAAAAGCTCTGAGACACCGCTCTTGCACACATGTGACAGATGAAGTAGGTGAACTTTGTTGCTACGGCTTTTTCCTCTCCCGTAGTTCCTGGATCTGTGGAAGAAGTTAGGAGTAGCAAATCCTGGGGCGCCTGGGTGGCTCAGTCGGTTGAGCGTCCGACTTCGGCTCAGGTCATGATCTCACGGTTTGTGGGTTCGAGCCCCACATCAGGCTCTGTGCTGACAGCTCGGAGCCTGGAGCCTGCTTCAGATTCTATCTTCCTCTCTCTCTGCCCCTCCTCCACTTGAGCTCTCTCTCTCTCTCAAAAATAAACAAAAACAAAAACAAAACAAAAACCAGGGTGCCTGGCTGGCCTGGAGCCTGCTTCGGATTCTGTGTATCCTTGTCTCTCTGCCCTTCCCCTGCTCGCACTCTGTGTCTCTCTCAAAAATAAATAAAACATTTAAAAACATTAAAAAACAAACAAACATGGAATAGCAAATCCTGGTCTGGAGCCAAGGCTTTGGCCCCCCACCCCCACAACATAAGGGAAAAATTTCTAATTCTTAGAGTCAAAATGTATGTAAGTGTACTTAATTCTTAAGAAATCCACCAACTTCTGGGGCACCAGGGTGGCTCAGTCAGTAGAGTGTCTGACTTCAGCTCAGGTCATAATCTCACATTTGTGAGTTTGAGCCCCGCATGGTGCTCTCTGCTGTCAGTGCGGAGCCTGCTTCGGACCCTCTGTCCCCCTCTCTCTCTGCCCCTCCCTGGCTCATGCTCTCTCTCTCTCTCAAAAATAAACACTGAATAAAAGAAGTCCACTGACTTTTTAGTGGTATTGATAATAGAGTTCTACCCTTAATTTTAACTTGTTTCCTTTACCTATTTGAAATGTCAGGCTGTAGTTTATGACCTGCCTTAACTTATTTTTAAACAAGGCAGGTTATAAAGAAGGTAATCCTTCAATTTGTTATTTTTAATATCTACATTTTCACATTTTTTGTGAGATAGAAATTGACCTATTGATCGATTCATGCATTCATCTGCTGAATGTCTCTGATTTGCCAGTCACCGTACTAGGCATTGGGGATAGAGATTAAGACTTGGTCTCTATTTTAAAGGTGCTGGGGGCACCTGGGTTGCTCAGTGGATTGAGCATCAGACTCTTGGTTTTGGCTCAGGTGATGATCTTACGTTCATGGGTTCCAGCCCCACATCAAGCCCGTGTTGAGCCCGGCTTGACAGCATGGGACCTGCTTGGGATTCTCTCTCCCTCTCTGCCTCTGCCCATCCCACATTCTCTCTCTCCATCTCTCTGTCTGTCTCTGTCTCTCTCTCAAAATAAATAAACTTAACGGTGCTAATAAGTCCACAAATAGAGACATACAAATAAATATTCTTATGAGAATAGAAAACACTTCTGTAGTATTTACTGTATGTAGGTACTGTTGTAAGTGCTTTCTAGGCATTAGCTTTAACTCATGAATTGATACAAAATCCTTTTGAAGTTCTTACTATTATTTTCTCTGTTTTACACATGAAAAAGTTCAGAGGTTAGGTACTTGTCCCAAGGTCATAAAGCTTGTTTTGTTTGACAGTCAGATGTACTGAGTGTGATAACAGACCTGCTCATGGAGGTGCCCTGGAAGGACAGGGTAGCGTCTAGTTGGGAAAATGGGGACTAGAAGTGTGAGTATCCATGAAATTTTCCCCAAGGAAGCAGTACCTGAACAAATGTATTCAGAGGAGTGGAAGAGCCACGAAATACTTCTTTAGGAACATAAAATACTGCATCATAAATGAGTTCGTAGGTTGAATCCGTGACAGAATATTGGAAGACTGGGAGGGACGCCTGAGCGGCTCAGTCTGTTAAGTGTCCGACTTCGGCTCGGGTCATGATCTCACGGCTCATGGGTTTGAGCCCCCTATCGGGCTCTGTGGTGACAGCTCAGAGCCTGGAGCCTGCTTCAGATTCTGTGTCTCCTCCTCTTCTCCGCCTGTCTCCCCTATTCACCCTTTGTCTCTGTTTCTCAAAAATAAACATTAAAAAAAAAGAAAGAATATCGGAAGACAGGGAGATAGTAAAAATATACCAGATCCCTGCAGTCTTCAATGTAAATGACAAGGAAATAGATTTCAATGTTGAGGCAAACCTTTGTTTCCAGTTAGTGTAAGGTATGGTAAAAACTTGGCATTTAAAAAAAAACCTAATGAAAGTAGTAATTTCCTTATACTCTGTCAGCATGTGGGTAAATGTGTGACCCCTTCGAACGTTCTAAGATGAATTTCCCAACACTGGATATTTTATCTTAGGAAACCTCTGGTAACCTGTAGAAATAGTCTACTGGTATGTATTTTGAATAAATGCAGGGAAAGATTGATTTCTTCCAGAATAAAAGTTGGCAGGAACTGCCAAGTTAGGTAGGTTAATTTTATCATTGCACAGTTACAAAGCTGTTCAGAAGGTGGGGTTGGCGGGCCCCATGCTTGGCTCGGCAGCACTGGGTTGTCGCTTTTTTACCTTTCTGTAACCACTCCTGGCTTTTTTGAGCATCAAGCCATGTGGATAATCGTCCTTTGTCCCCTTGTAATCATTACAATATGCTGACTTTGTCATGACTCCCACTCCTCGCTCAAGACTGCCTCACTGTTTTCCACCTTGCCTCGGCTTCATTGGATGACCCACCCATTTTCCTTGGCTGCATGGGTCTTGTTTTGGAGCTTCTCATCACCAGCGATCTCCCCAACTTCTCCCCAGCTTCCTCCATCTCCCCACTCTCTAGGCCTTGTCTACTCGGGGCTCAGACCGTTAGTCAGAGATGTCCTTTTGGACCACACCCTCCTGTCCGTCCACCTTGGACCCTACCTCTCGTTTGATCCTACTGAGACCTCTAGTTTGCAGACACTTTTGCTCTGTACCTTTCCATCTTTATTTTCTTCCTGATTCAACTTAGAAACCATAGTCCATGTATTAAATCACGGTCTTGCCCAAACCCTATACTCCTGACCATTTTGTCCTTTGGCTTGCACATGGGCTCCTGAATAGTGCCAGAGAAAGCCAGATAGCTGGGCAGATTGGCACCTGGTCGCATAAATTCAGGTGGTGGCTCAGCACCGTGTAGCTGTTGCTTCTTGTTCTTCGGGGCAGCTGTCTGCCACTCTGATTCTTCATGGTGACTATTCCTAAGCTCTCTTCCAACTTCTGACTGCTCCTCCTCCCCACTTACTCTGCTCAGATGATGCACTCCTGCAGTAGGACTGTCAGTCCTACCTGCCCCCGAGCCTCCTCCTTTCCCCTTGGTGTCCTTGAGCTGACAGCCTCTTGCTTTTTCTTCTGCTTTTCATACTGTCTGAGTCATCTTTGTGGTTTCATCTCTTGTCAAACTGGCTTCTGTCAAAAGGCAACTACAAGATGTCTGTTTCCTTTTTCAAGTACAGTAAAACATTTTCACACTGCTGTCCTTTGCCTTCTGCTGGAGAAAGCTGGGATTTACTGTAGGGGGGCAGGCCCCTAGTGCACTCATGCTGTGTGCCTGCGTGTGTGCGTGCTTGTGTGGCCACGGGGCTCGGCTCTGTGATCTGGCTACCGTGTGCTGAGCCGTGTTCAGTAGCCGTCTCCCTTGGCTGCTGAATGGTTCTGCCCTCTGCAGAAATAGTCCCCCAGGGTTTATTCTGCATGCACGTGGGGGAGAGTGTGATTGACATCTTTTAGGTTAGAAATAGGCAGGAGTTTCCCAGATAGATGGGTTTTGCTACTATTACAGTGTGCTACATATGTCATCTTCGGTGGCTCCCCGGTGCCTTTGCAGATTATCGAGGTGCAGTGAGGCGAGCGTTTTGGCTCCTGCTTCTGCCGAGTGGACCCCAGACCTTTTTTTTTTTTTAATGTTTATGTATTTTTTGAGAGAGACAGAGGTAGAGTGCAAGCGGGGTAGGGGCAGAGAGAGAGGGAGACACAGAATCCGAAGCAGGCTCCAGTCTCTGAGCTATCAGCACAGAGCCCGATGCGGGGCTCGAGCCCACAAACCGTGAGATCACGTCCTGAGCCGAAGTCTAGTGCTTAACCAGCTGAGCCACCCAGGCACCCCCCAGACCTTCTTCTTTACACTTCTTTGTACTCATTCTCTGACCTGCTCTGGAGGGCTGCTGCCCACTCCCCTGTTGCTCCTTCTAATTGCTGCCTCTGCATGGCGCCTTACTCCCTCATTCCACGCCCCCTTCCCTTGTTTTGTATCATTTCTTCGTAAAGATAGGAACATTTAGTAGACACTGATCATCGGTTAATTCACTATTTAGTTCCAGAGCTGGTCCTTTGGGGAGGCTGTAAGCACTAGGACAATGACAGAGCTGCCTTTCTGGTGATCATAGGAGAGAAACATTGAGATGTGTCATTCCAGCGTATTGTGATGAAGACTGTTAAAGTGTAGGCTGAGCATTTCATTTACATCACTTCATATAATCTTTAAAAAATCCTGTGAAGTTGCTCTTTTTTTTTTTTTTTTGCCTTTATTTTATGGAGCTGACAACTGAGGTTCTGAGAGGTGACATCATTTGGTCAAGGTCACTTAAACAGCAAGTTACCCAGTGGGAAAGACAGCCCAACATTTGAGCTGCAAAAGCTCATGCTCTTCACTGTGAATACAGTTTTCCTCCTCTGCCACGTTGCCTCTGTTGGAGGGCTGACCCTGAACAGTAGAATTCAAGGTCTAATAATAGACTCTCAACACATTGAATATTAGGCACGGGGAGAACTCTAACTAGCTAGAAACCATTAGTCGTAGTGTTTTTATTCTTCCGTTGTTTCAGTGGCATTGCCTGAAATTATATTACCTTATTTAGTTTACAGTGCATTTGTTATCACTAGGATTCTGATGCATAATATATTCTTACAAGAATATCTTACATGCCTCCCTGTTGACTTTTTTTTTAATTTTTTTTAACATTTATTTTTGAGAGAGAGAGAGAGAGAGAGAGAGAGAGAGAGACAAAGCACGAGTGGGGGAGGGGCAGAGAGAGAGAGGGAGACACAGAATCTGAAGCAGGCTCCAGGCTCTTAGCTGTCAGCACAGAGCCTGATGCGGGACTCGAACTCACGAACAGCAAGATCATGATCTGAGCCGAAGTTGGATGCTTAACCGACTGAGCCACCCAGGCGCCCCTCTGTTACCTTCTTAAGAGCCAGATTCAAACTTCTACTTCACTATAGGTTTGAAATTTTAAGTACTTTACAGCCGAAGGAGAAAAAAAATAAGGTTATTTGTCACAGAGGGTATAAAGGAACTACTTTCTGGATCACTGAAGATAACAGTGTTACTGCTAATGGTACAATTTTATCTCTTGCAGTTAGCCCGAGACCAGCACCTGTGTTCATCCTTGCTGGGAGCCTAAACTGCTCACATCCTGGGCTGGGCCTGGGGTGCTGACATGAACCGGGCCTCGGTTCTTTCTAAGGGACTAGCTTCAGTTTCCTATGTTCTGATCAATGTAGTTCCCACCCTCTCTCCCACTTTGACTCCTTTTGTTTTTATTGCTTCACTCCAGACAGCCGGTTCACAGATTATTCTAAGAAATGGTTCTGTGAGAACTACTTAGTGAATTTATTCAGTGGTTTATTCAGCATCGCTGCCCACTAGGCACTGCTCTGAGTGCTGGACATGGGATAGAACAGGGCACCAAACAGCACCTCTGCCCACTTTTTTTTTTTTTTTCACTTTTAAACTGAAGTTGGTGAGTGAATTATGCACCACTGTTAGCATCTTGCCAGCAGAATCTGTGACTATATATTTGCCATTACCAGTGAGGATTACACTACCTTTTTGTGTTGTTTTTTTGTTGGTATTAATTAGCATTCTTTTCCTTTCACTCAAAGCATTGCCTTTAGCATTTCTTGGAAGGCAGGTCTGGTGGTAATGAACTCCTTCAGCTTTTGTTCGTTCTGGAAAGTGTTCCTCCATTTCTGAAGGACAGCTTTGCCAGGTACAGAATTCTTGGTTGATAGTTATTTTCTTTCAGTATTTTTAATATACTATACTCTTCTGGCCTGAAAAGTTTCTGTTCAGAGATTCACTGATAGTCTTATGGGAGTTCCTTTTTTATTTTTTAAAGTAGACTTCAAGTCCCATGCAGAACCCAACTCAGGGCTTGAACTCACAACCCTGAGATGAAGACCTGAGCTGAGACCAAGAGTTGGACACTTAACCAACTGAGCCACCCAGGAGCCCCTTTGGGGGTTCCCTTGTATGTACCTTCTCTCTTTTCTCTTGCTGCTCTTAAAATCCTTGCCTTGTCTTCCCATAGGCTTTCTTCAGTCTTTTGTATTTTTTTTCTTTTTGTTCCTCTGACTGCATAATTTCCAGTGCCCTATCCTCCAGGTTACGGATTCTTCTTTCTGTGTGGTTGAGTCTACTTTCAAAACTGAATTCTTTTGTTCAGTTACGTGTTTTTCTTTTTTTTTTTAACGTTCATTTATTATTTATTTTGAGAGAAAGAAAGGGTGAGCAAGGGAGAGGGAGACAGAGAATCCCAAGCAGGCTCCACACTGTCAGTGAGGAGCCTGACGTGGGGCTCGAACTCATGAACTGTGAGATCATGACCTGAGCGGAAACCAAGAGTTGGAAGCCCAACTGACTGAGCCACCCAGGCACCCCCAGTTAGGTATTTTTTAACTCTAGGTTTTGGGTTTGTTTTTATTTTATTTTTTTGGTGGTTGCTATTTTCTTCTTTTTTATTACTATTTTTTTTTAATGTTCATGTATTTTTTTGAGAGAGAGATAGAGTGGCAAGCGGGGTAGGGGCAGAGAGAGAGGGAGACACAGAATCTGAAGCAGGCTCCAGGCTCCGAGCTGTCAGCACAGAGCCCGACACGAGGCTTGAACCCACAAACCATGAGATCATGACCTGTGCCGAAGCTGGATGCTCAACTGACTGAGCCACCCAGGCGCTCCCCCTGATAGTTGCTATTTTATCAAAATTCTCATTTTGTTCGTGTGGTGTTTTCCTAATTTTGTGTAGCTGTCTGTATTTTCTTGAAGTTCACTAAACTTCAAGACAATTACTCTGAATTCTTTGCCTAACAGTCCATAGATCTCTGTTTCTTTAGGGTAATGGGAGCTTATTATTTACCTTTCATGGTGTCATATTTACCTGATTTTTCATGATCATCGATTCCTTATGTTGATATCAGCATATTTAAATAATGGGGCTCCTCTTCCAGACTTTTCATATTTGCTTTGGCAGAGAGAATTCTTCACCAGTCACCTCAATTTGAGTTACTGGGTGTGTCTGCTGGTAATACCTTGGGGCAGGTGGGACCTGCTCTTATGGTCTACTTTGGGGGGAGGCAGCTGTTTGAGCTCTGAGAATGTGGGTTGGGGGTGTCTGTCACTGGCTGAGAACAGTTGGGTAGGACTGCTGGCTTAGTTCCCGTGCAAGAGAGGCCGTAGGACGGCTTCTTTTACTGCCTGGATTCTCTGGTCACAAATGGTCAGAATTGGGTACTGTATTGAGTCTTAGATGGGTCTGTGAACTGGCTTCCTGCCCTGGCAGGGCAGCAGGAAGGGCCCCAGGGCCCGTATACCTCCTTGCCTGGAGACCTAAATCAGCCCAGAGTGTGCCTGAGTTCCCTGCCTAGGTGAGGCCACCTGTTTTGCTCTACCAACAGGAGAAGCCATGGGCTTTGCTCTCTCTCTGTTCAGGCGGTGGTGTATGTAGAGCTGTTGAATGGGCTGTGAAGCTTCCCAGGTGCTCCCGTTAGGTTCCCTGGTGGGACAGCCCGAGGGCTGTATTCAGCGATGAGCAGGGCTGCGAATCCCCTGCCCGGGCACAGTGGGAGAAGTAAATGTAAAACCAGTCAGGCTCTGTTTGTTGTCTTCACTGGAGCTGATCTGTACCCCACGTTCCCTGGCCGAACAGGGTCTCTGACTTTGCTCTGCAAACTGTTGACTCCAAGTGCTCTTCTCTTGGCTTGAGCTGTGCTGGGCTGTACCGCTTCCAGGAGTTGTCACCAGCCCTTCTGGTCAGGTGGGGCCAGAAGACCGTCGTCACAGTGTGCGAAGCTGTGCGCCAGCCCCCTTGCCTGGGCAGGAGCGGGAAGGTCCACTCTAGACTAACTCAGTTTCCCCAGACAGGCGCTCTGGTTGGGAGGAGCCAGAAGCTACATTCAGCCTTGGCTCTGAATTAGTCCCCCTGCCTCCGTACCTGGTACTGGCTTTGCTCTGGGGGTGAGCCTCTCAGAACCTCTGCCTCTCGGCCAGAGTGTTGCTGGGCTACACAGCTTCCAGGAGTTGTCCCCAGCACTCTGGTCACAGCTCTGGTCCAGGGGCTGGAAGACCCTTTCCACAGGTCCCTGGGTGTGGGCAAACCGGGCTCTTGGGGTGGAAAGATTCCTCATCTGGGGATCCGAGTCCGGCAGATCTGCACCCTGCCAAGTTCCCCAGTCAGGGTGCGCCCCCAACTGGGTTTTGCAGATGAGCAAAGCCACTGGTTGGGATTACTCTTAGGACCCTGCAGGTATGAACTTCCATCTGTCAAGATCCTTGTGCTGGTTGTTGGAAGCCCCTCCCCTAGCCTCCATCACAGTCGGGAGTCCCAGTGTTTGAGCCCCTCAGATTCCCCTGCGATCCCCGTGGTGGGAGATCACAGTACGGGGCTCCTAAAAGTGACCCACAGGGCCGGGCGTGCTGTTTGTCCCTCCTGGGTTCTCCTTTCCCACTGGAGGAACTGGTGGCCCATAGGAGACCTCTCTGTGGGCTGCACTGGCCCAGGGGCGGGGCAGCGTGGTCAACATGTGGCTGCTTCTCTTCTCCTTCTGATGCAGTCTGGCTTGGTCTCCGAGGTGCAGGGGGCACTTCAGCCTCACCCCTGTGTTCCGGGATTCTCTCAGTGGTGTCTTGTTCTTGAACAGATGTTAGTTGTTGTCATGGGGTGTGAAGTCAGTAACAACCTATGTCCCCGTCTTGCTGGCATCACTCAGCTCTCTGCCCGCTTTGAACTTTTGTTCTGGTGTGGGAGGCACCCGGTAAGCCAGTAAACATGGGATGTGTTGTCAGATGATGCTAAATGCCGTGAGGAAGGTAAAGCTGAATAAAGGGGTAGGGAGCGATGGGGTGGGGGGTATGTTGCTGTTTAGCTAAGTCATCAGGTCTTACCGGGGAGGTCATATTTAACCAGAGACCTGAGTGTCTTGCTCAGTTTGGGCTGCTGTCACAATAGCATCCACTGGGTGGCCTAACAATAGAGTTTTATGTCTCACAGTTTTGGATACTGGAAATCTGAGACCAGGGAGCCAGCAGGGTAGGCTTCTTGGTGAGAACGCCCTTCCCCGTTTCAGACAACTGCCTTCTTGCTACGTCCTTACATGGCGGGGGGTGGGGTGGGGGGGGAGCGGGGAGAGATCAATTCTCGTGTGTATTCTCTTGCAAGGGCACTAATTCTCTACCCTCGTGACCAAATCACTCCCCAAAGGGCCCATGTACAAATACTGTCACATTGGGAATTAGGGTTTCAACACAGAAGTCCTGGGGGAACACGAACGTTCAGTCTGTAGCACTGAATGAAGTAAGGAAGGGCCTTCCAGGCACCGGGAACTGCACTTTCGGAGACCTAACGTGAGCCATGTCAGAGGAACAGCTCTGTTGGCTGCAGGGTTGATGCTGGAGCAGAGCAGGCAGCGAAGGAAAGAGCGTTCAGAAATGAAGTGGGAGAGGTACCACAGAAGGCCTACGTGGTGGGCACTTTGGATTTGATTCCCAGTGGCATGGGGGAGCCTGTCTCCAGAGGGAAAGATGTGCTAGGACTTTTCATTCCTAAAAGGTCACTTTGGATGCCGTGGGGCTGGGGTTGGGGGCCAGGAGTGGATGTGTGCCGTGGGTCTAGGTGAGAGGTGATGGCTGAGAAGACTGGGTTGGTAGCAGTGGGGGTTGTAAGAGGTGGTTGGATTGGGGACACTGAAGGTAGAGCTGGTACCTTTTGCTGAGAGATCTGTTGTGGGGTGTGACCTAACCCCAATGTTACAGGGTTACGAGGTGGGCCTTTGGGTGATTTGTATTCTATCTGAGGGTCATAAGAGTGGGGTCCTCGTGATGGGATTGGTGTCCATGTAAGAAGAGGAGTGACCAGAGCTCTCTCCCCTCGTGCCCCGTGAGGACACAGTGAGAAGGCGGCCACCCGCACAAGAAGAGAGCGCTCACCAGAGCCCAACGCTGCTGGCACCCTGATCTTGGACTCCATGCCTCCAGAACTGTGAGAAATAAGTTCATGTTGTTTAAGCTAGCCAGACTGCGGTGTTCCGTTACAGCAGCCCAAGATGAAACACCTTCCCTTCCGATTTATTTCTTTCGTGAGCTATGCATGCCAGGTGTACAAAACTAAATAATTAAATTCAAACACTACAGCGGTGTGTAAGGTTTAAGTAAAAGTTTACTTTTCTCCCTCCAGAAGTAACCCCTTTGAGGTATCCATTTGAAAGCTTGGGTTTTATTCTACTAGACCTGTGCTTTCTTTTAAAAAAAAAATTTTTTTTTTACGTTTATTTTTTCATTTTGAGAGAGAGAGAACAGCAGAGGGGCAGAGAGGGACAGGAAGAGAGAGAAGCCCCAGCAGGCTCCACGCTGTCGGCACAGAGCCTGACATGGGGCTCAGACTCACAAACTGTGAGGTCATGACGTGAGCCGAAACCAAGAGTTGGACGCTTAACCAGCTGAGCCACCCAGGCGCCCCTAGACCTGTGCCGTCTAATGAGGCAACCATTTGCCACTTGTGGCTATTCAAATTTACTTAATTACAATTAAGTACAACTAAACATTCAATTCCTCAGTCACACATACCGGCTATGTTTCGGGTGTTCAGGAGCCATGACTAACTGCAACCGTGTTGGACAGAATAGACAGCATTTCCATCATCACAGAATGTGCTATCGAATGGCACTGTTTTCGATGAATTCTATTCATATACAAGTGTGTGTGTGTGATATATACGTGCATGCACACACACATACACATATCTGTGCAGTTGGCATAATATTGTACATACTCTTCTGCAATTTGTTTTTTCCACCTAACAGAGAAACTGTTAATTTGGTGTGATCCACACACAGCATCATGCCAGGAAAATTTTAAAACAGGGTGCATAATCAAACATAGAGTTTTAGTGCATTAAAAATCTTTTAATTTCAGATTTTAGAGGTAATCGCAACACATCCTAATGCTTGTTCCAATTTTAACTAAACAAATTAATTTTGGAAATCGTCCACCCAGCCTTGGGTATGTAAAGAAAGAAGGTTCAGGAGCTGTAGTTTGAGCTTAATCTACCGTGTAGATTGACATACACACCTGCGTGCACATGCACACACACACACACACACACACACACACACACACACTTCCTGTTATTTCTGTTTTGTAACAGGGATTGTAACCTTCTCGTGTTTAGTACGCTCACTATTCAGTAGACCAGCACTGTCCAAAATGGTAGCCACTAGGCACATGTGGTTATTTAAATTGAAATTAAACATTTAGTTCCTCAGTTGTATTAGCCACATTTCAAATGTCCATTAACCACGTGTGGCTGGTGGATAGCGTGGATCTGGAACGTTGTCATTTCACGGAAGGTTCTGTTGGGCAGCTCTGTACTAGAAACTTTCTTCAAGGGGTGCCTGGGTGGCTCAGTCAGTTAAGCGTCCGACTTCACCTCAGGTCATGATCTCACAGTCTGTGAGTCGAGCCCCGCGTCTGGCTTTATACTGACAGCTCGGATCCTATGTAATTCCAGAAGGAATTACATAGATTTATAGGAGCATAGGGCTGGTCTGAAGTTTCACGTGACCATCAGATGAAACCTCGTGAGGCCTCCTGGCATGCCAGGACCCGGGCTAGGCAGACCATTTCTCACAGGCTGGTTATTTTGCAGTAATTAAAGCTGTTTGCAACTGTTTTTGTATAACTTAATACATTTTAGGAGAAAAAAATACTCCTAGTACTGAACTATTTTTTTTCCACACAACCTTTCTTAACTCTCATGGAACACGGCTTAGGAAATGCTGATTTAAACTCTTGGAAATAATTATCCCAGAAAGATGAGGTTGAAAAGAAGTTGTTCCAGGCCTGGGGCACCCTGCTTCAGGTGCATCTTTCAGGAAGATGAATACTGGTGTTAATTGAGTTTAATTTGAATAGGGACATACCACAGATTATTCAGCACACAGCGCCCACATAAAAGTCACATGCACACTGAACATGGACTTGGTCATCGACACTGCCCGGTGTCCTCCCACATCCTTTGCTTACAGCCACTGTCAGGGACCAAGAGGTGGGACAGTCCAACAATGTGGGGCGTGGGCACAAGGGACAAACCTCCTTTCCTCCACCATCACGTCTCCATATTTCAGCTTCCAGGCGACTGTGACATCAAAAATGGAGTGCCCAGATAGTTAAAAGCAAGTGTTCGGTTTTGAAAACAGAATCCTGTAGTTCAGCAGAATTGATCTTCTTCTATGAAAGCGAGTGGCTGGGATTTGTGCTTTTTCAGGAAAGCAAACTAAGGGAAAACTAGTTAAGGAAAAATTATGCCCTAAACGACAAGCGTTACAAAGGAAATCTTGTTTGGGGCACCTGGGTGGCTCAGTCGGTTGAGCGTCTGACTTCCGCTCGGGTCATGATCTCACGGTCTGTGAGTTCGAGCCCCGCGTCTGGCTCTGTACTGACAGCTCGGATCCTGGAGCCTGCTTCAGATTCTGTGTCTCCCTCTCTCTCTCCCCCCTCCCCCGCTCATGCTCTGTCTCTCTGTCAAAAATAAATAAACATTAAAAAAAATTAAAAAAAAAAACAAAACAACCCCCCCCCCCAAAAAAAAAACCAAAGGAAATCTTGTTTGTGGTGGGAGTTTGAGGCAATGACTTCCCAAAGGCAAGGATAATTTTCAAAATACTGAATGACCGGCACGGCACAGGAGTTCACACATTCAGAATAGATGCCAGCCTTGCACAAGTGGTGTGGCCGTACCAGTGTGTACAGGCTGAGTGTCATTCCTCCCGGACAACAAAGCCATTCAAGACGAGAAATGAGCCGTTACTGGGTTTTGCGGCCGAGCCTGCGGGTTGTCCCCTCAGTGTCCATAACACCCACCTTTATAGAGTCACTAGTTGATATTGGGGTGCTTGGCTGCTTTATGGCCATATGACTAAATTCTCATTAGTGGGAGGCATATTATCATGTGGTCTTTTCTAGAACCTTCCTTAAGGGACAGTGTGTGTCCCCCCCTCTGCCCTCTCTTTATTTATGCCTTTCCCATTCCGCTTCCTAGAATGTGGATGCCGCCATCTTGAGCCACGGAGTTGATGTCACTGTGGTGGAGCAGTAAAATAAGTAGAGGGCCACACTCGCCTGAGAAAGAAAGAAACTTCTCCTGTTTAGGTCACAACGACTTTGGGCTTGAAGACACCCTCAGCCAAACCTAATTCTAACTATTGTGGGTCCCTAATCTCCTAGGCAAATTCAATTTTATTTAAACTCTTAACACTCCTGTGAACTTGGTATTCTTGTTCCTTGGTAAGGGATTAGGAGACGGAGGTTGAATAAAAATGAAGCAACTTGCCCACGTATCAGAGCCAGCATTTGAATCCATGTCTGATCTTTCTGACTTCAGATCGCCAGGAGCTTAATCCTTGCTTTAGTAATTAATGTGGAACATAAAGGGCATGTGGCACATGGTTTTGTAACATTCATGCTTTGGCAGAGCCCCAATTTTGTGGATTTTTTTCAAAAAGACGTTGGGTTTTTCAGAGAAATTCATTTGTGGCTTTTTGAAAGTGACAAACATGTTAACTGTTTCTCAGTCAATAATACTTATCAGAAAAGCGTTTTTTCTTAATTTCAAAGAAAGCCGTGTTGTTCCTCTCATTTCCAGTGTTTGCTTCATTGTCATTTGCTAATTAGGACATTTCTATGAAAAGAGGATATTTCGAAGAGAAACTGTGATTCAGTTTCTTCAGTTCTATCTACACTGAAGGAAATTTGAAGAAAATTTGGGATTTTTTTTTTTTTTTTAGAATTCTCCTCACTGTGCAGCAACTGCAGAACATTCCCCACCCCCATTTCTATTACGTGATAATGTAGAAATTAGGATGTTAGTGGGATGAAGGTTATGAATTATTCGGATTGTCACACGGGGGCAGCCTCCACAGCCAGCCTTTCTGCACAATTTAGACAGGAGAACAGAGACGCGAGGTGGCTGTGTGCCATGCGCGGGGCGAGGGTGGAGTGGGCAGGCTGGCAGCCGATGCCCGGAGCGCAGGGGCGAACCAGCAGGTCTGGGGAGGCTGGTAAAGCAGGTGCGGTGCAAACAATGAGTTGGCAGCAGAACCTACAGTAGGTGGGGGACCTTGACCTGCTGCTGGGGCTCCCGGTGGTGCCCTGGGCGAGGCTTCAAATCCATTCATTTTTACGTCTCACAGTGAACACTTAATTGGTCAGAACAGCAGTGTCTTGAGTGTATTCCTGGGAACCCTGTACCTGCAGGATTTGCCGTGTAAAAAAGAATTCTGGGAAAATGCCGTGTTCTAATACCTCTCTTGGAAATTCATAGCATGCTTTTAGCATTTTAAAAGTCTAAGGTGAGAAATCTATTCTACTTGATTTAACCCAGTTTCTGAAACTTCCTTGAAAATAGAAATTGTACTTTTTTTTTTTTTTTTTTTTTTTTTAAATACAGCATCCTGTGGAGACTGCTTCATGATTCTTTCAGTAAGCGGTTAGCAGTGGCCTTGGAAGTGGCTGCTTGGGCAGGTTGAATTCCTGAGAAAATGTAGGATTTGCATCTAACCACATGGGACTCTTCTTGGCATCCTCTTTGCTCTTATTTGCTGGTCCATATTCTCGAAAGCGTCGTGCATCTCTGCTGGTATCGAGTTATGGCAGCAAAACTCTAATGCGTGAAAGGCCCGTTTAGGTCATGTAATCGTGCCTCTTCATTTCCTGCCTCAGAAGAGGTTAAGTCATTTGCCAGAGTCCCAAACAGCTAGGAAGTGAGCATGGGGCCAGGGTCTCTTCATGTGCCATTACTTGGTTCCTAGTGGAAATTACTGGACTTAGTTCCTTACTTTCAAGCCTTTTTTTTTAGTGCTTCCTCCTGATTGGGATGGATAAGAGCAAAAGAACTGACGTTTGATGCCTGTGAAAGTTTGGCATTGGAATAAAAATGAGCAGAAGAGGGAGTGCCTGGGGAGGCATGGATGCTGCTCAGTAAAAGAAGTGTCACAGAGGAAACCCAAAAACCCGGATCAGGACTGCTGTGAATGATCATTTTTTTTGTGTGGCTAAGAACGACTTACACCAAGCTCTGTCTGCAAGAGAATGCGGAAAGTGGATTACTTCTGGGTGGCCCCTAAGCGAGAACAAATGAACAGCTGAACAGACAGTGCTGCAGCTGTCGCCATACTTTACAGATCGGCAGCGCCTTGAGCCCATGGGGCGCTGCTCATTAACCGCCATGTTTCTCATGGCGTGAAGGGTTTGGAAAGAATGATTTTTGAAATTTCTCTTCCTAAGGCCAAGAGGATTGACATCATTAGGGCCCACATTATGATTTTGCTTTAATTTAGATTTTCTTTCTTTCATGGTGAACTTATTAGACCCTTATTCATTAATTGCTATATGAAATTGGATTCTTTTATTATACAAGAGGTTCTTTTTTGTTTTACTTATTGTCATAATTTCACCTGTCATAAATTTTTGTGGCATTAATTTTGAGTGTTCTCTTGTTTTTAAATGTTTATTTTGAGAGAGAGAGAGTGAGCGAGCATACACTCGTGCACATGTAAGGGAGGGGCAGAGAGGGAGGAAGAGAGAGAACCTCAAGCAGGCTCCATGCTGTCAGCACAGAGCCCAATGCAGGGCTTGATCTCAAACCTTTCGTGAGATCGTGACCAGAGCCGAAATCAAGAGTTAGACGCTTAACCAATGGAACCACCCAGGCGCCCCAATTTTGAGTATTATGTTTTTATGAACCACTGTCTACAGTCTTAAGTTTTAGAGAAAAATAATAAAGCCACAGTATTTTCTCCTGTTTGAACTGGAGTAATTCTTCTGTCAGAAGGGAGAAGGTTAATGAAAGATCATTTTGATTGAGTAGGCCTGACAACTCTTGCTTGAACTTTGTTACTTAACTGCTCCTCCATCTTTGAATTGCTCTGATTATTATTAGGTTCTTTTTTATTCGGGTGGACATCTGCCTTACGACGAGTTTGGCCTGTGTTCTTGGTTTTGTCCTACAGCCCTATTCAGGGAGAGAGGTCGGAAACCCTACTGCATATGTATATTCTATACATTGTGGTTTTTAAAAAAATTTTTTTTAGTGTTTATTTTTTGAGAGAGAGAGACACAATTCGAGTAGGGGAGGGGTAGAGAGAGAGGGAGACACAGAATCTGAAGCAGGCTCCAGGCTCCAAGCTGTCGGCACAGAGCCCCACGTAGGGCTCAAACCTACGAACTGTGAGATCATGACCTCAGCCAAAGTTGGATGTTTAACTGACTGAGACACCCAGGACCCCCTGTATATTCTATACATTCTGACTTAATTTTATAACAAGGCTGGCAGGTGGGTATCTTTCACCTCCCTTTTACAGATAAAGTAACAGATTCAGAGACTGAAGATTCTGAATGATTTTAGAGACCAAATGAGTTGCCGGGGCCATGACAAAACAAGTAATAGCTGACTCTCTGTCAGTAGTGGCCCCTCAAGTGGGAGAAGGGGGCAGGATGATACCTGATGGAACAAGGTTCATGTTCCTCATTGCTATGCAGAAAATCTCTTCATCTCCCAAATCTAGCCTACACCTGAAATAGGGTGGATGGTAGGGACAGGAAGGTTGCCTGCTTGTCTTGTGCACACCTGTTTCCTTTATCCTCTTGCCTGGAAATGTTACCAAACTTCACAGGGGTTTCCCATGACAGCTGGTTAATTGTAATGTTAATTGAAGCCTTTTAATGTAATAGCACTCATTGAGTCTATATGGGGAAATCAAATGATATTCAGACTCTGCAAGTACTTGCCAGGTCTTAATAAATACTTGTTGAAGTATCAAGTGGTGGCCTTTGAAATCGGAAGATACTGGTATCTGTGGGAATGCCGTCTCCTATACCAGGCACAGCCGGCATGCATCTACCTGAAGAGCTCCTGAGGCTGGGATTGGATTGAGGCAGCATGACTGGAGTAGTACCTAATGATCCCTAATCAAAAAGTGGGGGAAGCAAAGTCACACAGTAAAAGCTGGGTTGAGTGTAAAGTTGGAAGGAAAAAATTCCACATGGATCAGAATCAGTAGGAATTGGAATTAAGAATAAATTCCAATGCGAGAAGCTGTGGTGGGTGAGTAATGCAGGCCTGAAGGTGTGTAGATGGGTTTAATGTGAGCAGACCGTCCTTCTAGGTGTATCCCCTAGAGAAACTTTGGAACACGTACCTAAAGAGACAAGTTCAGGAAGACCCCATCCTTTAGCTTTTATTGATGCAGACATAAGTATAAAAATGTGAAGATATCCATGGGATGGGTAAATACTAAAAAGTTAGGATAGTGGTTTGAGCTGAGCCCTCCATTTGTTGTTGTTGTTGTTAGTGCATAATTTAATTGTCCTAAGCATCTAGAATCCTGTACTCGGCAGATATGTGTTTCGTGTGTGTGTTTGTTCTCTTAGCTGATGAGGCTGATAGAAACACAGAGTAGGAAGGAGTCAGAGAGAACATCAGGTCTCTCCTTTTGTAGATGATGAAGCAGAGATGCAGGGATGAACATTCCAGGTTGCTAGTGGTAGGACTGGGAATAAGAGCCAGGCTTTTCTGACTGCTATCCAGGCCCCTCTGCACCACACCATACATGATCTCTTAATGAAGGCTCTTTTCTGTAAACCCATGTCCTGGTATCATGCCCCTAACCCTTTGTAGTCCTCCATTAGAGCACGTTTGTGGACTCTGGTGTTTTAAGGTATAAGTTTCTAAATTATAGCAACTTGCATAGCTCACCAAGCCCTGAGTGCGTTTTTCTTCTGTGAAAATGTCTTAGGGTCTATCCACATTTCATTTTTTCCTCCAAGATGTTTTAGATTTTTTTAATTAGAAACAAACAACTTTTTAATAAAAAAAATCTTATAAGCCCCAACTTTACATGGATTATTTGTCCTAAAAAAGCTTTGTAGGACAAATTCTTAAAAGTTGTCAATAATTAAATAATTTCAACAGGGAAAATCTTAGGGATTCTCAGCCCTCAAGCTGACATTCATTTGTAGTAACACAACATTAAGTTCAGTTAGAAATTGACATAATTGCTTCAAGGAGTAGCATAGTTACCACAACATGACCTAAAAAGGCATTGTATGTTCTCTATAATATGGTTCTTTGTCAGCTTTTCTTGAACTCCTTTGTAGCTATTGCACACCAAGAGTCTAAGGCCACAGTAAAACACAAAACTGCCTAATTCGGCAACAAAATATCAACCTTTCTTAAATTCTGTTTAATGCAAAAACAATGGAGTATATAGACAAAATAAATCAGTGAAAACAGGGGCGCCTGGGTGGCTCAGTCGGTTAAGTGTCTTGACTTGGGCTCGGGTCATGATCTCACAGCTTGTGAGTTCGAGCCCCATGTTGGGCTCTATGCTGACAGTTCAGAGCCTGGAGCCTGCTTTGGATTCTGTGTCTCCCTCTCTCTGCTCCTCTCCCGCTCATGCTGTCTCTTCTCTCCTTCAAAAATGAATGAACATGAAAAAAAATTAAAAATAAATCAATGAAAACAATGTATTGCAGGTTAAGTGTAGGTTAAATGCCAGGGACTAGTGTTGTGAACTAATGAGCCCCGAGTGCTGTGGAATGAGAACTTCTGTACCACACGCTCCACTTCTAAAGTCACAGTGATGTTCACTAATGACTTGGGCCCTGTGGCGCCCAGCTGGTCCTCAGGTGCTGCATACACAAGTCATTCTTCTTAAATGCTAAGAGAAGTGCCATATACCGAAAATTGCATTATTAAAGAAAGCTGCCTGTAAAGCAGCTCTCAACCCCAGGGAATATATGGGTGTGTTAGAAATGGAAACAGGTGCACGTGCATGTGTGTGCGTGTGTGGTGTGGCTGGGTTGATGGAAAAAAAAGAAAAGAAAACCAGTGTGTTAACAACTTCTTAAAGATGGGCATGCAAGTAAAACCCTCTTTCCCTTTCCTCTGCCTTTGTCCTCAGCCCTGAGATTTATCAGTTTGATTTCATTCACAGTCACTGAAGGTTTTTCCTTCCGATAAGCATTGATGCCTTTTTGTAGCGTAGAATGAGTGACTGATGCATTGTTTGGGCAGCTTGTAATCAGTGGTGAGTAGTGTCCAACATCGTATTTGTAAATAACGATCCTCCTTCAGTATTCTGTAGTCTTTTTCTGTCCCAGGTTCACTGAAAATTTCGATGACTGACTGCTTCTAGCCAAAGAAATCATCCCTCAGCTGGTTCTGCCTGGGTAAACTGAAGTATCATTGGGATATTTCTGTTTTATTCAGTGTGATACTACTATGATGCTTAAAATAGTTTGGGTGTGATTCTTTCTGCACTTGGGGAATGGTGGTGGTCTTTATTTTGATTCAAGTAGCAGTAGTAATTTTCAGGACACGAGATACACAAAAGTGAAACGGTGTATTTCACATATTTTCATAGTAAAATGTTGTTTTGTGAAGGTGAATGACAAGCTGGTTTTGTTGCATTTCCTCAAGCACATTAGTCTGAAGGCTCTGCTCTCAGATGCCTCCTCTTTTTTCTCTCCCTTTTGTCAGCAGATGGCGTATTACCGTTCCCTCTCACTTCTGTTTTCTTCGCCTTTTTATTCCTCTCTTTCCTCCTCCTCTTCCTCCCTTGCCAACCCCCCACCTTGGCAAACATTTGTCACAAGAATGGATGCTGTTATGGGGAAAAAAAAAAAAAAGTCTGGCTGTGACATGTTGTCTTTTCAAAAGTACAAGAAAGAAAGGAGGAAACAGGTTTTCATTGCTTCGGGCATAATACAGCTGGCTAATTTTCTCTGCTAACACTTTATTAGACGAACACTTGTTCCCCTTTAGAGTGGATCTGACATTTTTTTTGTAACAGTTATGTTTGCTTTTATATTTCTATCATGTTGTTTTGCATGCAGATAGCTCCTCTTTTCCCTTTTAGGTGGATGGGCCCTTTCATTAATTTTTTACCTATTTATTTAGTAATTTTTTAGTGTTTTATTATTGTGAGAGAAAGAGAGTGTGCACGCTCGCACAAGTGGGGGAGGAGCAGAGAGAGGGAGACACAGAATCCGAAGCCAGCTCCAGGCTCCGAGCTGTCAGTGCAGCTTGAACGGACGCAGATGCAGGGCTTGAACCCACGGACTGCGAGATTATGACCCGAACTGAAGTTGGGTGCTTAACCGACTGAGCCACCCAGGCACCCCAATTTTATGTGTTTTTAAATACAGAACTTTTTCCAAAGGAAAATCCTTTGATGTACAGATAAATAGATTAAAATACATTTGCACTTAATTTTGGGAGTAAAACTCCTGTGACAGTGATTGGGGCTGTCGTGAACATGAGGTACACATGAAGATGTGATTGGGTGGAGAACACGTACAACTTAATGAGAGGCTGTTAATGACTGGAAGAGGGTTCATTAATATGCGTTGTAAAACTAGGCTGTACGTGGAATGTGTGAGGGAGCTAATTAAATATTCTAAGGAATCCTACGAACCCCATATTCCTTCTATTCTTGTCTTATTCTTTCTGCCAACAGTAAATATCAAATGTTTCCAGTATGGATACTGCATAAAGAGCAGGTACACGGAATTGTCTGTGCTCTCAAAGGATGCAGTCTTCCTGAATGTAATTTGGGAGTCCACTTTCCTGCTTTAGGAAGAATGGTAGAGTGAGCCCAGTTTAATCTTTAACGTATTATTACCACCGTCTCTGCTTGCGTAAATCCCAGTTGCAACACAGCGCCTTCTTTCTGATTATCTTCATTCTATTCCTACCCCTCTTCACTCACCCACCTACCTCCAAAGCAAAGTGATCTCCGGCTCCTCTGAACACCCGGAGCATTTGTGCATACCTGCTTTTTGACCTTGTCACTTCCTACTTTGTAGCATAGTTACTAACAGCTGTTGGACGGAAAGCATCTTGATCCCCAGTAGTTCTGAGCACAGTGCCCTGAACAGAAATGCTGCCCACTGTTTGACTTATTGAATGCGTATTGGATATTAACTTTATGAGTGCATTGGCTCCTAGAATCAGTCAGACCTGGGTTTGAAACTCAGCTCTGCGATTCTGGCCAAGCCTTAACTGCTCTGAATTTCAATTTCCTAATCTGCAAAGTATATGTGATAATGACTGCTTGGTAGAGATGTTGTAGGGATAGAAAGCAGTGGTGTAGGTAAAACACAGTGCTTGGGGCATAGTAGATGCGCAGTTTTCTAGATGCGTACCCACATGTCCTCCCCGGACACAACACGCACACACACGCGCATACACACACACACAGTGTATGTGTGCATGTGCAAGATGCTAGGCCCTCAGAGACCAAACCACACAAGTCCTGTGCTCATGTTGCTTAAAGAAGAAATGAAACCATACAGGGTGCAGAATTGTGGTTCTGTTGGGGCAGTGGAGAGGGTGTACCATGGGAGTTCATGTGTTTCTCCCAGAGAAAGGATGGATGTGGTTTAGGAAAAGTGTTAATGCAAAAGATGGCAATTGTGCAGAAGGTAGGAGAATGGGTAGGGCTTGAATGAATGTTACTGAAGGCTAGAGAGGAAGATACCTACTTTAAAAGATTTGTCTCTTCAAAAACTATTGTTGTGCAGTAGAACTTCCTGGTCAAGGACTGAGATTGGAGATGAATGTCTCTACTCATCTGCCGGTATTTTTCTCAGAAACTTGCATGCCTATATGGGCTTTCGGATGACCTACCTACTCCTTTTGGTCCAAGTGTGGTAGTTGCCACCAGGCATGTTGGAAATGATAAAATAGTTCGGTAGCAACTTCGCCAGCGTTCTAAATTTGGTAGTTGATAGCACTGTATTGGGTGCCTTTCCCATGGGCATGGAGAAGGGGAAAATTAACTTGGTAACTGCCTGTAAAAATACATCAGCAGGAAGGTTTTCAGCTTAATGGTGATAAAATAAAATATAATACAGAATAGCTCCCTAGTCCTTTCCATACACAGATTTTTCTAAATGCTTTGAAGTAGATGGGGGATAAAAGAAGCCTGTAATACTAAACCATCCAAAAATGAAATCAAATGCTTTATGCCCGTTGGGTATTGTTGTCACCCAAATTCAAGTGTGGACCTTAATGTGGAGTCTACAGTCAATAAAGTTAACACTAGTGATCCCAGTTGGCACAGAGAACTACCGCTCAGACTGCTGAATCCATTAAGTAATGGAATCGGGTTTAACTGTTCCCCTCAGAGGTTGAAAATCTTCACAATGAGGAAAAACCACCCATACGCACAATAGGAATGTATTCGAGTCCTTACCTAAGGGCACTGTGACTGCAGTCTCCTTGGAAAAATTTTAGGAGTGGTCTGAGCTCAGTTGAGTTGTGTTGTTCGCCCTCTGCTTTTCCTCAGCCACAGCTGGGCTGTGCTGCTGCAGGGAGGGCTGGAGGAGCTGGAGAGGGACGCAAGAGAGCGTCTCATAGACCTGTCTACTTTAGAGTAGAAAACCGGTGACACGTTGCTATATAGAAGTCTGTTTTAGCAGCAACTGCATTTGAGTTCAGGTACTTCTTTGATGTTGGGAGATGTCCAGTATATGTTACAGCCGTGAGGTTCCACCGACCCCATTACTGATCCTGTAGCCAGGAAGGGGCTGATCTCTCCTGGCTATTCGCCCTCTTTGCCCCACCTTCAAATGCCTCTCCATTTCTTAGACTGTTTAAATCGGACATTGGGAAGAATTTATTTTTCCTCAGCCTTCGCAGTCCTGTTTTGGTTGTAAAACAAAGTCAGAAACAAGAGCCTGGAGGTGTATGCTCTAGGGTTATGGTGCTGTTCCTGTCAATTACTTGCTGTATGATTGTAGGTAACTCAGTTTCTAAATACTTGTGTTTGCTCATTAGTGAAATGAACCTATCTCACTAGAGAACATAGATTTGTAACGAATCCATAGATGGCCTTCTGCGAAACTACATATGTAGTTACATATTTTTGAAGCCCTTACCCTTTTTTTGGATTCTCAGAGGAGTCTGTGAACTCCTCCTCCCCACATTAATCTCTCTGCCTTGGAAATTATTGTGAATTTGGTAAAAGATAATAGGTAAAAAGAGCTTTAGTAATATGAAAAACATCATTTCAAGTAGATTAGAATCACTCTCTGCTGAGACCATCTAATTCATATTTCCTCTCTTTTGGAGCTCCTCAATAAACACATCTGTTTTCTTGTAGTACCTCCCTTCTTCCCTCCTCGTCTCTCCATCTTTCCAGCTGTGGAAGATCTAGAATGGAAATCTGAGTACAGTTTTCCAGGCTTCAACACTTGTCAGACCTTTAGTTCAGTGTCAGACTCACTTTCCCTGACTGTGCTGTTTCAGCTTCTGCCAGTGCTTTGGTGTGCTGAAAACTGACTTTAGCGTTAGCGTCTTCGGTTTCCATAATATTCTTCTGGTTGCTTCTGCATTGGTGGTACTTCAGCCCCACATTGATATAGAGAAAAGACTAATTTTCTTTTATTTAATCCTTTGAAAAAGACACCTTCAGCTGCTTACCCCATTTGAACTTATTACATATTCTCTTAAGTATATGAGCTTATCTTTTGTCAGCCAGAAACAGAAAGTAGAAAAAAATCACCCTAGATTTCTTTCATAAGACTCTTGCATTCTAACCCAGATATAGGGGGAGATATAGGGGTGTCTGGGTTGAACATCGACTCTTGATTTTGGCTCAGGTCACGTTCTCACGGTCATGAGATTGAGCCATGTGTCAGAGTCTGTGCTGATAGCACAGCTCTCTCTCTCTGTCTTTGCCCCTCCTCCAGTTTCATGAGCGGGCTCTTGCTCGCTCTCAAAATAAATAAACTTAAAAAAACAATAAAATGATAGATCACATAAATTTCCTAGTTCTTTGAGTCATCTATAATTACATAACAAACCATTCCAAAACTTACTGGATTAACACAATTATTTTATTTGCTCATGACTCTGTGAGTTGGCTGGGGCTCAGTTGGGTGGTTCTTCTGCTGGTCTCTCTGATGACCTAGAGTGGTTGCAACAAGATGATGGCTGGGGCTGGAATATCCAAGACACCTTGGCTCATGTCCAACCACCTTAATAGGATCATCTGGTAGGTTTTGATCTCTTTCTCCCTGGCTTGCTTGGTCTATATATGAGAGCCGCATATTGGTAGATATTTGAGAGGACAAGCCCCACTGTGCAAATATTTACCAAGCTTCTGCTTGCGTCATGCTTGCATGTACACCCCATCAGCCCAGCCCAGAGTTGTGTGGGAGGGCACGACACAGGATGTGAGTACCAGAAGTCTCATGGTTCATTGGAGGCTGCTAAGATAACATGCCACATTAGCATATAGGAGTAGCTCATTTCCTATTTTCATGAAATGAGTGATTCAGGTTTTCAATGCAGGATAGTTCACAACTCCAGCGAAAGGGAAGTATGTCTTTTGCTCTAAGGAAGCTCAGATTTAGAAATCTAAACTAAACAACAAGATGAATTTACAGAGCTTGAGGCAATTGAGTAAGGGATAAGATTTTGTTAGAAATGTTTGTTTTGCAAGTTGTATTCATCTAGAACTCCTCATTAATATATTTTAAGAATTCATTATAATACACCATTAATGGCTTGATAAAAAGAAATAGAAAGGGTGGCAAGGGAGGAAAGAGAATTAAAGAAATTTTTTTTTTAAGTTTAGGAGGTTTTTTTAAAATTTCTGGGAGTTGTCACTTCAGGACAATCAGAAATCAAAACTTAAAGCGTCTATGGTATTAAAATCTGTGAAGGAAAACCACTGTGACATAGTTTGTGTGGAATCAGTCGTACAGATTGATGAATGTCAGGTCATTTTCTCAAGGAGAGTCATAGCCTTTCTCTTCCTTTGAAATATCTGAGGAGCATTTTAATTTATGAGAAAGACCTGACAGATTAGGAGAAAGATCTGGTTACAGTTAGAGAACAGAAAGCTCACTGTACTGAAGTATAGTATTTCTGATTGTACTTAAGTAGGTTACTTATGTGTAGTACTTTATTTCGTTTTTTTTTTAATGTTTATTTATTTTTAAGAGAGAGAGAGAGGGTGAGCACAAGCATGCGTGAGGGGAGAGGAGCAGAGAGAAAGGAAGACAGAGGATCCAGACCAGGCTCTGTGCTGACAGCAGAGAGCCCAACGTCAGGCTCAAACTCATGAACTACAAGATCATGACCCGAGCTAAAGTCGGACGGTTAACTGACTGAGCCACCCAGGCGCTCCCTACCCCCCCCCCCCACCATATAGTACTTCTTAAACTTACATGTGCAAGCAAATCTTGGGGAACTTATTACAGTGCACGTTCTGATTCGGTAGTTCTGGGGTGTTGCGCATTTCTGCTGAGCTTCGGGGTGATTCGGTAGTGCTCGTCCACCAACAAGGCTTTAGTAGACCTGACCCTTCTGAGGTTCCTATCCTGGCCAGGCCTCTCAGGTAAACCCCCTTAATTCTCATACACACTGGTATGTGACTTTTTACTTCTGTCATTGACCCCCAGCAGGACAAACAGAAGTCCTTTTAGTGTCTTATCACACATGCTCAAGCCATGTATTTCACAACTAAGGAATAGGTATTAATTTAAAACTACAGTTGGCCCTGGAACAACCTGGCTTTGAACTTTGTAGATCCACTTATATGTGGATTTTTTTTTTCTGACAAATACAGTACAGAACTGTAAGTGTATTATGATTTTCTTTTTTTTTTTTATGATTTTATTTTTAAGTAATCTCTGTACCCAATGTGGGGCTCAAACCCAAGACCCCAGGATCAAGAGTGACATGCTCTTCTGACTGAACCAGCCAGGAACCCCCTCTTCCTACTGATTTTTTTAATAACATTTTCTTTTCTGTAGCTTGCTTTATTTAGGAATACAGTATGTAATGCATATAACCTACAAAGTACGTATTAAACGATAGGTGTTTGTTATCCATAAGGCTTCTGGTCAGTAGTACAGACTTTTGACTATTTGGTGTGGGGGGTGGTTAACCCTCAAGTTGTTCAAGGGTCGATTTTTAGTTCCTTTGGCATATGGCATTAAGTCATTTGTATAAATCTGGCCTTTGTTAATGGCTGTAACCCGAAAAAAGAAAATTCTTGGTTTAAATTGAATTGATTAGTCCCTCAGGGATGTCTTAACCACAACCCTCATATCTGGCTATCAACAAGACTTTTGCTTGTCTCAGATTCTTCTTGAAAGCCAAGGTATATAGAGGACCAGACACTCTGGTCTGCCAACTTTTGTCAAGTGCTAGCTGGTAAAATGGGATCAAAGTGTATTCACCAGCACTCCCAAGACTCCACGTGAGCCACGGGACCTAGAGGTGTGGCCATCCTTCCTCACTGTGGTGCGTTCAGTTCTCCAGAACTCTGTTTCTTATTCTGGGCTTACACATGTCTCTGGAGGTACTCAAGTCCAACCTGCCTTTTCCTATGCAGTTTTCAAAGTATATCCTTTCTTCCGACCTTCCTCTTCGCAGAGGGAAGCAGTGCAGCCTCAGAGATCTAGCCCATCCAAATAGTCCTACCCAGAAATTTGTCTTCCAGTTAAAAAATATTTTTAATTGGAAAATTATGTACTAATCTTCACCTCAGAAGACACTAATAGTGGAACTCACTCTTTGAACAAAGGCGATGTGGGTAATAGGAGAGGGCTTTGGAACCAGACAAACTTGGATTTGCACCCTAGCTCAGCTGTTACTAGCCTGATCTAAATCATTTTTCTAAATCAAATGAAATCTGGTGAGGGTTCCCACTTCTTAGGGTGTGTGGGAAATCCACTCTCAAGTTGTTGTTGGGACCCCTCACTTTCCAGAACGAGAGCAGGACTTCCGGTCCTCATCTGTTCATGGTTGCCACCGTTCATGCACCTGGCCTGGACCCTTGTCATCACTCGGAAGGGAGGCTCGTCAGTGTCTCTGCTTCCCTCACGGCTTTGTACAACACCCCAAACCGTGTGTTTACTACAGTGTCCACAAATACTGTGTCAACATCTTTATCTGAAATCTTGCCTCCGGCAAGTGCATAAATGGGTCAGGGCTTTGCTCTTCATGGGACCCTAACCTTCTCCTCTCCCAGTTTGGGGAAAATCAGGCCTACGGGTTGAATAACTCACTTTTTCAATCCCACAAGCCCACAGCCTTCATACCCATAGCTTTGGGGGATTCTAGCACTTTAATTCCTTTGGTCTCCACCTTTAAAACTCAGAGGTCCCCAGGTTAGTCCACCCATCCAGAGAATTTCCCTTTTTGTTATAAACACCACCAAAGGTAAAAAAAAAAAAAAAAAAGTGTGTGTGTGTGTGTGTGTGTGTGTGTGTGTATGTAGTTACAACCATTGCTGATATTACTGTGTGTTTACTTGGAGTCTGCTGCTCTTCTAGAAGACCATAATTAATCTTCATTATTAAAAAATATTTATTTAATAATAAATTTATGTATTTAAAATTTTAATTATAAATTTATTATATAAATTTTTATATATTTATAATATATATTATATATACATTTGTAATTAAAATTTTAATATTTATATATTTATATATAAATTTATATATAAATTTATAAAATATATGTTATATATAAATTTATAATTAAAATTTTAAATAATACATAAATTTATTAAATTCATTTTTATTTATTGTTAGATAATAATATTAATTTATCTAACAACTCTAACGGTATTCCTATTTTTACATGGAAGGAAATTGTGGCTTACGGGATTTGACCAAGCACCTGTGGCTAGTGAGTGGAAGAATCTCAGTGTGAGCGGAGATCTTTGGTTACGAAACCCTGGAAACACGGTGGTTGGGCTCTCACATTGCCAGTGACTCTTTGAGCTTGCGTATATTTGTTAAACGTATTTCCCTTACCTGAAGACATTGGCGTCGGGTGGTTGCACTCCATAGCATCCTTCCATCTAAACAGTCTGTGACTCTGTGTAACTGCCGTTTTACTTCCCCTCTTTTTCAGCCAGAAAAGCGACTTTTACACTGTAAGGTATACACGGCTGCCGTAGTTCCCCGGGGAAGGGCAGCTCAGTGGGGGAGGTGCCCAGTGACTACAGTTACAAATTAGTGGCTCTGAGCAACTAGTTTGTTGAAGGAGCTTTTGCAGGTAACCTCAGAAGGCCCCAATGTTGACCGCCTTTGAACAATCACAGCGAATTTGAAAGGGGTCAAATACAGAAGAAAAACCACTTTTGTCCAAATTTTAAATGAAGCAAGAGAATCCGGAAGCTCAGTGGATCCTTTGACTGTGGCTCACCAGTGGAACATAGAGTCAGAGAGGTGATTTATAAACCTTTATAAAAAAAAGGTATTGGGGCGCCTGGGTGGCGCAGTCGGTTAAGCGTCCGACTTCAGCCAGGTCACGATCTCGCGGTCCGTGAGTTTGAGCCCCGCGTCAGGCTCTGGGCTGATGGCTCAGAGCCTGGAGCCTGTTTCCGATTCTGTGTCTCCCTCTCTCTCTGCCCCTCCCCCGTTCATGCTGTGTCTCTCTCTGTCCCAAAAATAAATAAACGTTGAAAAAAAAAAAAGAGGTATTTATAAAATACTTTAGAAAAGTATGCAGTGTTAGGAGGTCCAGCATGAGCTCACTAGAGGACAGATATTAAACTGACTTTGTTTCCTGTTTTGAAAGAGTCCACATATTAAGGGTATGTGGTTGATGTATTTTGTCTTGATTTTACTAAAGCATTTCACAGAGAATTCTATGAAGATGGTGACATGTTGATTAGATCAGTAGTTTCCTTTTTTTTTTTTTTTTTTTTTTTTGCTCCCTCCTAAGAACCAGATTCTCATCTGTGCTCCACACCTATTGGAAGAAAATTATTGAGCAAAGGGCCCAAGAATCCATATGTTAGAAAAGCTTATCCAGGTCCACTGCTGCCATTCCATAGACTGGTATTTGAGAAACACCATAGAAGTTTTCAAATTTGGGGAGAGGGGCAGGGGATCCCCTGCTCAAATAAAATTTTTTATGAAACTCTACCATATAAAACAGATAAAGCGACATATGATCCTAGTATAAATTTTTTTTTTTTTTTGAAATTTACACTTACAATTTTTTTTTAAGTTTATTTATTTTGAGAGAGAGAGAGAGAGCGCGCACACCCAAGTTGGGGAATGGAAAACAAAGAGAGAATCCCAAGCAGGCTCTGTGCTTTCAGCGTGGAGCCCGATTCAGGGCTCAGACTCACAAACCGTGAGATCATGACCGGAGCCAAAACCAAGAGTTGGACACTTAGCCGACTGAGCCTCCCAGGTGCCCCGTGTTCATAATGTTTACTGAAGAGTCAGAACAATGAGGCTGTTAATGAAAAAGTTTAAATCAGGTGCTGATAATCGCTATGTTATAACTGTGTATTCACATCAGCTTCTGTGTTTCATGAGATTGTATACTTTGCTTTAAATGCATAATATTTAAGAAATCTGCTCTTATAATTACTCACAAATTACAACAGGGTTTTTTTGGTGTGTGTTTGCTTCGTTTTAAATGACTTGCCGTGGAATCCCAGGATACTTTTCAATTCCCCTAACCTAAGGTAGGGAATATTTGTTTCAGAACTGTAACCCTGTAATGAAACCTATGGAAACAATTGCTCGCATTCATTATCATAAATCTAAAGTCATACAGGAAACATCTAACTCCTAGAATAAATATTTATTCTCTCTCAAATAGGATATTATCACAAAGGACTTTTTACTGTGATGAAAGCAAGGCCGTATACGTGCCCCTGAGCCTCGCCTGGCATTTAATGGAAGCCCACACTTGGGCGTGGTTTTGTGTGTGTGTGCTTACTTGAACAACTTCACGAGAGCGGACTGTGCATACTGGTGTTTTTCCTAAGACCGAGGCAGGCCTACAACTTCCCTTACCAGTGTCACACTTACAAGAAGCCCACGTGTGCACATAGAGGTCCCCCAGCCAGGGTCATGAGGCATGACCTGTGTATCTGCAGTGGGTGACGAGTTTGTATATAAGCCATTTCGGTGTCATTTAAGACAACTACAGCTTTGAAAAAATATAAAATACATTCGAACATTAGGAACAGAGGGTGGTGTCCTCGGAGCACCTCCACGGGAGTGCTCTTTTTGAAAACATGGATCTAATATTGACTGATTCATGTTGAGGAAGATCCTTGATTTTCTGCAGAATACACAGATAAAGTTGGGGACAGCTAGGTAGTTGCAGATGAGAAAAATACCACAGTTGAGAAAGTGGATTTGTGTACACAAAGAATAGAGTACTGTTGAGTGCAAATGGGGAAGTGATCTCTTCTGGCCAGAAAATGAGGGAAGGCTTCCTGGAAGAGAAGACATCTGACGAGGCCTTTGAGGATGTTTAGGCCTTGGGTATGAGAATTATGAGGGAGAAGAAATGATGTTGTAGGGCAGTTCACCTTTTTGGAGAGTATGATTTTAGGCAAAAATAATGTACATGTCACTATTCTCTTACACAGATAACCTTCTTCACTAGTAAATTAGCCGTATGCGCATTCAAAAGTAGAATCCATTCATAATCTGAAAAAAGGATCATTTTCATACATTTACACATGCCTCAAGTTTCCTTCAAAGTTATCACTGTCAGACAGTGATTCACTTGTTCAGATTTAGACCTTTCCAGTGATACTTTGCCCAACTTGGTTGCCCCTTTAATACCTCCATGCATCATAAATGTACCCTAAACCTGGCCTCTGCAAGAGTTGTAGCCATTCATTCATCCTGCTATTCGCCCACGCTGGCATATTGAGCACCTATATATGTGTAGGTCTTGGTGAGTTCTAGGCACCCAGCAGTGAACAAGTCAGCACTGGAGGGTGAAGTGGGTGCCTGGAAACCACCTAAAGTTCTTATCGCTGAACTGCATTTAAGAAGATAACAATGCAACTTTTCCCACAAACTGATAACAGCATAAAGTGTACACATCCCAGAGCGTTTACATTTTAACAAGGATCAAAGCTTCGCCTCAAACTACTTCTAATCAGGAGGCGTGTGAGGGGAATTGTGGTTTGAGCCTTGGGTCTTTTCCAGCTTATACGGCTTCTTAGGCAGCAGGATTGGTACTGTCCTATCTGTACTTTAAGGTGGAGACTGGCTCTGGTAATATTCCTCTCAGCAAAGTAGCCTAAAGACAACTCTACAGCAGGAGGGAAATCAGTTAGATAGTCCATAATGGCAAAGAGCTCTTTCTGAGGGGCAGGATTGCAGAGCATGGAGAGAGGGGGTGTAGCACGGTGGCAGGTGCACAGAGCCCGCGGGTGCATAGCCCGGCTCTTGGTGGCTGGGTGAGCCATCCAGCCCCTCTGTGCATCTGGAAATACGGATGATAATGGTAATTACTCACCTCAAAGGATTGCTGAGGGTCAAATAAGTTAGTATAGAAAGAGCATTTAGAATTGTGCCTGCCGTAGAGTAACAGCATTAGGTTAAATTAGCTATTATTTCTTTCAGCCATGTGTTTTTCCAGTTTGCCCATTTTCTGAGAATATGGAGTAACTATAGAGGAAGAGTGCATAATTAGGTGATGAGTAATTCCTTCTTTCCCCTCTTCGCACCCCCCCACACTCCTGCTCCACAGACCCCAGAGTTAACTTGTTTTGTAAGGCTATAACATCATATTTGAATGTATGACCTTGAAATTTTCTGATTAAGTAGTTCTGGGCAAAGCTCTAATGGTTGGAAAAGAAATCAGGCCTCCCACACATACCTGCTCAGCCAAGAATTTGTTTGCCCCAGGAACCGTGGGTGGGCGGGAGTGGAAGCAAGTCCACACCCAGGCTTATGTGAACTCTCTGTTCCTGCTGGAGACTGGGGTCATCCTTCTCCCTTTGCTTACCAATGCTTCCTGGTCATTTCTTTTCAACCTCAGTTGAAGAAATAGAGAAACAAATATTTTCCTTTCTCATTTTCTCTCTCCCCAGCTCCAGGGGAACACTCCCCCCATCGCTGCTTGTGCATTTTCTCTAGTTTGGCTTTCTATTTGCCCCTTGGTATTGCACTTGTGCAAATTTCTCCCAAGCCCAGGGAGACAACATACAGTGTCTGATGATGGACTGTAGGGGTCCCTGCATGGTTCCCCAGTTTCAGGGTCTGCGGCAGGGCCCTCCCGGAAGTGCCCTGGAATTTTCTGTTGGTTCTTGTAGCCAGGGATAGAGAACTCCGCCCCTGCCTTTGCACTGGGACGGGTCACAGGTGCCCCTGCCTTCCGGGAGTGTCTGGGGGACACCTGCTGTCTGCGTCCTGGGGAGACGGGTGAGGGCTCCTCGGAAATGTGCCATGTTGAGACCTGTGGTCTGTGTGACCCTCGGGTACTGGTTCCTGGCTTGTTTTGTTTTTCTTTTTGGTCCATCGTCCTAGTGAAGTCCTCTCGTTAGAGCAGGTATGCTCTTTTCTGAGCCTGAGAACGGGTGTGTACCAGTCCCTGTCCCGAGGGAGGCAGTCTGGGATGAGGTGGAAGGAGGGCTTCTCAGACCCGGGGAAATCTCTCTGGGCAGAGCGAAGCTTAGAAAGTCATGTGACCTTTCTGAGCCTATGTGATCACTCCTTGCCCATCTGGTGAATGGGAAGCCATGCGGGACGTGGAGAGCTCCCAGGAATGCGTCCTTCCTTTTCCTCTGTTTCCTTCTCAAATGGTGGAATGCAGGCTTATGGTAGGGATAGGTAGGTACTGGGTCAATTTTTTTCTAATAACCTAACGGGATTCAACATGGGGGACTGGTATTTGGGGGCCTTTGCCCTGTAGTCAGACTCCAGATGAGCCCACATCAGGAGAAGCATCCTTCGCCCTCCTGGCTGGCCGAGGACTCAGAGAAGCAGCAGAAACTCCTTTGGAATTTTGCCACTTTATATCCCCTCTAGTTTGCTCGACTATAAGGAAGAACTGGCAAAATTAAAAATGAAAAATTGTTTTGAAAATTACACCCTGTCTACAAACAGCCGCAGATCGAGAGTAACCACCAGACATCCTGTTGCTCAGCATGGTGGCTGGTCGGGGGTTGGTGGGTTCGGGGCTCTGCCTCGGCGTTGGGCCCTGAAACAGGCCCGTGTTCTGGATCAGTCGGCACAGGCCACCTCTTAACCGCCACTGTAAAACCTGTCGGATAAAAAGAAGTCAGCACGATAAAATCTGCATTTGGACAGTGTGCTGTGCCTTCCTGCTCATTTCCATTTTCCAAATCTAGGATATTTTTTTGTTTTAAAGAGGTGCTGAAAGAAGCTTATCTGATTGTGTGACTTGATGTGAGGCCAGAAAACTTCTGCTAACGTCTCTGAAATATCTCTTTTAAAGCTATTTTTTAAACCTCCTGAAGTGAACTAAAGACCTTCACTAACTCCTCGACTCTAAAGTTCTCATTATGGAGAAGGTCCACCCTGCTTCCTGCTAGAATAAGGAAAGGGGGTGACAGTTCATATGCAAATGGCCCCACCACCCGCTAGGAGGTGGCTGAAGTGGCTTCCTCAAGCCTTGTCCCAGAGCCACAGGATTGGATTGTCTGTGTGGCACCCACAGAGCCCAGGGCAGCTCCACAGGAAACAGTGGGACTACTGGGCGAAGGCTGTCGGGGAGGTAAGGGTGGGGATGTGTTTACAGTCCCCTGTGAGCAGGAAGTGGGGAGAGGGGAGAAGGCACTCAGTCCAGGCCACCAGTGCTGATGCGGGACCAGGCTTTGTGGGACAGTTTTCTGGTTTCAGGTGTGGGTTCACCTGTCAACTCTTCTTTCAGAAAGGTGTGGTGAGGTCTGTGGAAATCCTTCCAAATAATAATTACCATTATTAGCGATGGTTCCGCAGTTGCCCGGTTTATTCACCTGTCTGTCCCTCCCCTGAGAAATCCCAATCAGAATGGCCCTCCATCTAAGTGACCACACAGAGCATGTACTTGTCATGATTTGAGTGTTGCCAGTGGTCCGATAAGAAGCAGATTAACTTGGGTGAAGATTCTTAAGAAAACAAGAACAAGAGGTGAAATGTAATTCCCTTTATTGGTATTAATTAGTAATTAGGGTAAAGGCTCGCATGAATTTTGGGAAAGTTTGGTGACACCATTGGCATTTCTGGTATGCAGAGTTTTAGCACAAAGGCTCATAAATATTTTTTTTTAATTAGTTTTGAGAGAACAGAGGGAGAGGTGGAGAACACAAGTGTGGAAAGGGCAGGGAGAGAAGGAGACAGAATCCAAAGCTGGCTCCGGGCTCTGAGCTGTCAGCACAGAGCCCAAGGCGGGGCTCGAACCCACTTCGTAAATATAAAGTATTGCCAAGGTGTTTTGCCAGTAGTGGCCTCCGTACCTGCTTTAATGATATACTTACTCCAAACTTTAGGGAAATGCCATGGGCATATTTTCTGCAAGTTTCCCAGTAACTCTGAAAGATCGTTTCTTGTGTACAAATTAATAGGGAAAACCATTTGTATTATTAAATAATAAGTATATATGGGTATTTATATGCACAAGCAAAAGCAAAATTTGGGGATTGTTTCTAAGCAATTACTAGATTAAACAATAATTAGATTAAAATATGCATGAAATGATATACCTTAATGAATGTTGCAGTACTTTCTGTCTCTCTACATAGGGTAGGTTCATTCAGACTACCTTCCTCTCAGTACCAGAAGTCCCTCTATGATAAACATAACAGATAATAATTTAGGCATCAGATCCCCTCTCTTCACTTCCCTCCCATTCTCTCCCTCCCTCCATTTTTCATCTTATACTGGGTCCAGGTCACTGTGGTTGGCACTGCAGAGACACAGGTAAGTAGCCAGGATGCTGCCCTCGGAGGCCTCACTGTAGAGAGTGTGTAGAGCAGAGTGAGTTTGCACGGGCTGGTGTGTGATGCTCTCTGCACAAGGGGCGGGCTCTGGACCTGCTCTCAGAAGAGAGACCGCACGGAACTCAGAGGTTATGCAGAAGCTAAAGTCTCCAGACCGAAGAGTGGCCTGGGAACGAAGAGCCATTCTAGGCACAGCGCTTGTGATGCCCAGCGTCGTGAAACCGTGTTTGGGGACCGGCGTGCAGCCTGGCTCCGTTGTGACGAGTGATACCTGGGAGGGGCAGGGCGGCAGAAAGAGACTGGCTCAGTGATGATGGGAGCTCACTACTTGGCAAACAACAACAGAACAAAACACAAAAAAGGTGCTGTGACTGAGGAAGTGTATTGTGTTAGAAAGTTTTACCTTCTATTGTGCCGAATTTGTCCCCTTTTCTATTTTACCGTTGGGTTAGAACCTCAGGAGCCAGCACAGAATGAACCTGTCCACTCTTTGCCACATGGCTTTATGTGTAGGTGATGTTTCGCTTCTTTAAGTCTTGCCCCACGCTGTGTCTGCTACCTTCATTTATCCTTTTAAATAGGTTTTGGTTGGGGAGCCTTGGTGGCTCAGTTGGTTGAGTGTCTGACTCTTGGTTTCGGCTCAGGTCACGATCTCACAGTTCATGAGTTTGAGCCCCACATCATGCTCTGTGCTGGCATTGCGGAACGTGCTTGGGATTCTCTGTCTCCCTCTCTCTCTCCACTCCTCCCCTGCTTGTGCTCTCTCTCTCTCAAAGTAAATGAATAAAAAACTTAAAAAATATATAAATAGGTTTTGGTTAATAGTTTGTTTCTTTAACATAAGCCAGCAGTAATTCTAGTTGGTTCTTTCAGAGTCTGCGAACAAGTGATTATGATCTCCTGCATTGATCTACATCTCCAGAACAGTTTCTGCCGCTACACCCTTTTGTCATTTGGCACCTTTCTGCCGGGTTCCTCCCCCTGTGGTTTTACAGGATCCCTGAGCAAGGAAGCAGTCAGGGATTGTGGGTCCGGCCTCTCGTCTGCGTCCTTACAGTCTCCTCTTTCCGCCACCTGATTTCCTTTTGGTCATCTTAGGGCTCCACAGAAACAACAAGCAGGCCTTTCTCACACATGGGCTGGGATCTCCCCGCCTCCCCCCTCCCCCCCCCCCATCTCACCACTTTTATCTTCTGCTTTAGAAGCAAACTAACAAATACATACCTGTGAAATGGTGATAAAAATTATTGAGGATGAACTAAAATTAGCACAGGGCTGAGGGCTGAGAGAGGTATGCCATAGCTCAGGTTACATTTTCACACGAATAATCTGCAGTTAGAAAATACCAGCTATATTCTGAAGGAGAGGTTTGGCCATGTGTGTAACATGGGACCCATCTGCTTGACAGGGTAGGGGTTGGCTCCAATGAAGGGCTCTCTAGGGCTGATTGTTGATAGAAGCCAGTAGTGCTGGTGCCTGAAGCAATCAGTTGGCCATCCACTTTCCCTCTTGATAAACGTGGCATGCTTTCCCAGCCTTCCCAGCCATACCACAGTTACCTATGGCTTAGCTTCTTTGCAAAAAAAGGAGGAGATGGAAAATGTTGAGTGACTTCGGTTCTTTCACACCCTCACCTCATGCTGAAGCTGGGAGCTTACCTATAGCAATGGTCCTTTTTGGGGACCATTCTTCCCCATGGGGAGGGGATGAGTGAAGAAAAGGGAGAAGCAAAAGACAACCTTATGTGTTTGGTCAAGTGGGAATTTCAGATTGAATCTGTTAGCCAAGGAGGCCCCAGAAAAGACTGGGATGTTGCTGGGATTTAATTATCCTATACCACGGAGGGCAGATTCTTATTTTCGACACAGAGTGAAACAGTCTTAAATGCCGATGTCTCAGTCTCTGCCCCTGGTACTTCAAAGGGAATAGAAGGGAGAGGGGAAGGAGACAGGACAATAACACTCTGCTGTGTACTCGGATTGTGGTCCACTGACCAGCAGCATCAGCTTCACCAGAGAGCCTTCTAGAAATGCCGACTTTCAAGCCCCAACCCAGAGGTACCAAGTCAGAACCTGCATTTTGCAGGGTACCTGCGGTTCCTGGGGACCTTGAAGTTTTGGAAAAAAACACGGCTTTAGGAGGCAGCGACCGTAGTCGATTGACAGACCATGAGCAATGTACCTGTCTTATGGTACAGTATCATACAGTATCAACTATGGGTATTGAATGCTGACAATCAAAGTTTAATTTTGTTTGCAGCTAGAGACCAGGCCCACTGATCCTGTTTGACTAAACAGCAGCATTCTGTTTAGGGAAAGACAGGGGTTTGTTTAGGACACAGATGACCGCCCCTGGCTTGCTGATAGCAAGTGAAGAGTTGCTTCCTTGCCCTGGGGCAGAATGGTTTCCGCGACAACAGTGAAGCCACGCTCTCCTCCCCCCACCCCCTCCCCCCACATTAACCGTAGAGCAGAGAATAAAAAGAGCACTTAATTTTTTTTTTTTTCCACATCACGTTATTATCATGGGTTTCTCAGGGAGAAAATTTGCAAGAAAGAAAATCTGCACATTCTTTAGTGATGTGCCAAGCGTTTTTTTTTTTTCTGGTTTGAACTCAAACTGATACACCTGACAAACGTCAGGGTTAGATTATATTGATCTAAGTCTGATTTTAAAACTATATCTGTTTGTAATTCTTCCACACTGTGATGCAAAGATTTTTTTGTGTGTTGGTTTTTTCCACTCTCTGTGATGATCATATGTTACTTCTCTATAGATAACAATCCACTAAGTTTTCTTTTATAAAAGTAAGAATTAAGACCAAAAAAACCCCAAAACCCTGTTATCGATAAAAGGATTAAGACTACTAGAATCAGTCAAGTTAAGGGAGTTAGGGTTAATCCCAGGGCATTTCCTTCAAGTGCCATGAAGGACCCATCAGCTTGTTAGAAGCCCGTCCACGGCTGTACTCTAGTTGTAGCAGCTGTACTGTCTGGCCTGGGTTATTTCGGTAGCCCACTAACTGGTCTTGCTCTCTCTTCAGTCTGTTCTCAGCCCAGCCAGAGCATATTTGCCTCTGCCCAAAACAGTTGGCTTCCAGGGCTCTCAGAAGAAAACCCAAAGGCCTCATAGTATCCTAAGAGGCCCATCGCTTACCTTTCTGACCCCATATCCTATTACCATCTCCCTTGCATATCCCAGTTAGACAGGCCACACTTCTGCCTCAGGGCCTTTGCACTTACTGATCCCTCTGTCCGGAACTGTCTTTCTCCATATATTTACATAACTGTATCCCAAACTTTCTTTAGGTCTTTGTTCATATGTCAGTTTCTCAGCGAGGCTTTTTTTGACTAATATATGTGTTCATTGTTTGTCTCCTTCTAGAATATTACTTCGTTGAGAAGAAGGGATTTTGTCTTGTTCGTCTTGTGTTCACAGCGCTTAAAATGATGCCTGGCTTATTCAAGGTGCATTGTGTTTGTGGTTTGAATGAGTGAAGTTGCCCCTTTCCAGCTCCCTGACTAGACATGAATTTAGATCCGAGGGCATTGTGGGACTTCTTGCTCCCAGTTCTGTTCTCATTCACGTCACGTAAGAGGGCTAAAACGTTAGGAGAACATCTTTAAAATATTAACCACAGCTGTGAGCCATTGAAAGCATTCTACACAGTGAGTTAGGAAATGGCAGCTAATTGTTGATTTGTAAGGCAAATGGGAGAATAACCCAGCACCATCCAGGTCCCCTGTGTGCCGGCACCTGGGGAATAGGAGGGAGGAGCAGGGCCTCGGTCAGGAGTCGTCACACTTTCTTGCATGGGCCCTTTGCTTGTGCCTTATCCCACTCAGTCTCTCGTGTCCCCTCACTCCAAGGATTAGGCTTTGGGTGTTTGTGTGCACGCGGGTGTGTATGTACATTTGTTTGCCAGTGCTGTCTCATCAGGGGCTTCCTTTGGCCACAGTTTATGTTTTCCTTTTTGTTTACAGTGTTTCTTAGTAACTCGCTGCCACAAGTCCTCTGCACAGAGTTGCTACCCAAACGTATCTTGAACTTCGTGCTATTTCTCTTCTAGTATCTTAAGATTTATTGTGGCCATGGAAGTCTAGGAAACCGTGATGTTACAGAAGTGAATGTAGACAGTGCCCATATGACTGTCATCATCGCAGGGGTAGGAGGACATCTGGGGAGGACGGAACCCAAACGGGGAAGCCGTATGGTCTACCTGACAGAATGGTTCCTGTTTCGGTGATGGATGCAACAGCTTCTAACGGCCCAAAGCCATCCTTCCTTCGATAAAGTATCTCTTGAATGTCCATGCTTGTGGACTGTGCTAATGAAATGAGCACAGGATCCACCCGCGTGGAGCTTCTCATACTCTAATGAGAGGAATAAACAAAATCACGTCACTGTGTAATTATAAACTGTGATAAATGCTATGAAGGAGAAAATCACGGTGCTATGGGAGCTTAAAATAGGGGCATTTGTCCCAGTCTTGGGGTCAGGTCACATTCGAGCCCAGACTCGCAGGTTACTAGGCATGTGTGTGCTTTGGCAAGGGGGGGGGGGGAGGGGCAGAATATTGTGCCTTAATTTCCAGGCAGAGGAGATGAGGTGTGCAAAATCTCCGAGGTGTTGAGGGTTTTTATGTATTGGAGAGATCGAAAGGAGACCAGCATGGCTGAAGTGGCTGAGGATGACGGGGACGGTGGTGCCGGAGGAGGCCGGGCAGGTCAGCCAGGGACAGGCGAGGCTTTGGGGTGCACTTTCGGGTCTTTATCATGAGCTCAGTGTACAGCCCTAAAGGGGTTTAAGTAAGGCTGAGCCATGACCTATTTTCTGTCTTTGAAGGTATACTCTGTACACAGGGTGGATCGTGGCCTGGAAAAGGGAGAGAGTGGAAGCTGGGCAAATACCTGCAAGTATCCTGCGTTTCTCCAGGAGAAGGATGATAGGGCGAGGATGGTGGTGGCACAGGAGCTAGGAACACTTGTCTGGAGGGAGAATGTTGGAGGCCAGCGGCATCGAGATTGTGATTGCTCTCATTTGCTCACTGAACAATCTTCTGTTCGTTTGGCTTGATCTTAACCTGCCTGTAAGGTGCCTATACCTGGGATTTCAGGAAATACTTGTTGACTAAAGAAATGTGAATACGTTGGTCAAGCTGGACGGAGTAGGTGTCCAGATTGTCTGGCAATTATGCTTTTCATTGTAAATGAATATAAAGGCAGTATAGCTTTATGTATCAGTCTCTTCTGAGCTTTCTTAGCATGAATCAGTACTGATAAACGTAATCATTTCTGGAACCTCACTGAGATAGACTTTTGGAGCCAAGAAATTTGAAAGACAGTCCTGAATTGCCTGTCAGTCCTGAATTCTCCGAGGTGAACGTCACCCTGTGGAGACTCTCTGAACAGCTACCTTTCCCTGGCAGTATCGTCTGTTTTGATCAATGCTTTTCCATTGTCCTTTTTAAAAAATTTAAGTAAGCCCAAGATAGTCATATCCACGAATTGTTTCTGTCTTTAGAATAGCAATTATTCCACCCAGTGTGGGAAGGTGCTGCCCACCTATAAAAAAAGAACTATAGAATTTGATTGTTTAAAAGGCATATTAAATGTAGAAAGATTCAGAGTCAAGGAGAACCTTGTTCTAAATTGTTTCTCTGTGCACCTAACTTTTTATTATGGCACGTTGATTTCCTATGAAACTTAAAGTTTTTGTTTTTCAAATCATCTGTTATCGAGGCATCCGGTGATACTTGTCTGAATGGCTCTACCTAGGAACTCTGGGAAGTTGGGCAGCTGAAATAATTGTCTAAGGTTTAATGAAGCCCTTTTGGAGCTCCTGAGTTCAGAAGATGTCAAAGAATGGTATAAAACACGTGTGCACATTTATGGCTGACTGTATTTTCCTCATCTTTTGCAGGACAAAAATGGAAGAAACAGAGGTACTTCTAGATGGAGCAAAGTGAGCCACTGAACAGGTAGATAACTGAAAATAGCAGGGTGTGTGTATACATTAGCTCAATGAATTAGTATTTGTGAAGTCCTTGGTAGAGTACCCAGTGCATAGTAAATACTGTATGTAAGTATTTGCTCTTATGAAATTCTTTCAAATGTAACTGAGCCCAAAACAAACCAGTTGTGCAACCAAGAAAGTACCCCACAAAAGCAAGCCTTTGCTCCTAAAGCAACTGAGAACATCGTTGGTAAATTCTTTTTTTTAACCATTGGTAAATTCTGACATGGTCTCTGTGTGACCTGTCATGCTGGCCTGAGAAACTTACGGTCTTCTTAATCTTTGAACACCCAAAGTGTTTGCACACTCATCCATTTTTGAATTTGAGCATTCATTCATGATGGACCTATTAAGTGTCGGGTCCATTTCACTTTTGAAACAAAACAAACTTCTAAAAAATTCTTGAAGTAGTTCCTTACCGTTTGGGGAATGAGATCACGAAATTTGAACTGTCCCCTTCCTTGGCCCCTGTGCCTACTTCTCTGGATCTGCACAGTCCCTGCCTCCTTGCCTCGCTGTGGGGAGATCTGGGTGTCCTGGTGCCCTAGAATCCCACCTTCCCTCTCATTTCAGCTCCTCTGTTCCTCTGGCTCCTCAATAGGTCAGCTCCGTTCAGGACTGGGAGGAAGCGCTGGGAGTGGGGCCCACAGTCTGATTAGGTAGAGCTAGACATTTCTCTAGATGGCATTCATATTGCACCTCCTCTCCCCCTGCCCCAGCTTCTGTTTTACAATTTCTGTAGTTTATTCTTTTTTTTTTTTTTAATTTTTAATGCTTATTTATTTTTGAGAGAGAGAGAGACAGAACGTGAATGGGGGAGGGGCAGAGAGAGAGGGAGACACAGAATCCGAAACAGGCTCCAGTCCCCGAGCTGTCAGCACAGAGCCCGATGCGGGGCTCCAAACTCACGAACTGTGAGATCATGACCTGAGCCCAAGTCGGATGCTTAACCGACTGAGCCACCCCGACGCCTTGTAGTTTACTCTAAATATTCTGTTGTTTTATGTTTTGTCATGTCTCCCTTCTGCGATTTTTGGATATTACCTTTGGAAATTAACTCTTCTGTTTGGAGATGTTCCCGATGACATTGTTTACTTGTGAGAGCTGGGCGCTGGTGGGGCACTCGGTATGTCCGCGGCTTTCAGACCTTTATGTTGGAAGCCCCCAGGAAGGGACCACGTGCTGCACCAGGAGCCAATGCACACCTTCGTGCACGTGGCTGTACGGTTTCCCAAAGTCATACCTTCGCTGTTTGTGAATTGTGATAGAATGTCCTAGTCTGTTGTATTTGATCCCTTTTTTTCCCTCTTTTTTTCTCACGTCTTTTCTCTTTAATGCTTTGCATAACCTACAACTGCTGGTCAGTTGTACTCTGACAGGCTTGCAGTATTTTTAGGTGGTGGCAGGGGCACATGGCTTTCTTCCTGGTCATATTCTGTAGTAATGTGCACAGGTCTCTTTTACCCCTACCCACTCCTTCAGACTTGCCTTATTTTCATTCCTTATGTGCAAACCTTCTCTTTCCTTTTGTAACTAAGCTTCTGTTTCTATTCCACATACTCCTCACTTCTCAGCTTTCTTTCTGTTTGAACTTTGACTTTCCTCTCCTGACCGATAGCCAAGAATCATTTTACCACTTTTTAAAAAATCTTATTTTTAAGTAATCTCTACATGGAGCTTGAATTCAACAACCCCGAGATCAAGAGTCGCACACTCCACTGACAGAGCCAGCCAGGCACCCCTCATTTTACCATTTTGAATGAAACAGATTCCTATGTACTATTAGGTCTCGCATATTAAATGTAATTTTCAAAAAGTACCACTTATTTTTCATTAATTCCTGTATTTGCTTATATCCCCATATGCAGTTTTTCAGAAACCTTACTTTTCTGACGATCTGATCTCACAGTTCATGCCCTTGCACGGTCCAGGGATCACAGAAGTCTAGTAATGCGGGAGTCTTCTCTACCCTGTTATCTTTTGGGTTGGTGTCATGGGTTACAGGGAGACATCTGCTGGCTCAAATGTAGTGTTGCATTGTTTTTCTATCCTGAAGTTTAGTGTATTCTCATTTTTAGGACCTTAAAGTTTCATAGTGCGCAGGTAAGCTTGTCTATTGGAATGCATTGAAGTCATTCACCTAATCCCTTCAAGCGTTTTTTTTTTTAGCATTTCCAGCTCAACATGTAATGAACTGAAAAGTACTGGTATCATACCACCCTGTCAAGAAGCTGATACCTAATGGGGAAAAGGATTTCATGGCCAAACTAGATTCCTTCCCTTCATGTGCTCTTAGTGGGACCACAAAATGATAGTTTAGTAAAACACCCAGTAAGCCAAGATCCATTTAAAACTTCTGGAAATGATAATTCACTTTTCCAAGATAGTTAAGAACTTAAGTTTTACACGGTTTAGGTTTGCAGCTTGGTTGTATACGAGTGGTACATTTGGTTCTGGTTATAAGACTAGTGCTGGAAAGCAGGAATCTAAAATCTATTGCTTATTTATTTTGAAGCTGTAATTGGAATATTGTAATGGCTTCTGTGCAGTGCTTGTTGTAGCAAAATTTTTGTTCATTTCAGAGGCGAGTTTATTTCTCTAGGAATCATAATTATATACACCTAAGATTACTCAGTGCACACAACAGCTTTTAAAGATTATAATGTGCATAGTGGTTCTTTTAAACAAAAGTAGTATTCACCTGTCTTTGAGGAATATTTCTAAGGTTTTGTAGGCAATAAATGAGGCAGCATGCTCCAGTTTTCTGTCCTTGTTTACTCCCGGTACACAATCCATGCCTGGAAGCCAGTGAAAAAACACCAAAATTTCTGTGTCAGTCCCTTTAATCAAGGGCTTTGAGAGCGTACAGGAGAGAGAGCTAAAACCGTGGCCTGCCATGGCTCTAGCTCACAGCAGTTGTCTCTTCTCCCGTCCATTTCAAAAGATAAACTAAGTGTCATCGAACAAGATCATACCGGCTTCAGGGAATGGCAGAAAAGGATGTTATTAATCGTTCAAGAGGACAAATTACGGCAGAAATCTAAACAGTATTTGGGAACATCAAATACTGTGTTTGAATTTAACAACCCCACACAAGAAGAACGACACGCATTTTTTAAAGTATTTCATACTTGCCTAATTTTTCTGGCCATCTTCCTTTATGCCTGTTCGGAGAGGGGAACCTGAGAAGAAAATAGAAACTATTTTTCCCTTAATCAAGGCACCTGGATTGTCATGAGAAGTGGGAGAAGTCACATCAGGTAGCCAAGCACTTCTTCTAAAAGCATGAAGGAAAGAAACAGAAGACAGCAAACAACAAGATCAGAAACAAAGTGTGTTATGGGTTGTGAGTTTTGAACTTCAGTGCTTAAGCTGGCTTATGGTATTGCCATGAAATAAGAGGAGTGAAATGCTTGGTTCCCGGTCAGCGCTCAGTGGGTAGCAGCCGCTGTTGCAGTGTACGAAGGTACTCAGTGGCACCCTCCGTAAATTCTTCTAGTTGTGTTTCTGCTAGGCAGGGATGGATTTGTTTTGATCCAGCCTATATTTTTCGTGATGGTGTGTATGGCAAAGGAAACAATAATGTTAATGGCATTTATTATTTTCCCACATTCTAAGCCTTGCGTGAAGAGCGTGAGGGAAGATACTGTTCCATCCCGGTTTTACAGAATGTGCGTGTTATAAGAAGGCTTAGTTAGACTAGCGTGTGGAAGAACTCTGTTACCTAGCCCCTGTTGGGAATCAGCACTAGCCAGTCTCATCAGAACCATCTGCTGGTTGGCTCTGAATAATGTTGCAGCTGTATATAAGCTTTAAAAAAAAACTTTGTTTTACATTGTTCATTAGCTGTGATAGCCAGAAGGGAAAGTACCAGTTACTGAAAGAAAGTGGGGTTTAATAACAGAATTAAAAAGTAACTCAGAGGGGCGCCTGCGTGGCTCAGTCGGTTAAGCATCTGACTTCAGCTCAGGTTGTGATCTCATGGTCCGTGAGTTCGAGCCCCGCATCAGGCTCTGTGCTGACAGCTCAGAGCCTGGAGCCTGTTTCAGATTCTGTGTGTGTGTCTCTCTCTCTGCCCCTTCCCCTCTCATGCCCTGTCTCTCTCTGTCTCTCAAAAATGAATAAACGTTTAAAAAAAAAAAAAAAGTAACTCAGTTTTTTAAGTTTGGAGCATTGCTTTTTACAGTCTACTGGTTAGTTCTCAGGGATAGAGTAGTGGTAATATTTTCTAAAAAGTTAAAAGTAGCCTCTTTTAAAAAGTGTGTAGTCAGAATATCCTCGTGTTTTCAGATGTACTTAGTATATCTTGCTATTTTAGTAGGAAATGGTCTTTTTAAGGTAGACAGATTCCAAAGGATTTCAGTATTTTGGGTATGTCTACATCAATAATGGGAAGAAAATAAATCCAGGACCTCTGATTGAAGAGGCAAATAAATATGTATCTATAACTAATTTTCAGTTTCCCGCCTTCATAGCATGAGTAATCAAAAATTCCCTTTTCGCAATAACTTACTTTCTTGTTTAGTTTTTGCTTTGGGGTTCTTTGTTTTCTGGAGTGCAGAGGAACTGCCAGTGGGTTCAGAAGTGGCTTGTATGGGGCGCCTGGGTGGCTCAGTCGGTTGAGCGTCCGACTTCGGCTCAGGTCATGATCTCATGGTTTGTGAGTTCGAGCCCCGCGTGGGGCTCTGTGCTGACAGCTCAGAGCCTGGAGCCCGCTTCGGATTCTGTGTCTCCCTCTCTCTCTGCCCCTCCCCAACTTGTGCTCTGTCTCTGTCTCCCTCTCAAAAATAAAATAAATAAATGTATAAAAAAATTTAAAAAAAAGAAGTGGCTCATATGTATCTGTGGAAGAGAGGAATATCCCTGTAACTTAAAATATGTCGCAGATATTGCCAGGTGTTAGAATTAATGCATTGGGAGTTTATTACATTTCATATTCATTTACCTAATCCTAAACCTATGAAAGTCTAGGGCAAAGCAGGAGTTTAACGAGACAATCTGCTTGAGGAGCTCTCTTGGCCCCCCTCCCCTCCTCTTCCCATCTTTTTTTTTCTTTTCTTTTAAGATGAAATTAATGTAGGATTAAGATCAAAGATACTTGAAGGGGAAAATAAGTTGCAAAATAAATTAAGCTTGTGAATTTGGAATTGAAAGGTAGGTTAGAGGACGTTTACCTTAACGTTTTCAATTTGCAGGTAAGGAAAGTGAGTTTCCCAGAGCTCCTGGGGCTTGCACAAGGCCACGGAGCTAGTAAGAGGTGAAACTGATCCTGACACATAGATAGGACTTATTCAACCAGAAACTTCAATGGGATTTTTTTTTTTCATCTTTATTGAGGTATAGTTGACAAATAATATGGTAAAACAAAGCGTACAACAGTGATTTGACAGATGTATACCTGGTCAAAGGATTTCTTTCACTTGAATAATTTTCAAAACTGGCTATTTAACTCAGCCTCCTTTTGTCTTTTGTTTTTTGCTCTTTAACATACTATTTGGAAAGTATGGGTCTTAGCAGAATGTCCTGGAAAGCAGAGCCTACTCATATACCCAGTGCTGTTTTTTCCACTCTGCTACATTGAGGGTGGCCTGACATGTGCACAGACAGGAAAGGAAGAGAAAAGCCCAATCTTTGCCTCAGTGACCATGACGCTGGTGTGGGATAACTTGTAAACCTGGAACCACTTCCTTTTCTAACAGTGGTTGCTCCCTGGGAAGTTCTGTGTCTCTCTCAGCTGGTGTACCCCTATTCAGCCTAGAAAACAACACCCCTAGTTCCTGTAATCTAGGGGGAGGCATCCAGCAGATCCCCTCAATAAACAAAATGCTCCTGTTTGGAAGGCTCTTATCCATATTACTTTTTACTGGTATAGAAGCATCTGGATGGCCGTCTTAAAATGAATGCGCTTGGTCCAAAGTAATGAGACAGAGTAATTGGGCAGCAAAATGAGCATCACCACCAAGAAAAGTCCCACTATGTAATACCACTAGTAAAAAGTGTGATATTCTACCCAAAGGCTATATCTTTTTTAGAAACTGCTCAACTAGATTGGTACATACTTGAATCATCCTTTTTTTTTTTTTTTTAAACTATAGAAAATGTACCCTAACCCATGTGAAAAGTATTGGTTTTAGATGCAATGAATACCTGTTAGAAATCTAATCTGACCTAGAAAAGAAGTACCTTTGAATATACCTAAAAATAACCTAAAATTATTATAGTGATAAATACTAAAATCCTATTTCTGGCTTCTGCTATGACTTTGACACAGGCATCCACACAGTTACTATTCAATTAGAAATTTTATTTTGACAGAACTCTACCTTATATGTATTTTTTAAAAGTGTTACATTGCCTTACTTTTTTTCTTTGGTTGATTGATTGGTAAGTAATCTTCTAAACCCAATGTGGGCCTGAATTCACAACCCCCAGATCAAGAGTCATATGCTCTTGCCACTGAGCCAGTCAGGTACCCCCACCATTGTGCTACTTTTTTCTTTTTAAGTTTATTTATTTTGGGAGGCAGAGGGGCCGAGAGAGGGAGAGAGAGAATCCCAAGCAGCCTCTGCACTGACAACTCAGGGTTCGATCTCATGACCTGTGAGATCTTGACCTGAGCCAAAATCAAGAGTCCGTCACTTAACCCACTGAGTCACCCAGTTGACCCCGTTGTCTTACTTTTAATAGACTTTTTGGAGTATGTATATATAAACAGAGTATGAGAAAGCGTTGTCACAATATACTTAGGCCTCAGATTTTAACTTTGTTATCGGAGTATTTCATTGCATTTTGAAAGAATCCTGAATTACTTGAATAATTGAATTCTCCACATACAGTACATTATTATGCATTAATTTTTTTATAACTTTTTTAAGTTTGAAAGATAATCCTGTTTGGCCACAAGGCATTTTTATGAGGAAAGTTTCAAATTATGTGGCCGAGGTGTGGGGGTCAGATGAAGATCCAAACATGATTTCCCTTTGGTTCTGGGATTCATTTGCATGGGCCGTTTTAATTCAGATGGTATAGGAAGAGGAACAGTACTTTTCTTCTGCTTTCAGTGTGGAGAAGCACATTGTGTTTGCTCAGCACTTAAACAGTGCTGTGTCAGTTTCTTACTCGTGAACCTGGTAGCTGGGAATGCTAACCTTGCTACCGAGGATAGTGTCGATTTTTATTTATTTTACTGTCTGTCTAGGCTCCGCGTGCACAGCTTACTCTATTAACCTGATGGCAAAGGTGGGTAGATTGGAGGAAAAAGAAAGCTTTGGTATATAATGCTTTCATACTTTTCTGAAAGACGATGGTGCACCTGTCACGGTGTGTATTATACCTGCGATATCTTTGGATCTTGTTTGAAACCCGTGTGTAGAGTAACATAAGTGGATGCAAAGAAGGAAGCACTCCTCAGAGCTCTGTGTAACCCAGACCGGCAGTAAACACAAGGGCTGCCGGCTGCCCGCTGGTTTGTGGAGATAAGACACGGAAGGGATGTGTTAGAAATGATTGGCTAGGGGGCGCCTGGGTGGCTCCGTTGGGTAAGTGTCCGACCTCAGGTCAGGTCGTGATCTCATGGTTCGTGGGTTCGGGCCCTGTGTCGGGCTCTGTGCTGACAGCTATAGAGCCTGGAGCCTGCTTCAAAGTCTGTGTGTGTCTCTCTCTCTCTGCCCCCACCCCCCCGCCTCTGTCAAACAAAAAAAAATAATAAAAAAAAAAAAAAAAAAAAAAAAGATTGGCTAATAGGAAAGTTTAAGCATCCAATAATGAATTCTTTTTAACTTTAAATAAATAAAGGAAGCTCGAGGCGCCTGGGTGGCTCAGTCGATTGAGCGTCCGACTTCATCTCAGGTCATGATCTCACAGTCCGGGAGTTTGAGCCCCTTGTCGGGCTCTGTGCTGACAGCTCGGAGCCTGGAACCTGCTTCGGATTCTGTGTCTCCCTCTCTCTCTCTGCCCCTCCCCGGCTCATGCTCTGTCTCTCTCTCTCTCTCTCTGTCAAAAGTAGATAAACATTAAAAAAAAAATTTTTTTTTTAATAAATAAGAGCTCAACTCATTACCGAAAAGCAAGGACACACTCAGTTGCATTTTTACATGTTTTCTCGGGAGGGAAAGAAGAGATGGAGTTTGAACTAATTTGTTGGGAAGCGTGTTCAGAGGCATCAGGGTATCAGAGTGTAAACGAGGCTAACTCTCTGTGGCATAGATGATGGACTTGAACCGCAGGAGAAAGAAGCAGGACAGTGAAGCCCAGGCAGTAGTGTTAGGAGCATAAGTTTGCCTTTGGGTGTATTTATTCCCTGCTTCCTCCCTGTCACAGACTTACCTCAATTAGGGATGAGTGTGGAATGAACTGTTAAGGATGCCGTACAACAAAGAGGGAAGGCTCGGGATCCAGACTTCTGGGTTGAGATATGGCTCTGCCTCAAAGGCAAATAACTTAATTCTCAGTCTCCTCATCCGTAAAACATGGAGAGCATTAGTATTTACCTTTGTAGGGTTCTTGGGAGAATCAAATGAGTTAATGACATGTAAAGTGCTTAGAACCCTATCGGGCGTGTAATAAGCATTGGGCGTGTGTTAACTCTTCCTATACTATGTGACCTTACTTAATTTTTTAAAATAATTTCATCCTCTCTTCCATAGCATCTCTGCCTAGAGAGAATAGACACTAAACTGATGAATGAGTGGATAATGACTTGAATGGTATCTTTACGGTGGTTGATTAGTAATGTAAATGCATCTTCCGTTGTGGGTCACTTTCCAAGATGAGGCCATGTGAGCACAGCACGGATTAAATTAAATCCACACATGTATCCCTCCCACCTGTTTTCAAACATGATCTTTAATCTTCTTTCCTAATAAACCATTTTCTTTCCTAGGACTCAAAGAAAGGATTATATTTGTGAAAAAGTAGCACATAACACACACATACACAAAAGTAACAACTATTTTATGAAACAGTAATTACACTAAGTGTGAAAAACTCTTTTCTGTTTTATTCTATTCTCTGCTTATAGTGCATCTAATTTATTTTACAAGCCACTAATGGATTACCCTGCAGTTTGAAGAACCCTACATTAGACAAGTTTGACTCTTGTCCAGAACCAAATAGGGATTGTAACCCATATTCCCTTCCTTTTCATTCTCTTTCCATAATTGTCCTATAATGGAACTGGAATTCACCAGCTTTAGACACACACACGGTCACACTCACTCAAAAATGCCGTCCCATCTATTCAGTAAGTCCAGATTTTGTGTTGTCATAAGAAAGAGCTTTAAATATTACTGTATTTCAGATTTCCTTTTAGCACATTTATAACATTAAAAAGGCATGTAGCTTGGGATACCTGGCTGACTCAGTCGGTGGGGTATGCAACTCTTGATCTCAGGGTTGTGAGTTCGAGCCCCACACTGGGCATAGAGCTTACTTGAAAAAAATTTCATGGGGCTCATATCACTATAAGACAGGGTCCAGTAAGCATTGTCAGGAGACCGTTTAAGGTTAGGTATGATAATAGTAACCGATGTCTCAGATAATGATAATATAACTTCAGTTCCATCCCACCCTCCCCGATTAAATAAGGAATTAACTGGGGCGCCTGGGTGGCGCAGTCGGTTGGGCGTCCGACTTCAGCCAGGTCACGATCTCGCGCTCCGTGAGTTCGAGCCCCGCGTCAGGCTCTGGGCTGATGGCTCAGAGCCTGGAGCCTGTTTCCGATTCTGTGTCTCCCTCTCTCTCTGCCCCTCCCCCGTTCATGCTCTGTCTCTCTCTGTCCCAAAAATAAATAAACGTTGAAAAAAAAAATAAATAAATACATAAATAAATAAGGAATTAACTGTGTTGTACAGAAAAATGATTTTATTGTTAGAACAGAGCTCCAGAGAGCTGTTATCCTGTATGGTCAGTCTATAGGCTTGGTTTGTTCCTTCTTTTTGGCCAGCATCAGTTGCTTGGGAGCCTGCTGCTTAGAGCTCTTCATGCCCCGTGGCCATGAAGCTGAACACACACCGCTCACTACCCCATGCTGAGCCTTGACTCTATTCTCATCGACTGAGTCCCCAGCCAGGCCAAATAACTGCTTCTTTTGAAAGATTGACAACCAAATTCTTACCAGATTGAAAATGCGAAGCCTTCCTAGATTGTAAACACTTGGCTTTGCACACATTCTGGTCACATTCATGACCATTTGCACGTTGCCTTTGGTCAGTCTTCCGTACGCTCTGCTCCACACAATAGCCAGACTGTCCTGGCTCAGCTGGAGAGGTCTAATCCAACATTTTCCCATCTTATTTGGCAGAACTCTATTAAATTCTCTTCTTTCCCCACCCCCTTTTTAGGTTATAGTCTTCATTAATTCCCTCCATTCATGCTACCATGTTTCCCTGTATTTCAAGTAAATCTCTCTTTTTCTAAGCTTTTTTTTCTTTCTTCCCTCTGTTAAGTTTTGGAGAGCCCCCAGTGATGCTAGTCATAGCTATAAGCTCAAGGGTAGGGATATAATAGTGGTCAAGAGAGAAGAATGGAGTATATTTGGAGGTACAATAAGGCATAGTAACCAATGTCATCAACTTTTGAATGATTTTAATTGTCTTAGTGTAGCCATCCTCTTCTGATTAAACTTTCTCACACTTGCATATAGAAAAATCAAAATCATTCTTAGTTGTATTAGTTTATTCCTTATGTAATTACTAGTGTTGTTACATAGTTACAATATACATTTCATTTCAGGTACATAGTATTACAGATACCTTATAAGTGAAATAAGTTTCTGTGGTGGGTATCACTAACAGCATCATTCCTAAGGGAAAAGTAACACCAGTTCTGAACCCCAGCCCTGGTTTGGGTAACATAACCAGGTATTTGAGGACTGTTTACTGTCCTTATTTCTCTTAACCATGCTTTTTGTTCCTGGAAAGAGGTTGACTATTTTATTTTATTTTATTTTATTTTTTTAAAATTTTTTTTTTCAACGTTTATTTATTTTTGGGACAGAGAGAGACAGAGCATGAACGGGGGAGGGGCAGAGAGAGAGGGAGACACAGAATCGAAAACAGGCTCCAGGCTCTGAGCCATCAGCCCAGAGCCTGACGCGGGGCTCGAACTCACGGACCGCGAGATCGTGACCTGGTTGAAGTCGGACGCTTAACCGACTGTGCCACCCAGGCGCCCCGAGGTTGACTATTTTAAAGTCATCTAAGTACTACTAGAGTGCTTCCATAATTACTTTTAATAATCAATTAAAATGAAAATCATGGGAGAATTCACAGTATTTTGAAATGAGAAATATGGTTAATCATGGATTTTGAAATGACAAGTCGCTTTTATTCTTTATATGTATGTGAATGTTTAGGATACAGTCTTAGACCTAGAGTTTGCTACTTTTAAACACTGTGTTTATTCTGAGGGACAGAACTTTCCCCCCGATTCAAGTTACTGGTTCCAGGTGACTCTGGCCATTTTCTCGCATGAACACCAGAAATACGTTGTCTTTGCCTGATGAGACACAATAACCTTTTTAAATAAGACTGGGGAACAGCAGCCAGAAAATGCTTAAAAATAGAAAAGGCTATTACACTTTCTTGTTAGCAGAATATTAGAAGCATTGACTCTTCATAAGGGCATTTCAGTCTTTGTTCTCTGTGCTGATCTGGTATTACACTTTTTAAAATAATGATTACCTAGCAACACTTTAAATCCATTTTCATACTAAGTCTCAAGGTAGTATTTTTTTGTTTTTGGCTTGAGTTTTATAGTATATAGTCTGAAACTCACCGTATCATAAGTGGCAAGCTAATACGGTCACTGGTGAAAGTAGGATCAGAGCAGGGGATCTTACATGTCCTGGTGATGTTCTTACTCATTTAAAATGAATTATCTTGGGGCACCTGGGTGGCTCAGTTGGCTGAGCATCTGACTTCAGCTCAGGTCATGATCTCATGGTTTGTGGGTTCAAGCCCTGCATCAGGCTCTGGGCTGAGAGCTCAGAGCCTGGAGCCTGCTTCGGATTCTGTCTCTTTCTCTCTGCCCCTCCCGTGCTCACTCTCTGTCTCTCAAAAATAAACATTAAAAAAAAAAAACCTTTAAAAGATAAAATTAAATTAAATTAAATTAAATTAAAATAAAATAAAATGCATTATCTTGACAAGATTTTGTGTTTATATAAAATGACTTTGAACTTGCAAATATCCTAAGGATATTGTTGCCAAAGAGATACAAATAAAGACCGTAATTTTTGTGAGGGTCCGCATAAGCCAAATATGACAGAATTACTGAGTTTAGTGTAGTAAGCAGCATTTGAAATGTGATTTGATGCTTAAGAAATTGTGCCTGACTTGGAGACACAAAGGCACACGTAGAATAAAATACAGTATGAGTTTTAAGATGGCACCGAGGTATGGGATGGGAAGAGATAAAATAGAGCCTTTCGGGTTTGGCAGCGTTGCCTCAGTAGCCACCTTGGGGGGATAATGAGTAAAGTGGGCCCAAAAAACCCCCAGGGAGGGACTTTGCACCCTCAAGTCTTCCACATCTACTAAGGACATTCTGCTTTCATCCGGTGCACGGATGGAGCTTTCTCCTAAGGTTTTATTTGGGGGAATAAGAGTAGTTCCAGTGCTCACATCTGGTTTGAGAACCATCGTCCTGCCAGATTTAGATTTTCCTGTTAGGCAAAATACTTAGAGCACCAGATAGATACACCAGACCGGCTCATCGTAAGGAGGAAAGGTATAAAGTCAGTGTCCTTATTGTCAGATGTCACATGTGCTGGTCATCCTGATGCACAGAGGGGGAGCGAGCACTGGAGAGCTTATTTTGAAATGTTTTGTTTTCTAAGTTGGGGTCCCCATATCCAGAAAAATTCCTTAGAAACTTTGTATGTATTGGAGGAAAAGGTAAAACCCTTTTTTATTAAAGTAAGTCATAATTTTCATACTTGTTGGTGATGTTCAAAAAAACATTTATTTTTTTTTGTTCACGGTATAATGATAGGGTTTCCCCCCAGCACTTTGCACTGAAGTAAATTGACTGGACAAAATGGAGAACAGGTGATTTGAAAACCATTGTAAATATTCTGAAAGTCCCCACAATGTTAGGTTGGATAAAGAATGTACCAAGAACAAGAAATATGGAAGTGTGGCACCATTTCATATACATTTCTCAGTTTCTTTTTAAAAAAATCTTTTTTAAACAATGTTTATTTATTTATTTTGAGACGAGGAGGGGCAGAGAGAGAGAGGAGAGAGAGAATCCCAAGCAGGCCCCTTGCTGTCAATGCAGAGCCCGATGCGGGGCTGTGACGCAGGGCTCGATCTCACAAACCATGAGATCGTGCCCCGAGCCGAAATCAAGAGTTGGATGCCTAACCGAGACCCCCAGGCGCCCTGAAAATATCTTTTATGGGCAGGGGGTAATGGGGTGGAAGTAGGCACAGGGGGCCAGTGCAAAGTCAGTCGTAGGCAACCCGCTGCTGGTGTTCCTGCTGTTAGATGTAGACTCCTGAGCATATGTATTAGTACACTTTTGCAGAAGTTATTTTTTGTTGAGACTTCTATGGCAGACAGAACTGGCCGAAAGTTCTTCGTCTGGTGTCTGGAGCATAGTAAGCAATCAGTAAACATTAGTGTCCTCTCTTCTTCTATTTCTTCCTCTTGTTTTTAGCAGTGTATTTTATCTTGTTTTCCAGTGGCAGCATCTTTTAATGTAATGTTCATTTCAACCTTGAGCACTGCATTTTTCAGGTTCTGAAGCTCAAGCTTTTCTCCCTTGATAGAGGGATAGAGAGGTGGCGGGGGGCGGGGGGGGGGGGCGGCGGCGGGGGGAGGTCAGGTGAACCCAGTCTGGCTCTTCTTTTCCCAGTTAAAGCCACAGATTGTCCTGGGGAGGCTTTAGTGTTCTTATTGCTTCTGACTTCAACAGTAATCAAAGACAAAACAATTGAATAAGAAAGGAAAGTGGCAGCACCTGTTATCAGTTGTTCAGGCCCATTGTCAGGAAGACCTACAATCTACTTGCCATGCAGATTCCTGGGTTCTACCCCCAGAGACTCTGAGTCCACTCTCAGGTCATTCTAACGCGCATGGTCCAAGGACTACGTGCTGAAAACCTCTTAATTCTAGAAAGATCCGTTTACACCATTGCTCCATTATTCTTGTTTTCATTCCTTGGTTGATCATTACTGTAGCACAAAGATCAGATTTCTTCTGAGACTTTTCACCGCTCCTTGGTAATTCTGAGCCTCCAAACCATGGCTCAGAATTCTTGGCTTAAAAATAATGTGTACCATGCCTATACCAATGCATAACTCTTACGCCGTCATATAACAGGAGAAACTTTGGCGGTGGCTTGAGATTAATTTGTAAATTGCCAGTGTTGACACAATAATTCTTTCTTTCATTGGCATTGCCTAGTGAAGCAGTCTCACTGTGGTTTGTTCTCCTCGTGGTTTCCGTAGTGTTAGAGATTCTGCTACAGAAAAACGAACCCTTTCTGGTTTTGAATCACTCAGGAGTTACTCTTGACTCTTTATATAAGAGGCATGTCCTGGGAGGGGGCAAATCAGACCTCCACACGCGTTGCCTTCTCCTAGCCAATAGCTTGCTCAGAACGTGGATATTACAACGTGCAGTTTCATTCATCAAGGGGATTTTCAGGCTCTAGCAGCAAACTGCTTTGAGTTTTTGGGTGAATGCTGGGCTTTTGGGTCTTTGCATTAACTCTGCCATAGAATCAAGCAGGTGCATCTGGCTGTTAGAAGAATTAATGGTGATTCAGGTAAGGATAAATTGGAGAAATTATTTTCTTTTTTTCCCTTTGGGTGGGTTTGAGATTTTAGAAGACTTAGTCCTCTCTTTGAGAAGAGCTCAGAACTATTTAAGTTAGTCCCTGTGAATTGCTTTATAGTGTTACTCAGTGTATCATCGTTTTAATGTGAAATCCACCCTCTTCAAAATGTAGTTTCATTTTCAAACATTAAAGTGAGGATTCCGTTTTACTTTCTGTGCATGAAATTTTTTAAACGAAAGAACTATAGTTGCTAAGATACTAATTACACAGAGTTTCCTGGTTTAGAGCTGAAGTCTTATAATTTTAGAAAGTATGCTTTAAAGGTTGGGCAGGGGAAATCGATGGGTTTGCATTTGATTTATAAAACAATGATGTTACATGTGTGTCAGACTTTTCCCTATGAAAGGCCAAATTTTGAGATAGACCGCTTAATCTGTTCTGACATGAGATTCCCCCACCCCCCCATCTCTCCTCTCTCCGTGTTTCCTGGTGGTGGGATCCACTCAGCTCCTCTGCTCAGGCATGTGGTTTAGTCTGTGTACATTCAGTGCAGTGGCATTTTTCTTGAAAAAGTGACTAAGGCTTCTTGGATGAATTCTGTCTTTGAAAGAGGTGGTAGAGTTGCATCAGAAAAGCATTTACAGTAAATGGCTCCCCCCCCTTTCCTGTAATGACCACATGTGAAAGAATGCATTAATTCTTGTTTTGAGGAAATGAGAGTTGTAGAATTCTATGAAAAACTCCCTTTTTATCATTAATTAACCAGATTTGAATGTTAAAAATTCTAAAATCTGAACCACTTTCTGCTGTGTAAATAAATGTCGCAAAAATATCCAGTTTTTCACTCCATATTCTATATGGAGTAACCAATTATATTGAGTTCAAGAAGAGAGGAAATAATGTTGACGATGGCACTGGTTAAAGCATACGCCTAACCTAAATTAATCTCTTCATAGTCATTTTCCATATTAAATTAATAATTTCTTACGTGTCTTGCTGATTTGTTTCAGGATTTGTTTCTCTGTGTGGTAGAACCTGAATCTAGAAGGAAACTCCCATAGCTCATCTAGCCAGGGGTTCTCTTGGGAAAAGTACCGCCCCCTAGGGGACCTGATAGGAATGAGATAGTGTAGTGTTTGGTTCTGCAGTGAAGGGCTTTTAATGGATGGGAGCCCGAGATTTTAGATGTTCCACCGCGGAAAAGACAGAAAGAGCTGTCCTTTATCCCCTGTGACTTTCAACTGTCATTTTGGATATAAAAATATGTTTATAATTACTTTAGCCTTGAGTTAAGTCCATTTTATATAAGGATGCAGGATAACATTTACATACTTTTAAATTTTTTTTTTAACGTTTATTTATTTTTAAGAGAGAAAGAGACAGAGTGGGAATGGGGGGTGTGGGGGCAGAGAGAGAGGGAGACACGGAATCTGAAGCACGCTCCAGGCTCTGAGCTGTCAGCACAGAGCCCAATGCGGGGTGCGAACTCACAAACTGCAAAATCATGATCTGAGCCGGAAGTCGAAAGCTTAACCGACTGAGCCACCCAGGCACCCCTTGCATACTTTTAATATACACAGAATATACTTATTTTCATCCTTTGGCCCACCCATACCTCTCCCATTTCGTTTTCCAGTACTTTTAAGATGGAAGGCTTCTGACTTGGCTCCTCTGAATCCAAGCTGTTCTTTATAAGTAAGTTGTAAGCATTTCATTACATAGTTAATTGGACCTAAAAATTATTTATATATTATTTATATATTGGATATATAGTGTTTTATTATAAATTGTTTTTCTTTTACTTTCTCCTTTATATTACATTTGGAGCATTATATTGATGTTTTAAAGATTATATGTATGCTAGTTACTATTAATGAATTTTATTTCAGAATAGCAAATAGGGCGTTACAGAATTTTTGGTTCTAAAAACAGGGCTTTGGGACTAGTAGGGTTTTGAACCAATAATCCATTCCGTCTCTCTACTTTCAGGAGGGACAGTATGCATGCAAGCCACCCAGGTGGGAGGGATGTTTATCTTCTCTGTGAAGTTCTCCGAGGAAGACTGCACATGTACCTCATTAATATGTTTTAGTATCTTGAAGACTTCATATTAAGCTAGTTCTTCCTTAGTAATAATTTCCAGGAGTCTTCATTATGTCACTGGAAAAACACGACCTTTGGTTTTCCCTCTTTTTGTAGGAAAGGACAGACAGGTATTGAGAGACGCTTATAAGTCATCCTGCAAGCTAGCAGAGGAGTTAAAAACAGACTCCGGTTGGGCCGCGTGGGTGACTCAGTCAGTTAAGCGTCTGACTTCAGCTCAGGTCATGATCTCACGGTTTGTGAGTTCGAGCCCCACGTTGGGGTCTGTGCTGACAGCTCAGAGCCAGGAGCCTGCTTCGGATTCTGTGTCTCCCTCTCTCTCAGCCCCCTTGCCTGCTCACGCTCTATCTCTGTCTCTCAAAAATAAATAAACATTAAAAAAAATTTAAAGGGGCGCCTGGATGGCGCAGTCGGTTAAGCGTCCGACTTCGGCCAGGTCACGATCTCGCGGTCTGTGAGTTCGAGCCCCGCGTCGGGCTCTGGGCTGACGGCTCAGAGCCTGGAGCCTGTTTCCGATTCTGTGTCTCCCTCTCTCTCTGCCCCTCCCCCGTTCATGCTCTGTCTCTCTCTGTCCCAAAAATAAATAAAAAAAACGTTGAAAAAAAAAATTTAAAAAGGAAAAACAGACTCACGTTTTCTTGAACAATGGTCTTGGCCTCATTGTCTCCTTACCGTGAACATGTTCTACATGTGCGATTCTGATCTCTGACTGTGCTGTAAGAATAGCACATCGTGGGTAACTGTTGTCAGTGTAGTAGAATGAAATCACCAGAATCACAGCTGTGAGCTTATGGTTCCTGGGCACATGCCCGTGCTGTTCACTCAGACCTGTTGTTTGGGGCCACACTTTTAATTTGGTAGATCTTTTTCTTGGATTGTTAGTCCTTGTGGTATTTTGTTGTCATTGTTTTTCTTGTTATGTCGACGTGATGTAATGATTGCTTCTCAATATTTCTAGGGAAGCTAATAATTAATAAAGTTGTCTTTTGAGTTCTTTATAAAGTGTCTTCACTCCCTTGAATTTTCTGTTTCTTCCGGGGTCTTTCTGTTGTTTATCTTAGTTTTCCGCTTTGCGTCGCAGGCTTTCTTTAAATGTATTACTGCCCTTGACACTTCGTTCACATAAAGGTGAGGTGGCACGAAGGCTGACCGGGGCTCTGTGCACGTGGGCACATCTTGCCACTGGCAGCCTCCCCTCTGGTGGCACAGGAGCAGTTCTCATGTTGGGGAGCCACCAAGCGTCAGAGGAAAGAGGGCTTGACTTTGGGGTTCTCAGAACCACACTAGCGGTTAGTCCTCACCAGACTTTTTGTTTAGTTTCTTTGGAGAGTTAACTTTTCATTTTGAGTTTTTGCCTGGCGGCCTATAAGATTTGTTGTTTTGAGATAGACCACTTTTGAGATAGACCTGATAAACACAGGAATTAGGCATGGAAGGAACGATTGTTGACACCAGACTTTTCAGTTAATCTTCTCCTTTCTGCTGTTCTCGTTGTTTCTTTCCCATATTGCGTTTGCGTTTGCTTTTTCTTTTCTTTTTTTTTTTTTTTAATTTATTTATTTTGAGAGTGAGTGAGAGAATGAGCAGGAGAGGGGCAGAGAGAGGGAGAGCAAGAATCCCAAGAGTGCTCCAAGCTGTCAGCACCCAGAGCCCAGCGTGGGGCTCAAACTCCCAATCCATGAGATCATGACCTGAGTCGAAGTCAAGAGTCGGATGCTCAACCGACTGAGCTACCCAGGCACCCCTGTTCTTGCTTTTTCTGAGTCTAGAGCCTCTTTGGGGTTTCACTGGGGAAGTCAGTCCCCACCCCCACCCCCGCCCCACCATCTCAGCAGCAACCCTCTGAGAACTCTTTGGGCGGTAAGCTGCCTCTGCTCAGCTTTATCACTCAGTACTTCTCCGTCATTTTCTGGCTTCCAGACATTTCTTGAAATCTCTCAGGCCCCTGATAGTCTTTTTATTGTTGTGGGTGTATATAATTTTTGTTTTTATAACTGCAGTGGGATCTTTCATGCGCCCTGACTACTATTTTGAAATGGTGTCTTAGTATAGGTTACTACAACAAAGTACTGTAGACTGGGTAGCTTACAAACAATGGAAATTTACTCCTCACAGTCCTGGAGGCTGGCTCATAGACAGCCATCTTCTTGCTGTGACCTCCTTTGGTGGAAGGAGGAAGAGAGCTCTCTGGGATCTCCTTTATAAGCACACTAATCCCATTCCTCAGAGCTCCACCCTCATGGCCTAATCACTTCCCAGAGGCCCCACCTCCCAATGCCATCAGATCAGTATTCTGACTTGGGAATTTTGGGGCAGACGGGAAGGTCTTTCATTTGTTGATTTGTCGGAAGTATATCTGAAGATGGGGCCCTGGGTGGCTCAGTCAGTTAAGAGTCCACCTCTTGATCTCAGCTCAGATCTTGATCTCAGGGTCGTTAGTTCAAGCCCCACGTTGGTCTCCACCCTGGGCGTGAAGCCTACTTAACAAAGAAAAGAAAAGAAGTATATTTGAAGAATTAAATCAGCCTGGGGAAAGATTTGATGGGGGCACAAGAACTGCAGTGAGTATTGGGTTTGGGGAAACTACTTCTTAGAATAAGTTGGCTGGGAAGGAACAATGAGCTGATGTTGTTGTACAGATATGCTTTCCAGCCACGGAGGCTATCACCATTAATCACAGAGCTCTCTCGAGAGGCTCTTCTGGCTCTATTGCTAGAAGACAAGATGTGTCTTGTCAAACATCCAGCTTCGTCATTAAAAAAAAAAATCTATAAATGTAGTGGTGGTTGTTTCTGATCATAATACAAATATAAATGTGGATATGCTTACTTTTAAATTTCTTCTCTGCCCTTTGGCATAGGAGTTCCCGAGAGAATCTACTATTCCTTCATTTCTAGAACTTCTATTCCTTAGGGGATAGACCCTCCTCCTACTTCTCCCCTTTCTTGTAAGAAGCATCTCATATTCTTCCTTCCCATTTCCTTTGTGGAAAAAAAAGAAATCCAAATTCTTATCGATCGTTGTGTTTGTTGTGTAGTACCTGCAAATGGATAGTAGAAACAATGAAGATGGGAAAAATTAGGTGTTCGCTAATTAGTGCTTTAACTTCCCTGACACGTGGTATCCATTTGTGTCTTAGAAGAAACTCTGAATTGATGTTTCCAATCTTACCATTAACTCATTTTACTTGGAAAAGAAATAGCCATTTTCTTGTGAAAAATCCTGGAGATCTTCTCTAGAGGTCCTCCATAGTTAGGGATGGTGGCCCTAACATAATCGAACCTGAAGCAGAATCTTCTCAGGCCTATCTGATCTCTGGAATAGTACCAGGAGCCCCAAGTCTACCTCTGGCATTTGCAAAGTAGTACAGTTAGATGCTAATTATTCTTTGCGTAGTGGCATAGAGGCAATTGAAGATAGTAAAGGTCCTTACTTACAGGAAGCAGTAAGTTGTTAGCTTAGAGCCTTTGGGGCAGTCCTAGGTCCTAGGGCAGGCCCCCTGAGACCATGCCCCTGGAAGCAGATACGGAGAATACTGAAATGTCCTGAGCTCCCAGGGAAGCAGGACATACTTGTAATTTTACTTCTGGTATTGGCCACAATGAGTATCATCAGCCTGTTCTAAGTAACTTTCTTCCCAAATTTACTTTCTTTTATCTATCCCCCTTAACCTGCTGGTGGTGAGGAATGTGTTGAATACAGGTTATCACTTGTATACTGAAAAATGGTGAACCTAAAAAGGACTTTCTGTGAGCATTTAGAACACGCTTACTTTGGTTTTTGGAACCTGGGATATTGATTGGCTTTTACTGTTGGATGAGAGGAAACCCAGCAAATTCCTTCTTTTTCCTTTGGAGAAAATACTGTCTGTAGGTGGTCCCAAAGAAATGAGACAGCCACAATAGTTGTCAAACTGGTTGTCTGTTACTCAGAGTAGTTCAGATATAGTCTCCCTTTGTTGGGGCCAAGGGATACAAATCAAATCCCATTCTTCAGGGGGACTTGGGGATATAAAGACATTTAGGGAGCCCTCCCAGCCCTCCTTTTTAATAGGTGTAAAATTTACATGTGGAAAAATGCACTGATGTCAAATGTAGTCTTGTAACCGAACCACAGTTAACATGTAGAACATTTCTACCCTCCAGGTTCTCTCATGCCCCCATCCAGTCCCTCTCCATCCCCATTGACAAATGCTTTCTGATTTGTCATAACAGAATTTTTTTCTCCTGTTACTGACCTTTATATAGATGGACTCCACATGTACTTCTTCAGGCTTGGCCTCTCACCCCAGTTTTATGTTTTTGTGTGGATCAGGTGTTCTTTCTTCCTTTATTGCCAGGTGGTATTCTGTCATACGAATACACCCAATTTGTCACTCCACTTTCCTATTGACAGACATTTGGGTTGTCTTCATCTTTTCGGCTGTTGGGAATCTGAAGCTGTTGTGAGAGCTCACTCACCCCTCTTTGTAGATCCTGGCTTAATTGCTGGGCCGTACCGTGCACGTATGTCTTTATGAGAAACTTCCAAGCAGTTTCGCAAAGTAATTGTGCCTTTTATGCCCCAGCCAGCAGTCAACGAGAGTTCCAGGTGTTCTGGTTCCTTTTTAGCATTTGTATATTGTTGGTTCTTCTGATTTTAGCCATTCTTCTGGATATGAAGTGGTTTCTCATTGTGGTTTTTAATTTGTATTCCCTTGATGACCAAACATATTCTTACTGGACGTTTGTAGACTTTCCTTTTTGGAGTATCTGTTTAATATTTTACCTATTTTTTTTAATTTTTGAAGGGGCCATTTTATATTGTATTGTGTGTCTTACTATTGTAGATTGGTAAGAGATTTTATATATATATATATAAAATCTGGAGAGATATATATGGATTATATATATATATATGTATATGTATATATATCAGAAAACTATGATGCAAATATATTCCAGTCTGTGGCTTACCTTTCGTTGTCTTAAAAATGTCTTAAGGTAGAGGTGAAGGTTCCTTTTTTTGCACGTTTCTCGAGTTGTTCCAGTACAATCTATTGAAAAGACTTTCCTTTCCCCATTGAATTGCTTTGGCGCCTTTGTTGCAAATCCGCTGTCCATATATGTGTTGGTCTTTTCAAAGGAACCTGAAGAATGTTTGCATAGACCACATGTGGCATGCACTTAAGTCTAGGAAATGAGTTCACATTGGCCAACTGTAATAAGCCTCAAGTGGCTGACTGCCTTAAACTTCTATATCATGGAACTTTTGCGTTAAAGGTCACTGACAGACACATATGGGGGGCGCTTTTTGCTTGCTAACCCAGCTGAGACTTCCAGAAGTCCCAGTGTTCCCACACTAAATATAAGGCTCTTACCTGCAAAGAGAGAATACCGTCAAGTCTGTGAGACCCAGCCTCAGCCTGCAGGCAACTTCGCAGAGAACTAAACAGTAATTTTTCTTATTTGAAAACTGGATATGCATGAATTTAACATAACTGATTTGGAACTCATTATAGTTAAGTGTGGGTCCGACTAAAAAAATATTACTCTTAAGAAGGAGATTTTTCATAATGTAAAGAAGCTTGTGAAGAAAAATTTGTTCTAATAACTTGTGCACATTGTGTGCAGAAATAGATTTGCTGACTTTAAACGAGTGTTGCCTATGAGTAGAATCTCTACCTGGAAAGGTTTTTGTAAACAGTTTTACATAGTATTTTTACTTGAATATAGTAAATAAAAAAATTTTTATTTTAAAAGATGCCTTAATTTGAAAACCAAAGGATGACTAGAGGAAACATACCAAAGTTACCCAGGTAGAATAAATGGTGATAGTCTCTTTTTTGATACCTTGATTTTTAGAATCTTAGCATTCGTGTTTTCATGGTATGGCACTGGAGCTCAGCGCTTGAGCACATGACTGACATTGGCCTGTCTGGGTTGGGCCACCAGCTCTCCTAGTTGTCACAGGCAACGGACTTAAGCCTCTGTGTCTCCCCCTAAAACTCGGAGAATAAGAGTGTCTGAAGGAAGTTGAGACTTAGAGCTGAGCAGGCTCATAGTGAACCCTATGTAACTTTTGGCCAGTCGTAACATTACATTACTTTCATGATAAAAACATATGCAGAAAGGAAATTTTTTTAGAAAGAAAAAGCCAGGAAGCAAAAGTAAATTACAGTATCCTATGGTTCAGACACCTCACTGTTCATAGTAGACTTCCCAGTTGGTTGAGTTGGTCAGATTTTACTGTTAATTCCCATTCTCCCCCAGAAGGGGGTAGAACTAAGGGATTTTCTTTTGAGCTCCTTGGGAGATGTTTGCCCTGAAAATACAAGAGGCCCTCCATGCTAATTGCTAGACTTACTCTTGTCTCCATAAAAAGATTTTACAAGGAAAGCTATTCTTTCAAGCTCATGTCTTCCTCTGCTCCTGCTTTGCCCAGTTAACTCAAGTATAACACATCCACTCACTTGAAATACCACTTTCCCTAGTCCTGTGTTTGGACTTGCACAGCCGTGCTCAGCTCCTGGCCCCTGTTTTTGCTTTCTCCAGCAATTTCCCGGTCAGAGCGGGAACTAGAGCCGAGTCTCGGAAAAGTGGCCGCGATGGGCCTTTTTGCCCGCTCGTCTTCCCCACGGGACGTTGGAAGGGGGGAGGTGTCTGACCCTCACTGTAATCCTGTGGGCACACGTAGCAGGGTTGATGATACCCGGCAGCAAAATCCAGCTGGGGCTAAACGTGAAGGTTGCTAACGCACTGTTGATGATGTAATTCCAGGTGAGATACGATGTTTTTGTCACACGTACAAACCAGGTTTGCCCATAGAAGGAAGTGGGAGCCTTCTCCACATGGTCACAGGATGGCCATCATAGTTCCTGTGAAGCATTTGTCTTTGTTGTGCACATGTGGTTAAGGCTTGAGGAAAACTGATACTATTACGGCTGACTTACCTGATCTTACGATATTGGAGATGAGACTTCTCATGAGGTCTGCTCAATGCAGTCCAGTTCTTGTTTATGTTCTCAGTGATTTTTGGTAAAGGCTACAGGTGCATAGAATCCTTGCCTGTGGCTCTCCTGAGCTGACATTCTGCAAGGTGACTTTTCCTCCCTGCTGTCCCCGCCCATCTCGTCCCCCAGCAGCTCCTGCAAGCACTTGTTAGCTCGCTCCTCCACCTCACTTCCTTCTGCAGCGGCTCCTGGGTCACAGGCGAGCTCACTTGCTTGGGTTCTCACCCTGTCAACAAGCTTCCTCCGCGCCTGCCTCGCCTCTGGTTGCAGCTGAAGAGGAGTCTTTCCTTATGCCCACAGCTCCAGATCCCAGCCCCAGCTTCCCGCACCTTCTCAGAGATGTTCTCTCTGACCTGATACCTGCCATTCACTTTTTCCTATGCACATTTAAGCCTAAACATGTCTCGGGGCGCCTGGGTGGCTCAGTCGGTTGAGCGTCCAACTTCGGCTCAGGTCATGATCTTGAGGTTTGTGAGTTTGAGCCCCGCGCCGGGCTCTGTGCTGACCGCTCAGAGCCTGGAGCCTGCTTCGGATTCTGTGTCTCCGTCTCTCTCTGCCCCTTTCCTGCTCACACTCTGTCTCTCTCTCAAAAATAAACTTGAAAAAAAAATTTAAACCTACGCATCTCACTAAACGCACTCAGGCGCGTGCACACACACACACACACACAGGACTTCAGTATTGCCTTGCTTTTTGGCTCCCTCTCTGTTTACTTGTCCTGCTAGGGCCAAACTTCTTGGAAGAATTGCCTCTATTGCTGCCTCCTCTTTCTCTCACTCCCGCCCCCTCCTCCGGGTGCTCCAGGTTGGCTCTCGTATCTGTGACCAAACTGGTACTGCTCCAGCCAGAGCTGGAGGTGGCCTCCCTATCCTGCTGTTGCCACGTGGACCAGATACGTTTGGATTCTTACCTTCCAGGACCTCACGACAGTGACGGTGTTTGGTGTCCTGTCCTCTTTGGCCTCCAGGACCCCGCCTTGCTCCTTCAGCTTGTTCTCCCTGTTGCCTTCGTTCTTTCCAGCTGTCTCTAAGCTCCATGCTTTGTGTTCAGATGCTAATGGGACATTTCTGCTTTGATGTCTTACTGGCATCTCCTATCCGACAGGTTCCAAACGGATCCAAGTTACCCAGGCTTGAAACCTGCGGCTTCCTGACCCTTCTCTCTCCTCCCCTTCCAAATCCACAAAGAAACCAAGTCTGGTCAAGTTCTTGAATCCATCCACTTTGTCTGCAGTGTGTCCTTCCTGGTTTTCATCACCTTTGACCACAGTTCTTGCCTTTGCACCTGTCTCCCTGCGATTGGTATTCTCTCCCAATCCGCTCTGCTTTAGGCGTCTTCCTGACTGCATCCAGAGTGAGGCCTCTAAAAAGCATCTGTGTTGTGTCACTTCATTCCCTGAATTCTTACCCGTGTCTATGATCTCTTCTCCCCAAATTGACTGGGGCCTCTGCGAGGCTTGCATCCTCACCCGGTGCATAAAGAAGTCCTCAAATCACTTAGGATTTACTCAGAGATGGAGAACAGAGTTACTTTCCCCTCCACACAGCAGAATTTCATGAAAACCCTCACTGGACGTCAGTCCCTCCACCCTCCAGAATTCCTGATTGCTCCCAGCCCTCCACCCTTCCCCCCACTCACCTGTCTGTGCATCCCAGCCCCGGCCTCCCCCTACCTGTAGTTCTCCTTCCGTTTCCCCACTTCTCTTTTTGTACTCCAAGCAGCTCCGCCCTTTGCTGAACGTTCTGATCTGAGTTGCATCCCTGTCTTAGATTGGGTTCTAATTAATTGGTTCATGGACAGTGCCTAAAACTGTGTGACTCATAATAGTGATCAGTCAGACTTGCCCCAATGATAATAATAACATTTGCTATTGACAGTATTACTTCTGACAGGTTTCCAGACCTGTAGACCAGATGGGAGCCCCCTTTGGGTGTGCCGGTAGCGCCTTGTGCCTCCATTAAATCATAATAGCCAGTTCTCTGAGGGAAGGGTGACGACACCCCGCTCGCCATCCAGCGCCTAGCCCAGTGCCTGGTGTGGAGTGCACAGTGTGGACTGTGGACGCCATAAATACTTCTTGAACAGATTTAATAAAATGACTCACAGAAAGAACATTCCAGTTCTGCTGTTCTTATCTTTAATAAGGCACTCTTTAAAGAATAAGACTTAACGAACGAAACATAAGTGTGTTCTAGGAGTTTGTCACTAAATCCCGTGTTACTGAGTGAGCCTGGGCAAACTCTCTGGGTGTCTGTGTCCCCCGAACAGCTTTACCTAAGGGCCTTTGTCCAGCTCCAAAACTCTTCAGGTCTGCAGCTGGAGTTCTCAGTAAGGATGGAGTACATTTCTAGGACCCAGAGTTTCCTGTGTTCCTTCCCGTTAACTGATGAGAAGACGTCATTGTGTTGCTTGGGCTTGCAGGTTCTTTCCTAGTTGTGGGGAATTTTTCAAGCTGGCTGTAATGAGAGGGTCTCAAAAAACCACAGAGAGGTCTGGTATGTTCTCTTCAAGTGAAACACGACGTCCCTTCTTATTTTCAGTTTTGATCTTCTGTGTTATGGAGCTGACTTCTGTAATTATCCCTGAAGAATCTAGTATTAGAAATAAGGTCTAGTTTATTTCGATACCTGTGCCTTTGACATCCTTGAAACTCTTCTTTCATTGCCAAATCAGAAGCCTTCTTCAGGACTTCTGATTCTAACGATTTTGGTTCTTTCAAGTATATATATGTATAATTAACTGTAAAATATGTACAGCATAAAATGCAGTCTTCACATTTGTAAGTGTGCAGGTCCGGGGCATCAAGTACATTCACATTGTTGAACAGCTGTCAGCATCATCTATCTCCAGAACCCTTTGGTCTTGCAAGACTGAAACTCCACACCCATTAAGCGCTAACTCCTCTTTTCCCTTCCCCCAGCCCCTGGCAACCACTATTCTGCTTTCTGTCTAGGGATTGACTACTCTAGGTACCTCATTTCAGTGGAGTCACACAGTCCTTGTCCTCTTGCCACTGGCTTATTTCACTTGAGGATAGCATAGTATCCTCAAGGTTCAACCTCATTGTAGCAGGTGTCAGAGTTGCCTTACTGTCTAGGGCTGAATAATATTCCATCGCGTTTATAGACCACATTTTGTTTATCCATTCATTCGCTGGTGGGCACTTGGGTTGCTTCCATCTGTTGGCTGTTAGGAGTAATGCTGCTGTGAACATAGATACGCATGTATCTCTTCGAGACCCTTCGAATTATTTTGGATAATGATTTTTTGAACCTTCTGTCTTGATGCTTCTGTTGTTTTCATGAACTCCTGCCCTTCCTCTTTTGGCCACTAAACTACCCCTCTCCCATCAGCCTTCTTCACTATTTTCCTAATAATGTCCTGCTGTTGGGATGGATCCTCATGCTTCAAGATGACCCTCACAGAACCACTGCATGGAGAGACACTGACGTCTGAGAAGTAGGATTTGTTCGCACCTCCGACACTCCCATCGATTCCTGCTGTTTTCTGAAAGGTGTGCCACTGGTTCTTAAAGTGAAAAAAATAAAAATCCCTTAGTCATGGGGCAGATTTTTGTGACTATAGGCCCTCTGTATTTTGAAATTTAACTGTTAATAGTAGTATCTTCTTGATATATCAGTCTTTTTTTTTTAGTATGAAATGTATTGTCAGATTGGTTTCCATACAACACCCAGTGCTCATCCCCAAAGGTGCCCTCCTCAGTACCCATCACCCACCCTCCCCTCCCTCCCACCCCCCATCAACCCTCAGTTTGTTCTGTTTTTAAGAGTCTCTTATGCTTTGGCTCTCTCCCACTCTAACCTCTTTTTTTTCTTCCCCTCCCCCATAGACTTTCGTTAAGTTTCTCAGGATCCACAGAAGATGAAAACATATGGTATCTGTCTTTCTCTGTATGGCTTATTTCACTTAGCATCACACTCTCCAGTTCCATCCGCGTTGCTACAAAAGGCCATATTGCATTCTTTCTCGTTGCCACGTAGTATTCCATTGTGTATATAAACCACAATTTCTTTATCCATTCGTCAGTTGATGGACATTTAGGCTCTTTCCATAATTTGGCTATTGTTGACAGTGCTGCTATAAACATTGACAGTGCCCCTATGCATCAGTACTCCTGTATCCCTTGGGTAAATTCCTAGCAGTGCTATTTCTGGGTCATAGGGTAGACCTATTTTTAATTTTTCGAGGAACCTCCACACTGTTTTCCAGAGTGGCTGCACCAGTTTGCATTCCCACCAACAGTGCCAGAGGGTTCCCATTTCTCCACATCCTCTCCATCATCTATAGTCTCCTGATTTGTTCATTTTGGCCACTCTGACTGGTGTGAGGTAATATCTGAGTGTGGTTTTGATTTGTATTTTCCTGATGAGGAGCAACGTTGAGCATCTTTTCATGTGATATATCAGTCTTATAATTGTGATACTGACATTTATTTATTGTCATGGAAACAATATATGACAAGGGTAGAAAACATGTAAGATACGGAAAAAAAAATCACACACAGAAGCACTAGTGAAAGGTGACCATTATTAACATCATGTTGCATATTCTTCTAGTCTTTTTAATGTGAATTTTTGCATATTTAAGATCCTACTGTTTTGTATTTCTTTTTTGCACATAATAATAAGGTATAAGCATTCTTTTGTTAAGAAGGTCTTTGTAAATAATTACGTTATGTGACTGAAAATATTTATAGGGTGCTGACTAGCTTACATAACATTTTTCCAGTTTTAAAAATAAGATTTCCTTTAGAAAATGTCATATATAAATATCTTAATATTATAAAGAAGTAACAAAAAATCTAAATTGCCTGCCCCTTCTTAATCTTTTAAAATTACTCTTTTCTAGTATCTTTTTGAGATTAGCTTTTGTATACCCCATTTGTCCGTGCTTCCTTCTCTCTCCGCTTTCCTTTCTTACTAAGAAATATTGATACCATCTTCATACATAATTTTAATTTCTTTTTAAATTTTGTTTCAACGTTTATTTCTGAGAGACAGAGAGAAGCAAAGCATGAGGAGGGGAGGGGCAGAGAGAGAGGGAGACACAGAATCCGAAGCAGGCTCCGGGCTCCGAGCTGTCAGCACAGCACCCGACGCGGGGCTCGAACCCACGAACCATGAGATCATGACCCAGGCTGAAGTCAGACACTTAACTGACTGAGCCACCCAGGCGCCCTCACAATTTTAATTTTTTTTAATGTTTATTTATTTTTGAGAGAGAGAGAGAGAGATAGAGTGAAAGCAGAGGAGGAGCAGAGAGAGAGGGAGACACAGAATCCAAAGCAGGCTCCAGGCTTTGAGCTGTCAGCACAGAACCCGATGTTGGGCTCGAACCCACGAACCATGAGATCATGACCTGAGCTGAAGTTGGAAGGTTAACTGACTGAGCCACCCAGGTGCCCCCATACACAGTTTTATATCCAGCAGTTTCATCCAACATTGTATCCTGCTATTTCCAGTGTCATAAAGTACTCTCCATTAAACACATGAATTTACCTACTGAGTCAGATGCTCCCCTCCATGTTTAATAGCAATTTCAGGTGATTGTAAGTATGTCCTTGTACAGTTACTTTCCTGTGTATCTGTGATTGTTTCTTGAGGTGGTATTTATAGAGCTGTTCTGAGTCAGAACAGTTTTAAGGCTTTATAAAAAGATACTGCTTGGTTTCCTGAAAGGATGCTCTCACCTCACTCTGCCGGCTTAACTCTTTGTTGTCCATCTTTGTGGTGCTCGCTTCGGCAGCACATATACTAAAATTGGAATGTTGTCCATCTTTGTGAATTTGGTGGTTGGTTGCTAGTGAAATCCAACTCTGTTTCATGTTAATTGGCCATTTATATTTTGGAGTGAATTGTCTGTTAATAACTTTTACCTTATACATTTATAAATGATATGAGGTTTATTGCCCTGTTGCAAGTATTTTGTTTTTTTTCTTTACCTTTCACTTCAGTTGCTTTTGGACTTACAGGTCATACATGTTCACATAAATGTGTTTACATAAACATTTTAATGTAGTCAGATTGATTTCCCATTATATTGCCTTTTGTTACTTTTTTCGTTACTTCTTTTCCTATCTCTGATTCAGAAATGTCTCCTAATTGTATTCTGTTCCCCCTTCCTACATTTAACTCTTTAATCCCCACAGAATTACTTTTGGTGAAGGTTGTAAAGTAGGAGCTCATATTAGTTGTTCTAGAATATCCTCTTACTCCCATGTGTGTCCCAAAATCCCAGCGAAGCTGCAACGTGCACCAAAACATGTGCTTTTTCTTACTTTAGTGTCTTGATCTTCCCACTGGACAAGAGGAGGAGGCTCTGATGTATACCTGTGAAGGGAGGAGCCAGGAAGAGGGCCTGGGACCAGCTCTCAGAGCTCTACGCCCAGTCCAAGACTTGCCCTGTCTCTGTCCAGCTCACGAAGGTACTCCACACACACTGCCGGAGGACCGAGATAACAGTGACAAGGGTCAGGGGCCCGTAAGTTAGGGACTGAGTGGCCCAGGGTGAGCCCCTCTCAGTCTTGACCCTGCTTCAGTTATTCACAACTACCATAAGCAACCAGGACTGTGCTCGTTGGAGACTTTACCTGAACCTCCGACTGTAGATGGAAGGCAGCACGTGGTGAAGAAGAGCCCTAACCTAGGAAAGCCAGAAAGCTTGGGTCCTGTTGCAGCTGTCAGTCAACGGTGCAACCTAGGAAAGTCTCTGAACTTCTCTAATTTCCTGACTTACAGAATTACAGAGCTGAGATGTATGTTCTCTGAGGTGTCTTCTCCGTAAATTATGGTCTAGGCAAGTGGCAGAGCTAGATCGTGCTGTGAATCTGTTGGGGGATCTTTCTTGAGAACTAATTCATCCTTCCTTAATTCAGCCAACCAGTGTGATACCGGAGATTAGGATCATTTAACAATGTCATTTAGTACTCTACCTTGGAGAATTTGTGCTTTTTACCTTTCCTAACTTTTCCTTGATCTACCTCAAGCTTCCCTGCTGAAAGACATCTGTTTTTCCTAACAATTTCTTCTTTTGCCCAGCCACATCTTGTGTTTAGGAATTAAAGAAAGATGACCTAGTTATCAAGTACCCAGAACTGATTCCTGTCACTGACCTTGCCCTACCACTTGCCCGAAGCCGTGACACACATTTTTCTAAAAAGCTGAAATAAAAATGGGAAAACCATTTTGAGAACTGTGAAGCATTAATAAGGTGATAAAAGTAGTATCTATGAGATACAAATACCTGCTCTCAACCATGTTAATTGCTTACTATTGGTATTCATAAATCATTTATTAACATACCAGTAACTGAAGTTGCATTGAGAAACAACCAACCACAGGCCAAACCTTTGGAATTTCACATATCTTTATACTAACATACTTTATTTTAGAGAAGTAGCACAGAGAATATGTCTTAAGTAGCTCTTGTATAATAGAGTCATCTGTCAGTCGGTCCATTGTAGTCAGATGTGTTTTAACACACATCTCCCACTTTTTGATTTCCAGAGCAAGTGAACGTGGTCTGATATGTGTGGCATAACTTATTTAACACATGAGGGTAATTCAGATTCTATCTAATGGTGATCTTTTTACTAGTTTCGATGCTGCAGATGAAAATTTCAGTGCACTGGCATTTTCCTCTGGAGGATGTTATTTGCTGTACTAAAACACAGTGACCACTTGAAATCTGTAGAACTTGGGCGGAGACTGGATGAATCTAAACAGCTTTCTCCTTTGTGCTCCAGGAACACAGAACACTATATATTAATAAGTATATTATTTCTTTAATGTATCCTTTATGTGTTTATACACAGCTGCAGCTGATGTTTTGTTCGATTACAATTCTGTATGGCCTGATCTTCAGATACCATGGAAAAATAGCCTTCAAAGTAAACCTTGAATGGATATGATCTTCACAGAAAACCTTTCCTTTATTAATTAAACTTTCACTTCTCACTGTGCATTGCTTTGATCTCATAGTTTTAAAAATGTCCCGAGGCCTTATTTTCAAGGCTTCCAAACAGATTATTACTTCTCAAAAGCCATACTATATTCATGGCTCAATGAATCCTAAAGACAGTATTTTTAAAACCCTCTTAAGCTTATTTTTCTTATGTGCTCGTCTACTGCATAATTTTCGTTGCTATGGGTCACATGATCCTTCCCGTCTGTAACACAGGCACTTAAAATTTTTACTTCCTGATTGAGCCATCAAGATTACGTAAAATGTAAATCGGTCTAAATACCCCAAAGCAGGAATTTTAAGGAAAAGATGTTTTCTTCTTCTGTTTCTTTATTGACGCCTAAAAAATCAGAGTGAGCGTGTGCCTGCCTATCTGTACTTGGAAATGAGAGACGGTTAGGGATTTTTTGTGTGTCCCGTCCCCTTCCACATTGAATCAGACTTTGCTTTCATTATAAAAATAATGTAGCAACTAGATAGACCGTGGGAGTGGTGTAGTTGCAGGGCTGAAATCAAAATGGTTCCCATTACTGAGAGAGCTGTTCATTTACTTATTACTCCTTTCATGATCTGAGTGAAGGTACAGCATCTCTCAGAAGGTAACGATCTGATGCTTCAGAATTGTAAATGGCCATTTAGTCTTGCTGCTGCCTGATAGAAATGAAAGTAATTTCCAGAAGGCTGGACGACACTTGTTTTATCATGGATCTTAAAATCCTTCACATTTTCTCAGAGCAGCTTTGAAGTTGTCATAGTAACAGCATGACATTTGAAGAGTCTTTTAAGTAGTTCTTTAGCTAGAGTTAATTAATTTTATTAACTCTGGATGTTTTTCTTCTTACTTCTCTCTGACAAACAGGGGCCGTAATTGCTCAAATATGTATTTCATGTTCTTTATTTCTTGGTGACTACAATTTGAGAACTTGGTGTTTTGTTAAGCTGTTTCAGGAAAAGAACGAGAATGTCACTGATTGACTTCAGAAAGGTTAAACTTGGGGTTTTAGTTACTCGTCTGTAAAATTGCACTACCATGATAGGACCAGAACTTGGTTTTATTTAAAGAGGTGGATTATGGGAGATGTCCCCCCAAATTTAATGGTGATTTGCTCCAGGGATTATAGCTATCCTTTGGTTTGATTTGGATATATTTAAAATAAGGATTGAAGAACACGGAAGGGGGAATGTGTCAGACTTACAGGAGAAAATTATTTCTTTAAAAATGCAGCACTCAGATACATCACCAAAAGCATATTCCACAAAAGAAAAAAAAATGGAATAATCTGACTTTGTCAAAATTAAAAATGTAATAATACTCTTTGGGACTCTAAAATCTGCTAAAATAAATGATCCTCTAGGAAAGTTTGTGGGAACCTTCTACCGGGAGAAAGTAGGTCGGGATCTTCTGTTTGTAAAGCTCCATGGCAGAAATTCTTGCCATTATGGTGATTGGTGAGAAAGGGTCAGGTGGAGGGTCAGAAGAAATAATGATCCGTACCAGGTCTGGAAGCTGGAACTTTAAAAAGTATCAGGTGGTCGGTGCTTTTGTTTGCTTGTAAGAGTGACCAGAGAGGTGAATACAGAAGGTATCATGTGAGCTCTGGGGGTTTAATGCTGAGGCCGGTATCCTTCCTGTCCTGGGGAGTATTTGTTCAGGCAGGGGCAACTGAAGACCATGGGGACAGCAGCGTGTGCCCCCAACAGCAGTAAAGGTGCTAATGCACATCCAGTGATGTCAGGAGTTACGAGCCAGTGGTTTCAAAACACTGCAGTAAACAGGGTCAAAGTGTCCTGGTTTTGCTGGAAGAAGGTTTGTTTTTATGAGCTGGACAGTACGTGGATGAAGTAATTTTTCAAAACAAACCAAATTTATACGCTTTTTGTTTGTTTGTTTTACTTTGTGGGTTTTAAAAAAATTAACCAGATGAGGTTTAGTAAGGGTTACATTTTTAAACAAAATTATACTTTTTCCCTTTTTAAAAAAAAAACAAAACCGGTTTTCTATGGTTTTCACAGAGGAAATGAAAATACCTCCGATCTAGGATTTTTAAATGGAGTTTTAGAGAGCAAGCTAGGAGCCAGTGTGCAGCCACCGCCAATCACAATCACTAGTAAAATATTCCTTGTAATTTTGTACCTTCTGCTCTTCTTTAGACAGGCATTTAAGTACCAGAAAGTTAATGGCACAGAATACTGCTGACTGCGTGGTTCTCGTCTTAATGCATTTTCCAACCTTGAACCTGAGAATACCAGAGGCTGGGGACTCTGGACACTCCTCTGCGCAGTTTTCTGCCGGTGGCCTGGTTCCTGAGGTAACAAGTGGGTGTCCCGGGCGTGTGTGTGTGTTAACAACAGCAGTGATGCCACGTGGTGCCCAGAGGTCGCCGCGATCTGTCCCGGGGGTTCCTGGTCCTCGGGGCTTCTGAGATGAACTGTGAACTTGGGGCATCCTGAGAAGTACAGGCGTTTTGGAGTGTGCCACAGCAAATCTGGATGTCGGCATAAACACAGCTCTCAAAGTGAAAGCAGGGGCCTCGAGGAAGGAATTACCCTCATCTCACTCCCGACCTGCTTACTGTGCTGGAAAACAAAGTAAGTTTTGTTTGTTTCTTTGTTAGTCAGTCGCTGCTACATGTTTTCTCTTGCTAACATTGTATTAGACACTCCATATCCGGCAAACGCCAAGTTTTTCCCCCCTCATTGGGAAGTAGGATATGAAGTTTGTTGCATAGCTACTTGCTTCTTTAATCTTTTCTGTCTCTCTTCCTATATCTAGCTTGCTGGCTTCCTTGTTGGAGATCGTATGAGACTGAAATTTATTATCAATGAGAAAACACAAAGTTCTTTTTTTTTTCTTCTTCTTCTTTTTTAAACAATCCAAGAACCTTGCTGTTAATTAAAGGACAGTGACACAGGCAAAACTTTTTTTACGTGGTGCAGCCAGCAGCATATCTAGCAAAAGAGCCCCAGTTCACCGTCCTTATTTCCATTGGGAAGCAGAAAGGGTGCCTGTACGAGACTTATGTGAAAATAGAGTGTCCCCCCTGTGGGAACGGCAGACACTGGCTGGGAGTGGTGCCTGAACAAGAGGTCGTAACTTAAAAACCTGTTGGGAAATGGGAAGGAGCTGAAGAATACGAATTATTTAGTGATGTTGGGGGAAAAAAAAACCCCACAAACAAACAGACTTTTTGTAAGAATGGGATAAAATGTATAAAGACCTAAACTTGTCGAGGAAAGTGATGTTTTCCTTCAAGTTAGAAAGATTCATGTTTTGTAGGTTTATAGAAGATGTGTGGCTTTCAGAAAATAAGAGGCATCACCACCTGTGCAGATTTTGGGACACCAGCCTAATTTCTGACACTTGACCCCTGTCTTCCATTTGTGTTTGTTTGTGTTTTATCTGATCCTAGCTCCAGAGCTGTGGCATGGCTCAGTAAATTAATACAAAGCTGTATGGTTTTGAAAATGCAAAACAAATGGAAATGCAGAGTAGTTTATGATTTGTAATTAGATTATCCCTCCTCATAAAATGGACTGTTTTTACCGTAGAGTTTTCTGGACTTTTCTCAACTCCCAACGGTAACACTTTAAAGGTAGAAGGAGGCATTGTAACTACGGAGTGGCATTGGAAGAGCAGAAATCAGGAATCTTCCTTCTAAATCTCATATGGAGTACTGAGTGAATTTAAGTTAGGGCTTCTGTGCCGTGGGAATTCACGTTTTATCTCAACGTGGTGGTGGTAGGACCTGGGGTGTCCGTTTTTCATTTAAAACCCTCCAGGCTCCTTTTATGAATGTCTGTGGATTATTCAGCAAACTTCCTTTAAACACCTTTTTGCAGAGTACTGTACTCAGAGCTGCAGTTTGTCACAATTAAACCTACCGAGATTTGGTTTGTCAATTAAAGATCCAGAACAGTTTGAAGCCAGGGTGAATGAGCAGAGCATTCCCCTCGGAACGGTTTGTTAGAGATGGTGCCACATGAGCTGGGCTGTCCGCTTCTGAGCTGCCCTCCTAATTAAAGGGGAAGGTGCCTGCCATCTGTCTGCTTTCATTCAGGGCAGTAGGGGGCCTGGGGTGGAAGGAAGCCGCCCCCCTTTATTTTTTCTCCCACTCTTTTTTACAGTCCTCTTTCTCCCTAGTCAGTGACCCAGAAGGTCATTGATGATCTGTCTATCTCAGACTGAATAGTAACATAAGCATGCAAGGCACTTGCAAAAAAAAAAAAAAAAAAAAAAAAAGTTTATAATGTGTGCTTATCCATTTAGAATTCTGCTTGAATTATGTCTGGGAGTGTTGTAATTTCTATGTTCGTGTCTTTGCTCCTGTTAACTGAGGGCACTACTGGCAGAAAAGTAGGGATTTTTAGTTTTACTGATTTTGCTTTTTGTGTGAAAAAATTGTTTACACTTCACTGGGCATAATCAGAAGATGGCAGCATCGTAACTGTGCGGTGGGGATGTACAGAAATACCGTTCTGAACAAAACCAGGGCTACCTGTTGACTGTGATACGCACGCGTCATCACAAGGGAGGTTGTGCACAGGGGTGTTAACACGTGTCCGTGTTACTGAGCGCTGTGCTGAGGCTTCCTGGGCCAATCATTGAAATAATTCAGGGTACTTATCCTTTAGTTAGGCAATAAGCCTTTTAGCCCCTTTCTCATGAGAATAGATTATTGGAGAATTTGGTTTGGGGTCATGGCTTTTAATTGTTTTTGAAATGTAGGGTGCTCTAACTAAATGATTGAGCTTTCTTGCCTCAGTTTCCACCTGGAAGAAATCTCTGCTGCTTTCAGAAACATTTAAGAGAATACGAAATAAAATTTTGTCTTCGATGAAAACTTTATTATCACTGAAAATTTCTAAAATCTGCGGTGGTTTCTCTTTTCTGTTCTTATGTACTTGAGCAAAGTGTCAACCGTCATTTAAAAAGATTCAGTCCTGACACACACTGTTGAGCTACCCAGGCAGTAGATTTGGACTTTCCAGAATATACTGGGTTTTGGAACTTTCTGTGACAAGGAACTGTGGTGTCTCTTAAGCCCTCCATGTTTGGAAAGCCCAAATGTGAGAGTCATGTCTGTAATTATATTTAAAGGTTTTTTTTTCCAATTTGTCATCAACTTATAATGAGCTTCCTCGTCGATGTGCTTATGTTGTTCAATCTGGGAAGAGCAGCATGTAGGTTCTGGAGACAATGACGTCAGTCTGCATGATTGGATGATCATGAAAAGTAGATCGTTTCCCAGGCACTGACGGGTGCACAGTGCCGAATAGGCAGGTCTTTTCATCTTTTTTATGTAACAATTTTAGATCCCCAACAAGGTACTTCACTAACTGTCGTCTCTAAGGTGTGATTTAAAACTAATTTGGTTTTACTCATCTTGTATTTACTTCAGGGGATCTAAGTAAACAATTTAAATGAATCGCATCTAGAAAGCGTTCCTTCAGAGTAACGCAATTAATATTTTAACGCACGTAGCAAAAGACACACAGACATGCAAATGAATGTTGCCTCCTTAAGTACCGAGTCAGCTAGGAAGAAGTTAAGCCGCTACTTAACTGCAGCCATGTCATGTCGTCTTTGCCAGAGACACACGTAGAACTTGCCGTTTGCTGGTGCCTTGAGAGCCTTCCATCCTTTTTTATTGCCCACTGTGGTAGAAATTCTCTGTCCTTTGAGGACAGGAAGGAGACAGTAATCAGGTCTGATGAACAGACTTATGATCACATAACTGACTGGTGTCATTGGTTCATGTAAACGTTTACGGAGGCACCTACTACATTCCAGCCATGAGGACTGTAGATTCAGAAATGGATGTGCCATGGACCTGGCCCTCCAGGAAGACACAGCTCAGTGGGGTGAATGATGTCTAAGGAGGTAACGCTACATACCGACAAGGACTGTGACAGAGGCACACGTGGTGTTGCGAGGGCCCAGAGATGGGGTTAAAATCAAACTTGCTGGAAAAATGAGAGTTGTACACGTGATTTATAAAGGGCATTACATAATAGCATTTGGGAAATGAAAGCCCTGGGAGCTGGGGGGAGGGGGGACCTTTTCTATTTTAAGGATGAGGAGCTTGGAATTCATTTCTGCAGTAAATTCTCAGCCGTTTGAAAGCCTTTTGAGAAAAGGTGTTTCGTTCTGTAATAAACATACTTCTTTTTCACCAGAAGAAATTGTGGCTATATAAAAGGGGGGAGGTCTAAAATTTTTTTTGGACATTGTGAGAATACTTCTGTCATTCTCCAAAGGAGACTATTTTGAAGAATGGTTTTTATTTACATATTAAAATCAGGTACTTCTGAAATACTCAAGATACCAAAGCATGACGTGCCATGGTTATTGCTGAGATTAGCTGTATAGCTTGTGGGAGACATGAAACTTACGGCACCTCTAAGTATAACTTGGAAAAGAAAAGGCTTCTTCATGTCCTCTCTCATGTTTCCTGCCCTAGAGACAGAATTTCTGTCCTGTAGCCAATAGTAGATCTTCCTGTGGATAAGTTCATTTAACAGTTACTTGTGGAGTGTCCCTCAATGCCAGGTACAGTTCTAGGAGCTGATCAGAAGCTGAGCTGATTAGCTATAGACCCTGGATGCTGGTGCTACTCAGAAGGACTCTGTAGGGTTGTCCGTACAGCCACCATTTCCTGGGTGTTTTTTCTGAGCGTGGCAGTGTGGGCGTGGCCACGATGCTATCCTTGTAGAACTTGGAGTAAGATTCCGTGCACAGGTGACGGAACGAATGCAGAGCAAGAGATGAATGTATTAATACAGAGAGCTAACTAAACATACCACGTGTTTGCAGAAAAGAAAGCTTGTCTGTGACCAGGATGATCACGAAATCATTTATGGATTAAGGAGTATTTGAGCTGGACATTGAAAGAAGACTCAGGGAGCATGTTCCAGTCCAGGGAAAGCCAGGCAAAGGCCTAGAGCGGGATGGGAAATTCCAGTGTACCGAGCAGGCAGTAACTGATTCGTTGTTGCTGGGCAACCATGTGTGCAAAAGTGACTAATGAGAGGATAAGGCCGCCAAGGTCCCTTGAGGCCAGATCCGGGTGGACCATGTGTGTCCAACAACTAAATGCTTTAAACTTGATCCTGAGCCATCGGGGAGCAGTGGAAGTGTCCCGGTCAGGAGAGTGACAGTGGGATCTCTCCTGGAGGAAGCCTTGTCTGATGTCACTGTGGGGGGTGGTTGGCCAGTGAGAGAATCCAAGCGGAAGGCATGTGAGCTGCTGAGATACAGTCCAGGCCAGAGGGGAAGAGGGCCCAGATGAGGGGGGACGACTGGAATGGAGAAAACTAGACAGGTTAAAGAGGTGGGCTTTCGGAACTGCCTGGATAACAGAGATTAGCTGGTGGGGAGGTGGGAGCAAAAATAACTCCAGATTTTAGAACCAGGCTCTGTTTATTACTTCTCGGCCATTCGCCAGGCATTTCACATAGATCAGTTCAGTTCATTCAGGTGTATCCTAATTCTATAAGGTTGGTATTTTTGTCCGTATTTCAGAGATGTAGAAAACCAAGGCTCAGAGAAAGGTTTGTCTAAAGTTGTCCAGAAGCTAATAGGATATTGAACAGGGCATTGCAGGTGTTCCAGATTTCCGTGCCTGTGTTCTCTCTACTGGGTTTGGAAGAGAGCAGGCGTGAGAGCAAAGGTGATCTCTCGTTGTTTTGCACATATTCAGCGTAGATGCTGGTGAGACGTCCGTCAGGTGACTGGAGACACAGAACCGAATCTCTAGGACAAAGTCAGGAGGACCAGAGCTTAAGAGCCAACTGCATGTTTATTTAGCAAATACTTGTTGAGTGTCCTTTGGACCAGTGCTGCATGGCAGGAGTACACTGGAAAGCAAACAGGCCATAGTCTTGATTCACAGACCCGCAGGCCAGGGAGTGAGACGCCACCCTGTGGGTTGAGTATAATGCAGGGGGAAGTGCAGATTTGCCACGGGAAGAGCCACTGAGGGGAAGCTAACCACGTCTGGAGACACAGAAGGCCTCGGAAGAGGTTGTAGCGCTTAACATGACTCTCGATGATGAGTGCCAAGATAAAGTGGAAAAAGGCCTATTCGAGGCAGGGGACCTAGAATGTACTAGACCCAGAGGCAAGAGGGAAACACAGTACGTCTGAGGAACTGGACATGGTATGCTTGGAACAAGGGAGGAGTAAACCAGATAAGTTAGAGAGGTGGGCGGCAGTTAGGTTAGGAAATGCCCCACAAGAACAAAGGTCAGCATGCAAGTTTCTGAAGGCAGCCGTGTTGTTGCTGGTACCTGCTGGGGGGTGGGGGGGGGGGGGGAGTCAGATTTGGGGCTTAGAATTGTTAGGTTTGGTTATCCTGAGTAACCAGTGGCCTAAGTAATTGGTGAATACAATAATGGGGAGCTCAAGGACACGAGGTTGCGGCCGAGAGTGGGATGTCCAGATTTATTATTGCTCAAGTGCAGCCGTTGGAGGGATGATGAGAGAAGAAGGTCATGAGAGCGGGTGGGTGAAGCGGAGGGCAGAGGCCGGCTGTGGGAGGTGAGGGGGTTGAGGAACTAAGAGACTCCGTCCTGTGCTGGATGTGGGGTTCACGTGGAGGTGGGGTTCACGGAGGTTGTCGGCCCGACTTGGAGCAGAGAAGGTCAGCGTGAAGGTCGGCTGAGGAGGCGTGGAGGCCGGGCACCGAGGTGGGCCCTGAAAACGTGATTTCCGCAGATCGTGTGACGGCGTTAGTGAACGAAGACAAGCAAGGGCACAAAGGCAGAGTGAGTAGGACCTGGGGCCAGGGGTGGGAGGAGATCAGGAAGGCGTTTTCAAAGAGGAAAACAGGGAAGTTCAGAGTCCCGAAGGCCAGAGGAGGTCCGTGCCAAAGAAGGAGGCATTGAGCAGCAGCCACTAACTCAGGGCTCAGGAGGAAAGGACTGGCAAGGGACCCTCCGGCCGGCGAGCGCAGAGCGTTCGTTGACTTAAGGAGTGTAAGGGAATCCCAAAGTACAGGCAGCAAGTATAACCCCCACTTGCAACACATTTTTGGTTGGAAGAAAAGAAGAGGCATATGGTAGCTTGAGGAGTAAATCTACTGTAGCAACAATGAGTCTTGTTACTTTGTTATTTCTTTGACAGTCTTCTAGGATTCTCCACTGTGTGTCCTGTTGCTGGTCAAACTGTTTACCCTTTCCATGCTTCGTTTGTCAAACGAGTACCTGCCTCATGGGGCTGTCGTAAGGAGTAAAGCAATGGGTTGTAAAGCGCTGCCTTGGACACAGTAAGTGATACACAAATGAAGGTGAAAGAAAGCAAAGAAGGAAGCAGATACATATGTTACAATAATCGATCATATGTATTATATGCAACATGTAACATGCACACATGCACCCTTGTATTTTAGGCACTTACCCCTGAGTATTCGTGATAATTCTGTAATGTGAGTGAAACAGAGGCCCTGAGAGTTGCAGGGAACTTATTCCAGGGCGTGCTGCTGACGAGCAGTCATCCCGGGAGACAGGGCCCCGTCTCCTGACTTGGAGTTGGTGGCCCTCGCACTGAGCCAGGCTGCGTCCTTGGGCTGTTGCAGGAAGAGTGCTGGACCTGCAGCTTCACAGAAGCAGCTGAGGGCAGCTCTTCTGGGTGTGGTGTGCACTGTGCTCTCCACACAGCCCCCGCCCCGTTGGTGTCACCCCTCTGTGCTGCGTACTTGGCTGCTACCGGCACTGAGTTTGCAACCCTTGTTCCAAAGGCTTGGTCCCCTGTGACTGGAGTGCCTTCCTTCTCCTGACTCATCCTGCCGTGCAGATGCCATCGTCTTCTGCATCTCCTTTGTAGGGTTTCTTCAGACTTAGAATTCACCTCTAAAGAAGGGGGGTGCCTCGTCAGAATTCCTTGCCTCTAATCTCATCTCAGAGTGAAATTGCTGTGCGTTCTAGAGAATTTTCCCACTGGAAGGAACCGTCTGAACATCATCTCTTGTGCAAGGATGGTGTGATGGTCAATCTTACGTGTCAGCTTTAGCCAGGTCACGGTACCCAGCTATCTGGTGAAACCCTAGTGTGCGTGTCACGGTGCAGATAGACGTCATTTAGTTTTGGATGAGGTTGAACATTGAAGGCAGTAGACTCTGAGTAAAGCAGATGATCCTGTATAATTACCCTCATCCAGTTGTGACAGCTTTAGAGAAAAAGATTGGTCCCCCTGCCCCCACCGCCACCAAGGAAGAGGGAGTTCTGTCTCCAGCCAGCCCTCCAGCTTGGACTGCAACACAGCTCTTCTCTGGGTCACCATCCTGAGTGTGGGTTTGCCAGCCCCCATAACCGCCTGAGCCAGTTCCTTAAAATAAATCTCTCCGTCATTCTCCGTCTCTCTCTCCACCATACGTGCACACTGAGACAGACGCACACACACACACACACACACACACACACGCACGCATGCACATCCTATTTGTTTCTCTGGAGAACCTTTATTATAGATAGGAAAACACAGAAATTGAAATTGCTCAGCTGCTGTTGATAGCAAAAAGCTGCATCAGCTCTCTCGGCATTCTTGGTGTACATGTGTGTGCATGTGTATATACGTACATATGTATACATACATGTACATATATACACACACACACTTTTATTTATGTATGATTTGTTGTATAGATGGGAAAGTGAATTGTAGAAAGGATGTGGGGTACTCAGTGTGATGCATAAACTTGATGGGAGAGTTAAAGAAACAACTTGATTTCCTCTGGTTGTGGTTCAGTTGTTGTCTTGCTGTTTGGCTCTCATGTTTTTATTAGCAAGATAATAAAGTTACTGGGTTTGCCATACATAATTATTGCTAACATTTATGGAATATTTTCCATAGGGTACTAATCTAATTGCTTTATAGCTGTTTATGATTTTTATCCATACATCTATCCAGTGAGATAGGATCTAATAATTATCCTCATATTACAGATTTTTTTAATGTTTATTTATTTTTGAGAGAGAGAGAGAGAGAGAAGCAGAGTGCAAGTGGGGGAGGGACAGAGAGTGAGGGAGACACAGAATCTGAAGCAGGCTCCAGGCTCCGAGCTGTCAACACAGAGCCCGATATAGGGCTCGAACTCAAGGACTGCTAGATCATGACCTGAGTCAAAGTCACACACTTAACCGACTGAGCCACCCAGGCACCCCCCTCATATTACAGATTTGAAACACTGAGTCCCAGTGAGCAACATGGTCACTGCTGTGGAGAACTGAGTGATGGAGAGTGCTTAGGGCCCGGCCCTGGCAGCCTGGCTCCAGAGGTTATGTTCCTAACCATTCCTTCTGCCCTACTGCTTCTCAGCATAAGACGTCTTGAGCAGAGCTCTTCATCTGTCCTTGTGGAGTCCTCATCCAGAACAGTCTTTATGGTAGCGGTACTTTCCGTAGGGTTTGTTTTAGAAGAGAAAATGCTTGGGGTGCCTGGGTGGCTCAGTCTGTTAAGCATCCGACTTCGGCTCAGGTCGTGATCTCGCGGTTCGTGAATTCAAGCCCCACGTCGGGCTCTGTGCTGACAGCTCGGCACCTGGAGCCTGCTTCGGATTCTATGTCTCCCTCTCTCTCTCTGCCCCTCCCCTGCTCATGCTCATGCTCTGTCTCTGTCTTCGTCTCTGTCTCTGTCAAAAATAAATAACGTTAAAAAGAAAAAAAATAATAAAAGAGAAAATACTTATAAGTTATATCAGTTATAAGAGGCCATCTAATACCTGCATGCTACCTCCTTGAGAAACAGAGAACATACCCATTGCAACAATGGTATGGGCCTCTTGCTGGGGTAAACTTTTAGCAACTAGACTTTCCTGTCTAGCTTGGTAACCATCTAATTTGTAAAAATCATACAGAAGTGTGATAAAGTGGTGATGTGGTTTAGTTTCTCGTCCAGCAATTTGGTGAGTGTCCCGGGGAAGGAGATAGCATGCTTCTTTGTATATGTCCCTTGGTTCTCTGCAGGAATAACCATCAAAACTGCCATTTACTGGGCCTTGTGTGCACCAGGAACTGCTACAAGTGCTTTACAAACATGCCTCATGGAGTCTTCTCAACATTATCCTTCCGTTTTACGTTTAAATAAGGCAGTGACGAGGGAGTTCAAGAATGTTTCCGCAGTAAGTGGCACAGCAGGACTTAAACTTCATCTTAATGACACCAGTGCTCTCAGTCTCTCTGCTGTATATCCCTGAGACCCACTGCTCTTCCCTGCTAGACTGTAAGCTCCGTGAGGACAGGAACTTTTTGTTTCACTGGGTTCACCACCATATTTGAGCATCTACCAAGTGCACTGCCTGACACATAGTAGGTACTTAGCGCCTGATGTTGTGCGACGAACTCACTGTGTTCTCTGTGATCACCACCAGCCAGCTATGGGCCAGGTAGAGAGCACCGACCTGGGAAGGGTACTGTGGACTCCTGCGGATTCAGCCCTCAGGTACCTGTTGGAGGATATTTTCTCTGTGTCTCAAGATGAGCATATCAGCCTGACCTTCAGGTAGATACTGCATAGCTCTGTCAATAGTCTCCTTCGCCAGAGAAATCTAAATGATGTTATGTATGTCCCTGTCCTTAGAATTCAGGACTGATATTTTATAGCTTGTACTCTATACTGATCTGGAAAACATCTGAATAATATTGGTGCTTTTTAAGGAAACATCAAATTATAAATTACATATAAATAGTTTTAATTTCTTTTTTTTTAATTTTTTTTCAATGTTTTTTTATTTATTTTTGGGACAGAGAGAGACAGAGCATGAACGGGCGAGGGGCAGAGAGAGAGGGAGACACAGAATCGGAAACAGGCTCCAGGCTCCGAGCCATCAGCCCAGAGCCTGACGCGGGGCTCGAACTCACGGACCGCAAGATCGTGACCTGGCTGAAGTCGGACACTTAACCGACTGCGCCACCCAGGTGCCCCAATAGTTTTAATTTCTAATGAATTTTTTTTTTTTTTTTTTTTAAGAGAGAGAGAAAGTGAGCAGGGGAGGGGCAGAGAGAGGGGGACAGAGGATCCAAAGCAGGTTCTGTATTGACAGCAGCAAGCCCAGTGTGGGCTCAAACTCATGAACTGTGAGATCATGACCTGAGCCAAAGTTGGATGCTCAAACTGACTGAGCTACCCAGGTGCCCCATCAAATTATATGTTTTTAAGACATTCCCAAAGGTCTCTGTTTATTCCATTTTTCCAGATCTCTCCCTCTCTCTTGTGTCTTTTTTTCTTCACACAGGCACTCGCACACACACACCCGCACTCATACTCAAACATGCACTCACACACACACACTCACACACTACTCATACATGCACATGCATGTACATGTGCTCACACACACATGCATTCACACTCATACCCCTTAGTTTCTCACTAATCAATGAATCTTCTTTGTAAACACTTTATAAACCAAAACTGCATTACTTATATTTATATTTTGTCCCATTTTTTTCCTTAAAGTTTAGTTTCTTTGCTTCGCATAACTGGACACTAAGTATTGCAATCTGCACCATTATATAAGCTTGTTTTTCCTCTTGGAAGTAGTAAATTATGATGAGTTTGATAAAAAATATAAATCAGAATAAGCAGCATTCAGTACTTAGCCTTCTAGTCTAGCCTATGTTTGTGCAGGTGTATGATTATTTATGCAGACCTATAGTAAATAGTGTGAACTTTCTTTGCAAAACAAATGGTACGGTCCAGAAGAATCACCTCTGGGCTTGTATGTTTTGTAAACTACGTGGGTCTGTATACACACTTGACTTGTGAGCCACAGTTTATACCTTTTATAATTTTTTTCACCTTAAAAAAACCCTACATGGCAAGAAACTCCATTATTAGTAGTATAAAAAGCCTTATAATTTATAGCCAAATCAAGGCCAGGAAAGAAAGCAGATTCACTCAGTAAAAACTCATTAACAGCCTGCTCTGTACCAGAATGCACTTCCTTGTAGCTTTGGAAAGCCTCATAGTAGGGCGGCTTCTGTTGGAGAATGAACAGTCACAAGAGCAAGGCAGATATAGACAAGAATGTAATTTTCCAAAATTTAAATGAGGGGTGGTAGAGTATACATCCAAACAAAATACAGGGGCACCTGGGTGGCTCATCTGACTTCAGTTTAGGTCATGATCTCATGGTTCGTGAATTCAAGTCCCACATCAGGTGAATATGAATCCTGCTTCGGGTGAGCCCTCCTTCTCTCTCTTTCTCTCTCTCTCTCTCTCTCTCTCTCTCTCTCTCTCTCTCCCTCCCCCCGCCCCACCCTCCTCTCACTCTCTCTCTCTCTCTGCCCCTCGTGGGATTCTCTCTCTCTCCCTTTCTCTCTCCCTCTCTCTACCCCTTGCTCACTTGCGCCCTCTCTCTCTCAAAACAAATAAAAATACAGTCCTATTAGAGTTACAAAAGTAATAGATAAATTTGAAAAAAATGTACCTTTGCAATCTTCTCAAACTTAAATTTTTTCTGGCATTCCTCTTTTTGAATCTGTATGCTAAATTGTTTATTCTTTTTTTTAGTAGGAAGGAAGAAAACGTTCTCCTTAGGAATTCATTAGAAATTAAAATTAATTTCAGCATTTAGTATTCTTTAGACTCTGGTGGAGGCTGATTTGAAAGGGTGTGTTTAGTTGGATCGGCCATGGAGAAAGAGAACGAGCAGTTGTCCTGGCCAGTACATCTTTGCTATGATGGGGAAATGGCGTCGCTTTAACGTTCATTTATTTTTGAGAGAGACAGAGACAGAGTGCCAGCTGGGGAGGGGCAGAGAGAGAGGGAGACACAGAATCTGAAGCAGGCTGTGGGCTCTGAGCTGCCAGTACAGGGCCCGATGTGGGATTTGAACTCATGAACCTTGAGATTATGACCTGAGTTGAAGTCGGACGCTTAACTGACTGAGCCACCCAGGCGCTCCAAGAAATGGCGTTGCTTTAATTGCAACTCTTTCATTGCCTTCCTTGCCAAGCCCAGTGGCTCCTGTTATAACATGTGGTGACTTTTCCCTTGGAGACTAACTCGCTCCAAGTTACCATAATATTTAGGACCAGCTACAAAGACATTTCTTCCCCTAAACCCATGCCAAATCTAAATCAAACTATCGTCTCCTCCCTGGCCACTCAAATAGACCCGGCTCATATTTGAAAAGGACAAGAAATGCACAGGCCTCTCATGCCTGTTTGAACAGATAGATAAACAAGGCACATCATGCCTAGTGTTGCTTTGAGCTTGGTCATTTCCTTCTAAAATAGACTCTGATACTATGTGCACTTAAGACTTGGAACTTAGATGTTCTAGAAAGAAGCATATTTTAAGTCTAGCTACAGCAAATTTAGTCTGCTGTCAGTGCTGATGCAGGAAAGAGGAGTAAATCTAAAATCATGGGCCTTCAATAGGTGTGGCTCTGAGCTTCTCCTACACAAACCTCAGTCTCGAGTGCGGGCGGGTCAGCTAGACGTCCCCATCCTTAGTGGCCGCAGGTTGTCTGCTCACCACAGGTAACGCTAAACAAATAATGCTAATCCATTTTGTTTTGAAGAAGGCAAGACTGGGTGGCTCAGTCGGTTGAGCGTCTGGCTTCAGCTCAGGTCATGATCTCAATGTTTGTGGGTGCGAGCCCCACATCGGGCTCTGTCCTGACAGCTCAGAGCCTGGAGCCTGCTTCGAACTTTGTGTCTCCCTTTCTCTCTACTCCTCCCCTGCTCATGCTCTGTTTCTCTCTCTCCTTCAAAAATAAATAAAAACATTGAAAAAAAGAAAAAAATTTTTTTAAAAAAGAAGGCAAGTCTAGCAAAATAGGAAAAATATTCCTGATAAATAAATTTGTTCTGACCTGTAAACCTGGTGTATTTCAGTCACCCTTGATCAAGTAGTTCTGTTCCATAACCAGCATTATTCGTATACATTAATTTCTTCCTAGTTTTAGCAAGATTGACTTCCTGTGCTGCTTAGCTTATCGTTTTGAAATGTAACTTTCAACACAATTCAGGTTTATAGATTGTATTTCTTTTCAATTGATTATTTTATATATACAGAAGGTTATGTGTAACATCTATAAGCGAGCACTAAAAATAATTTCAAAAAAAATGTGCTCCAGTGAACCACCACCCAATTTAAGAATTTAGAACATGACAGATACTTTTGGATGTCTGCTTCATTCTGTCCGTTCTCTGCCTTCCTCACAATTCTGAAATTTGTATTTAGAATTCTCTTGAGTGTTTTTAACAAATATATATTTCATCACATAAAGGTACATTGCTGCAGGCGTTTTGAGATGGGTAGATAGGTATGCAGTTTTTTGCAGCTTACGAAAATTTTCCTCCATGTTATAATGTTTATAAAATTCATTCGTGTTGTCGGGGGCGTGGAGTAGCTGTTCCCTCATATACATTGCTGCAGCATTCCAGTGTGTGTGCATATATCCTGATTCACCCGTTGTCTTGTTTACGGGGGGAGGAGAACAAAGCAAGGAGTCTCGTTTTGGACATGTTGACTTTGAGACGTCTGTTAAATCCTCAGGGAGACGCCGGGTGGACGGTGGATATTGAGGTCTATAATTCAGGAGAGAGATCTGAGCCAGAGATACCAGCACGTGGACGGCATGGAAATTGTTACTTCCCCAGCTGTTCCTAGAGTCTCCCTTGAGATACTTACTTAAGAGACTTTTTTTTTTTTTTCTTAAAACTTCTTTTCGGTTTTGTTTTTTCCAGTCTGCCTGGTGTCTTTGCCGAAGTGTGACTTGTGAGAGAATAAATGAGAATATGAGCTTCAGAGAAAATAGGGAAAGTGTTCTGCAAACTCTGAAGGGTCGTGTAAAGGTTAGGTGGTGTTATTATTACCTGTCTCACAGAGTCGCGTGAGGTACAAATGAAACTATACGTAAAATGGCTTTGTAATATGGAAAAATACATACTTAATTATACTTGATTTGTATGCCTTGTTAACTTTTGGCTGTGAGCTAATACTCGCCTCCCCGAGTGCAGACAATAACTCAGCGAATCTTCACAACCATGTGTGACCGACCAATAGATACTATTTCTTCCTATTTTACAGATGTGCAAACTAAAGCTCATAAATGGTGGACCCAGGATTCAAATCCGTAGGGTTGGCTCCTAAAAGCTGTGCTCTTGGCTGCTATGTGGGACTGCCCCCCTTTTAAATAAGTTTCATCCAGTTTCTTCAGCTTCAAGATATAAAAAATTTTAGGGACGTATTTCAGGGTGGCCACTTAGAACCCGGCTAAAACATGGCGCTCCAGGCAGGGGCTCCTGGCAAAGGGCTTTGTCTGTACTGAGTTTCACCATTGAACCTGGCCTCAGACCTCACAGAGCACTGCCCACCTACCAAGTGTCCATTCTGTGCCTGTTGAATATGATGTCTACTTGATTTAAGCGAATTTGCCTGCAGCCACCCAGTGAGTCAGTAGTGGGCCAGGGACTAGAATCTGGGTCTCCTGCCTTTCAAGCATCGCATTTGTTTGGTATTAATAAACCATATTTCTCCAGGGGATCTGGCAGAAATTTGAAAGTGCTTAATTTTACTGCAGTAAATACTAAGAATCCTTTTTAAAGCAAGGAAGCCAAGCCCCAACCAGGGAAAACCCGATTTGCTCTGAGGGCCTTTGACAAACCCACACTGGCACTAGGGTTAGATCATAGATTATTGGCTTCGATTCCATCTCCCTCCAGGGCTTTCTGCAGGGGTTAAGACCTCTGTTATGGCCACAGGCCGCAGCTGGACCAGGAAATACTCTTGCACATGAAGCTGGAATGCACAGTGTTCTATCCACAGAGTCAGCAGGTCACGGCCGATTGCCAACAGGAGGGCGTGATGGCAAAGGTTACATTCCTGGCACACTGCTGATGCAGGTCGGGACCCAGGTGAATTAGCCCGGCTGTCGGAAGGGAGACCTCTCTGCCTTTCTCTCTGTGATGGGTGCTGTGCTGTTAGCTTCCTGTGTTTGTGAGTGCATGGTATTTTCTAAAGCCACATCCGGCAAGGAAAAGGTGTGGGCATCCAGGAGGAGGGAGAGGAGCATCTGAGTTACAAACGACTTGAGTGCAGAGAGTGAAGGGGTGATTTATTTTGTCATCAGAAGACTGCTAGACATGCGGTGGACCCTCAGCTAACAGTTGATTTTGATAAATTGATTGAGAAGCAACTGAGAGAAAGGTTTCGGCAAGATGAAAGCTGAATTTCCAAGGTTGGTCCCTTCTGACTGCGTTCAGAAGGGAGCTGGGTTTGAATGTATTTTTCACAAGAGAGATTACCACGGGAGACCCACAGTATTGGGGTACAAAAGGCACGCGTTCTTTCTTTTAATTCTCACGATTCCCAGGGCAGGTGACAGAAGGTTTCGTCGGTCTCTGTCTCAACAGAAGGGCTTCAGGCAGTTGTGGCAAAAGCGGACCAGATGAGGGCTGTTCTCAGCTCAGCAGGTTGTGTTTTCTGCCACTGACCGTTCCTGGACAAGATACTTCAAACCATACTGGTCTGTTTGGACTTTTCCTTTCCCTTAAGAAAAAGTCAGCGTTCGCACTTTCTCTGTGGTGCACGTGATTTTGCCGCCACTTCCTGCCGCCCATGTCACCTGCAGAGACTGAGCAGTGAGGCCCGCAAGGAGGCGTGCGCAGCCTCAGATCTGGGGCTTTGTGAGCCTGGCGAGTCCTTACCTGTCCTGCGTGGATCACACTGCCCACTTGGGGTATGTTGTGTGAAGGGGAACACTGTGGGGCTCCCTCTCGGAGCCAGGCGCCTGATCGGGGTTCACAAGGACCCCCTTGGAGACATACTCGCCTTCCTAGCCGTTGAGTCTGAGGTTGTCCTGACCGCAGTGACCCTGCTTATTGTTGGCAAATGGTTTGCTCATTGACCGGGGTCTTAATGTGAGTAGTAAAAATGGAAAGGATTTTTTTTTTTAATCTCTATATTTTTTAAGTAGCAGTATTGAATTTTTTTTAACGTTTATTTGGAGAGAGAGAAAGAGATATGGAGAGAGTAGGAAAGGGAGAGAGAGGGAGGGGGAGAGAGAGAATCTCAAGTCGGCTCCACGCTGTCAGCACAGAGCCCAACGCTCGATCCCACGAACCGTGAGGTCATGACCTGAGTCTAAACCAAGAGTTGGACGCTCAACCGACTGAACCACTGTGTGCCCTGGGAAGGGTTTCTGGAGAACTAGTTCTTCCTGCACATAAATTGATCCAAAGTTAAAAGTGGGGCTTTGTGTTTCCAATATATGTTGAATGAATAAAAAGGGAAGAAACTCTCAACCTTTATCACAATCTTAAACCATCCACTCAGAGAAACGGCTCTGTATTTACAAACAGGTAACTTGAAAGGTCAGTAAGCAGAGCAACCTGCTCTAAGTGGCTGTTGTATAGACACAACGTAAAAGATGTAGGAGCAAATTATTCCTCACTTCCGTGCTTCTGTGTCATAAATAATCATTTTAATTTAATGCTAAAAGATCCCTTGGGGTTATGAGATTTTATGAGGTAATAGTTACAGAGACTTTTAAAATCAGTGAGTGTAAAATCTGATGAAACTGTGAAAGTCTTCCTTCTGTTTACTGAAGCTGGAACTAGCATGGCTCCTGTTGAGACATGTCTTCCCTTCCTTTCCACTTCTCTCTTCTTCCCTCCTCCCCTCCCCCTTCCTTTCCCTTCCTTTCCCTTCCCCTTCCCCTTCCCACGTTGCATTCAGCCACAGTGTTGATCCAAAGAGAACACAGACATTACTCCTGCCTTCGTGGGATTCACAAGCTAGTGGAAGAAGCAGGTGGCATACAAGCATGCAAAGGCAGCTGCAGGTTATGATGTGCCATGAAGGACAAGACCATTACGGTGACAAATCTAGAGAACACCGGCACGTTACTCTCTGTGAACATACTCAGAACCTCAGGGTAATGACAGAACTGATCTCTTGTTACCTATTAGAGGGTAGATTTGTAAGCATAAAGACCTTGGTTTTATAAAGTATCTAGTAAAGAAACACTCTTGGAGATTAGTATTATGAGTTTGTTTTCCTATAGGTAAAGAATACATAGGTAGGTACGCTGATACACAGATGTAAACGTACATAGACACTTAACATCCAAAGTTTCTTCTAATAAGCACAAGTGACAGTGTATGGAAACTTAATTTTTCACGTGTGCATTGTAGGATCAGATGATGGCGTTGGTTGAGTTGCAATAGACTGGAGGAGAAAAATCTTTTTAAATTTTTTTTTTTTTTTTTTTTTTTACAAATACAGTTAGAGCTAGGATATACATATTCTCTACCATTTTCAAAGAGGAATTGGAAAAAAGAGCTGTCATTTCTGTGGTGTTTACAATGGCTGGCTGTTCTAAAGAAAATTCATACAACAATCCCATCAGGGCCCTTAGATGGAAAACAGGGATCAGGTCTGCTGTTCATACAAGACTCAGTGGGCGAGAGAGCGTGGGTGGATGTAAGGAAGGCACCATCCCTGAGGGTGGCCACCCTGGGTGGCAGGTCGGCCGGCACAGGAATACCTTCTAAACACGGGTACCTTTGCACATGTGCTGGGGGCTGCTCGGCCCTGCACATTTCCGATTTCCTCTTGGAAAGAGGGGTTTGGCCTCAGGTTCTTCGCAGTCGTCACTCATCATGCTTTAAGTAAGCAGAAAACAGTGCCTTCAGCTCAGGGAATGGGTCCGCTGTCCACTAATTCTCAGATCTGTCTTTGAGTCCCCTGGGGACAAATGTTGTGTCTTTTTCTTTGGCCTCCCGACTAAACGCAGCCAGGGTTTTTAAACCGACTAATTTTCAAAGATTTGCTAACAGTAGCAATAGGAGTGGAATACTCGACCTTTGAAAGCTGGTTCACGTTTGTGGTTGATGCTGTATTTTTAAGTGATTTAAAAACGAACACCTCATTTTAATAATAGTTCACTGTCCTTCTCACCACCGTCATTTCCATGAGGTTCTAGGTCTTTTGTGAGCAAATTAAATACGGTACTTTCTTTATGGCATGAATTAAATCTAGACCCCAATGATATTTGGCACTTTCTAAATACCCAGATGGGCACAGCGTTTGCCTTGAAGTGAAGACGTGCGCAGGGTTTTAATCAACATCATGTTTTATTTTTTCCTCTTTTAAATATCGCCTTTTCAATAGTTGCTCCTTAATGAATGACTGATTGTTTACTGTGGTTTATAACCAGAAATTTGAACATCAGAAAATTCTAACCAAGATCAGGATGAAAAAAAATTTCCCCTCTCATTCTCTCATCCCTTACATTAGACAAAAATAAATTGTCTTCCTTAAGTTTGAGAAATCCCTTCATTGTTTTCTTGAAAGCTTAAGTGTAATAAATCAGAGGAAGTTTAATTATAGTTCTTAAACCATAAAAAGTTCTTATAAAATAAAACACAGGTAGGGCTAGAATAAGTTTCATGAACTGTTGAGTGTAACCAGCACTTGAAAGAAAATGTAGTTAAAGATCTATTTTTGCTGCATCTTCTCCATTATTTTTCCATTATTTGATCACTGTGATCATAACTTGGGAGTTTTTTAACAGTAGGAACAAGACACAGAGTTTGTTACCTACTCAGGTAAGATCATCTGAGTCCAAAGACCAGATTCCAGAACAGGGCTCAGACACCTGTCGAGGGTGAGGGTTGTTCAGGACAGCCTGAGGGCAGAAGGGTGGTATTGTTGTAGGGGGTCTTAAATGAGAGTTTGGGATCAGAATCGTACCCTCTTTTATCTTTGAAAGTAATAAGTGAATCTTCGTAGCAGATTATTCTCTTGAAGCAGATTGACTTGATGACCACATTGGAAGTGAAGTGCCCATCTAATTAAGAAAAGAAATAGCTGATTAAAAAAAAAAAAAAAAAAGGCCAGGTAGCTGAGAAATGGTGTTTCTTCTGCTGAACTTCTTTTCCAAACGTGAACACAGAGTCATGGAAGCAGGTGATTTGTGCGATCCCATTGCTATCCGTGTGTTGTGCTTTGCCACGCATCTCACACACACACACACACACACACACCCTCACAGACAACCTCTCAGCCCTTGGTTTTCCACCTTCATCTGTCCCAGAGGGCCCCACGCACTGTGGGTTTAGGCTAGGGCTTGGGTTTGGTGACAGTCAGTGCTCCCAAGGCAGAGGACTGAACTTAGGGCAGACGTGACGACAGAAAACCTGTCTGCACTTTGCCTGGTATGTCTGTAGTTAGCATTGCATTTATAATGGAAATAAATGATCCGACACTCACCTAGATAAATATAATTTATAATTTTGATGTAAGGTCGAAACAGGAAAGACTATGCTTTTCAAACTGCTCTGAGGACTAACCCACACCACTCATTTTAAATAGTGGTGAGCTGAACCTGGCAGCATCTGAAACAGTGTTCACCATTTGTTCAAACACCTGCAGTTGGGTACTAATGTGCATGTTTAATTGCTTGAACTTAAGTGATAAAATCCCTAAAAGGGTGTTCTTACCCCAGAAAACAAGACAAGTCTATTGCAAAGACTGTCTGCCCGCTCTTACAAGCTCCATGCATTTCATAGGACTTAACACTCCAGTCCCTCTTAGGAGAGCCCTGTTTTGAAATACAGGAAGTTTAGCTCTTGAGGGAAAAGCCCAGATGGCTGAACCATCAGCAGAATCCCTGCATACGCTCCCTTGAGAAGTGTCCTCTGTCCCAAACACGTTCAGTTCAGGAGCTGTAGTTCTGTGGGTTTCTTGAAGGTGGTGATTAGCGTGGCCAGAAGTCTGTTTCATCAGCCCAGAGACTGCCGTTATTTTCACCTCCAGTCCTTCACCTCTGCTCGTGTTGACTCTCTGGGGCCAGAGGAGATACCAGAAGGCGATTAAAGCAGCCCTACGACAGAGCAGGGCGCTCTTGGCTTGTGCCTTGTTATCTGTCCCTCCAGTGGTTCCTCACTGTTGTGACGTCAAGGCCGCCATTCAAGGCAGAGAAAAAGGAAACCGTGGCCTCTCTTCGCATCAGTAGCCCGGACAAGCTGTTGTTTCTCAGGCATCCAAAACGCTCTCTGTCTGGCAGAGCTGTGCATTCCATGCCTGGGTGACCTGGTTAAATGGAGGAAACCAAATGCTCTCCGCTGGATGCTCTCCAAAACAAGCATTCCACCCTGAGCTCCTGAAGCAAGGGCTTCGCGGCTCCTGAGGACTGCAGATGGAACGGCAGCACGGCTGTGCGTTGTCTACTTGATCTCGGGCTTCTGGTTTGTCTTAAAAGACAGAATATCCTTATCAGTGGCCTTCGCTAATCTACTCTGCAGCAGCATCCTGATGCTACCCTTTGGATCGGTGCTAGAAAATCCTGTTTGGAAAACCAGTCCTGTGCTACATGTCTCTTTGGAATCATAGTCAGAGGTCCAAAACCGTTGACTTGCCACCTCTTCCCTCCCATCCCACTTCTGCTCACCCCCGTTCCCTGGTTCCAGACTGCTGGATTCCAGAAAGGCTCTCGGATATACTTACATATTAATTTTGACTGTGCATCACTCAGCTTCTGTACCCTTTGCACGTAGGAGAAAGGATCTCTACTATGATGTGTCAGTCACCGGCTCTCGATTTTTCTCAATGAAGAGTAAGACTTTTGCTTTTCAGAGGGAAGGAGCTATTTGAAAGTGTCACAGACCTGTGTCTCTTTAGGAATAGGCCAAGATCGCTACAGAGGATAATAATTTTGCAAGGCGAGAAACTCACTGGTAGTGTTCTGATTGCTGACACAGTTTACCAACTTAAGAATCCGTCTTCTGAGGGCACACCTTCTTGGGTTTCTTTCTGGCATGGGAGACCACATTATTTTATTAGATTTCTTGGAAGTGGACATTATAGTCACTAGAAAAAGCACAACAACCACAATTTGTTTCCAGAGTCGTCCTGGTTAAGTCAATATGCATTTGAAGTTTTATATTATAAATCCCATTAAATCATTCTCAAAATAGCCCTTTGCCGAACCTATGATTGAAGGATATTTGCAGGAACCCCAACCATTTAGTTGTATTTTTTCTCATCATGGTAAGTGTACTCTTTAATCCCCACCCCGTTTCCCCCCACTCTACCACCCCCTTCTGGTAACCATCAATTTTTTCTCTATAGTTAAGAGTCTGTTTTTTACCACCGCCCCCCTTTGCTTATTTGTTTTGTTTTGTTTCTTAAATTCCACATATGAGTGAGATCATATGGTACTTGTCTTTCTCTGAAAGAGTCTTAGCGTTATACTCTCTAGCTCCATCCATGTGGTTCCAGGTGTTAAGATTTCCTTCTTTTTTACGGCTGAATGATATTCCATTGTATATATATACACCATCTCTTCTTTTTTTTAGTGTTTGTTTATTTTGAGAAAGAGAAAGAGCACATAAGCGAGGGAGGGGCAGAGAGAGAGGGAGAGCGAGAATCCCAAGCAGGCTCTGCACTCTGTCAGAACGGAGCTCGACATGAGGCTCAAACCCGTGAACCATGATATCATGACTTGAGCTGAAATCAAGTTGGATGCTTAACCAGCTGAGCCACCCAGGGGCCCCCAAAACCATTTAGTTTTATATATGAGCATATATACAAGTTTTTTGTTGGGAAGGATTTGGATACAGTGGGGCCTTTTTAAAGTGAATTCTTACAAGACAGAATTCTTCCAGATTATAAACTCGTGTCTTCCAGGGGGAAACTGGGTAAAGATGGAATGGATGGGGGTGAGTCTTATAAAGTTGGGACTTACACTAAGTTTACTGGGCTGCAGTCTAGCTTCACACAGACAGTCAGACTTGACGTATGATGCCACGCCTGTGCCCCCATAGATGCAGTGAGGGGAGCGGGGCAGGGAGCTGATGGGCGTAGCTTCTTCATGGGTGCCTTGGACTAGGGGAGCCTGAGAATCTTGAAGTGAGAGGAAAACTAGGACGTTACTTTTCCTTTGCGGACCAGAGAAGTTCTCCCTTTTTTTGTTGACTGCCATTTGCCCATCAATAATCCCTTCATTCTTCTTTTTCTATCCCTGCCATTTCAGAAGGTCCTTATTATCTGAAGAGAACTGGCACCAGAAAACTGCTTTAAGAGAGTCAACTTAAAACCGAATCAGATATTTGAAACAAACAGTAAGAGAAAAAGCTATTTTAAGAGATTGGTATTAGGACTAAGTCTTGAAAAGTTAAAAATAAGCGGAATCTAAATTTGTCTTACATTATAGAAAAGAAACTTGGGATATGATGCGCCAGTATGTTCCTTCTTAGAACAAAACTGCACGGTGACTTCTGCCACAGAATCGTAAAGACAGTGATTTTGGTGTAAGCGTTCAAAGTTTCCCAAGGGCCTCTCTTAGCCTTTGGATATACGGACCATGGTCTTGAAGAGGCTCCCTCTCATGAAATCACCTCTGTTGACTTTGACTTCCTTCGTCGTCAGCTATTCAGCGCAAGTGAACCACATTGCATTTGCGTTCTGTGATACGTAGCAACCAAAGAGTGAGCCGGAATAGATGCTGATGTTGAGGACTAAGCATTAAGTGATCACTTTTTTTGTCAGTGTTTTCATGTTATGATGACATGTGCTTCCTTGTGCAGCCTGGTCACCACAGAGACCCAGAATGATTACTGAAGTAATCACGGACCCTTCCATATTATGTTACATCTAAAGCGCTCAGTACGGCTTATTGGGCTTGATAATCAAACACACGTACGTGTGAATGCACTTTCCTGGCACTTAACGAGGTTCTAGAACCCTGGGTAAGTTAATCACAGAACCTCAATCAAGTTCTTGATATGTGATGTAGACTAATAAAACCAGCCTTTCAGACTGGTCATGGAAATTCGAGCCCATGGATATAAAACTCCTGGGTACTACATAGCACATGCAAGTCAAAATGAGAAATGTTCCCTGTTAGGGTTCGTGTTGCATTTGTGTGGTGCCTTCCGGTTTATGTAAGACTCTCACATTGAATTCAGACCGAAGAACTGAAGTTTTAGGAAAATCACTAAAGATTTTTAAGGTCTACAGTGACCTGAGGAATCTAAATTTTGGAAGACTATATTCGGCGACCCCGTACGTCATGGGTTAGACCACATGATTTGATCACCATTTCCTTCATGCTGTAGGTGGGAACAGTGAGGCCCAAGGAAATTACACAACTTTCTCAGGATCACATGGTTTGTATCTGGCAGAGCTCTACCTAGAACCCCATCTTCTTACTCCTCAACTGTGTTTTCCCATCACATAATTGCTCATTGTCAAGAGAACCAATTAAAAAGGCCACTGTACTTGTCCAGAAACAGAGGTCCACCATGTTTATTGGCAGTGGGAAAGGGAGGGGGAGGGAAAAGGCAGTGGTCATTGAAAATGGGTGCTTTTTTACCAGGCTCCGTGAAGAGGGGAGTCAGAGGCTGAGCTTGCAAACTCGGCTGGATGGCCATACAGTTAATTAAATTAAAATAAGTAGAATTTGTTGGTTTTGGTTTTGTTGCTTCCTAACAAGTTTAAAGGGACCGCCCCATCCAGATGGAAATAGGTAGGGTTAAAAGTAGGAGAAAACGCCAGTGCTGAAGACATAAATTTGAGACCAAAATGCCAAAGCAGGAGCATTGAAACAGTTTTTGTCTCTATATGTGAATATATGCACCTGGACTTTGTGACATATTCTCAGTTTGAGACCAGCCCACATTGTTGTAATTTCCTGCCCAGTTATAATCACTAACTGTTGTACCTTCATCAGAAAGAATTGTCCCCATAGATTCTTCTGCATTTGTGTGTTTGTTTTGTTGGATGGCTCCTGCTGTGGCACCGAGAGACAGACTTTCCCGGGCCCTGTTTTATAAACAAATCTGTTCGTGCACACTTTTCTTCTATCATTGTGTGTGTACAACTGTCTCTGCTTTTCCCTCTAGACACACGGAAGCCCAGGAAGTTAGAAGCTTGTTTTCTTTTAGAACTATGCAGGCATCAAAGAAAAATGTGTCCATGCATTAAACATGTACACATCTATCCTGTGTAAGGTTTTGAATCTTCACTATTTTAACTCCAGGCAGTGACCTCTCCAAGCATACATTGCAGCCCACTACACACACAGTAGCCCTGAAAGACATCCTTAAAGCTGCCACAAAACTTTTGATTAAGCTCAGTGAATAAAGCTCTTTTTACTTTTAAAGTTCATTCTGCGGACCATAAATGGGACTAGTCACCCAAGATGATGAAAGCATAATGCTGAAGGATAATTCGTCCCTTGCTTAGATTGGAAAGTGAACTTATAATAATATATATTCATATGGTCACTTCCTACCTGTAGGGTTTGTGTGTGTGTGTGTGTGTGTGTGTGTGCGCGCGCGTGTGTGTGTTTTATTTAATATTCCAGCCAAGTTCAAGTTTTTATGACAGGAAGTATGTGAATGGTTATGATAGGAGCAAATAACACTTGATTTTATGATTATATAGTGCAGGAAGTAACTTTTCATGCCAAGTAAATCTTTGGGGGAAAAAAAGTGCCGGCTTATAAATCTAACGTACGTAAGTTTCCCAGAATCTTTGCTCTATTAAGTAGAAATGACACCAGCATGTGGTCTTATTTCTTCCTTTTCCTAACTTTTCTTGTCGATAAATGTCTCTGTTTTAGGAATGGGCATTTTCCGGTATTTTGGTGTGACCCAACATGACCCAGAACCACTCAAAAAGTTCTAAGTGAATATATAATAGGGCCAGACTTGATGGAATATATAGCATGAAAAGCTTGAAGGCACTGAATAGGAAAGTTCTTTTTCCATGAAGAGTAAATGGCCAAGTCCTCACTCGCCATCAAAGCGGAGGAGTCCCCTAACTTCTCTTACTCGTGGGGCCATCCATGTTCAGTAAGCAAGTGGGAAAGACAGTTTGTTTAACATCCAAGAGTCTGTATATGAGCAGGTTTAAGAGAAAAGAAAGAATTGGGTAGAACTTCGGCTATGTTCCTCACCGGCAGACCTTTAATGGAGGCTTTTGTTTTTTTTTTTTTTTTTTTAATTTTTTTTTTTCTCAACGTTTTTATTTATTTTTGGGACAGAGAGAGACAGAGCATGAACGGGGGAGGGGCAGAGAGAGAGGGAGACACAGAATCGGAAACAGGCTCCAGGCTCCGAGCCATCAGCCCAGAGCCCGACGCGGGGCTCGAACTCACGGACCGCGAGATCGTGACCTGGCTGAAGTCGGATGCTTAACCGACTGCGCCACCCAGGCGCCCCGGAGGCTTTTGTTTTTAATAGTGATGATGATGATGATGATGATGATGGAAAGAAAAGATGATTTTTCCTCATCTTTCTCTTTTCTTCTTAAAGCCTGAGGGACTTATAGTGAGAAGAAAGTTTATAACTGATGCTTGTTCTTAGGACCGACTGGTATTACACACACATGCATCACATGTGAGTGAATGGATGCCAGTTAGTTAGATAAGAATACCTGAGAAGTGTCTCATAATTCCGCGTGCCTCCACAGCCCCTGTGGGCTGTGACACAGTGACACAGCACCACTGAGGGAGTGACTGGGTGGAGATTCAAACTTTAACCCTGTAACCGTGAGCCTCCCTTAACTACCTTTTACCTCTAAAACTTAGTATCACAGATTTTGCAAAGAAGTAGTTTGCAAATTTGTGAAAACAAATGTATTAGAGTTGCCAGTACTTGGTTGTCCTTAATTTCCTTTAAATCCGGTAGAGAAAATATTTGCATGTGGCCTGATGAGAAATCTGCCTCAAGGAATAGTGCACAAGGCAGTTTCCCGAGCGCTATTTTACTTCACGCGCACCCAGCCTGGTGTGACTGGTGGGCATCCCCGTGGAAGGCTCCGGAGCAGAGTGGTCAAGGTCAGGCTCCCTGGTTTTGAATCTTGAATCCTGGCCCCACCACCCACTGATGGTGTGACCCTGACCAGGTCTGTAAAGGCCCAGAGGCTCAGTTTCCTTGTGTGTAGGCCGGGGATAGTGATGGAATTCAGGGTTGCGGTGGGAACCCAGCGAGTAGGTATGTGTACAGCTTGTGGTAGTGTAAGCCAGCCCTGTATGTCGTTTTGCCTTTACCACTGATGATTAAACTGGGTGAAAGGGGTCGGGTGACCCGAACCAGAGCAAAGCATAGCCAGAGGAAGAGCCGCAGCTCAAACACAGGCCTTCTGTGTGCCCTCCTCCCTTTCTGTAAAAGTGCTACTAAAGAGTGCACTCCTGGGGCGCCTGGGTGGCGCAGTCGGTTAAGCGTCCGACTTCAGCCAGGTCACGATCTCGCGGTCCGTGAGTTCGAGCCCCGCGTCGGCTCTGGGCTGATGGCTCAGAGCCTGGAGCCTGTTTCCGATTCTGTGTCTCCCTCTCTCTCTGCCCCTCCCCCGTTCATGCTCTGTCTCTCTCTGTCCCAAAAATAAATAAAACGTTGAAAAAAAAAATTAAAAAAAAAAAAAAGTGCACTCCTTTTCACTACTTAAAAGAAAACTTGGAGTCAGGTTAAACGTAAAAACATTTGTCACAGGGTTTTATTTTGTTTGGGAGGAGCGGGGCAGGGGATGGTGGGCCCAGAGACCTGGAGAGTGAACACTGATCTATAAACTTGGACCTGAATGATGTCTGCAGCACACCAGCTGGCAGCAAGACCTGGATAGTCTGTGTGGTTCAGTCACGTTCAAAATACTCACCCTGAGAAGTAATCCCCCTAGCACCCCCAGCACACAGGAGTCCTGACAGGCGGCAGCTTCTTGGGGGCAGCACAGCTGGAGGGTCCGTGTTCTGTGTGCTGTTCCCCCCCAAGCACGTATTTTGTATTTCATGGTCTTTATTCTGTGTTGCTCTACTTTTCCTTTCTCTTCTTAAAACATCCGCATTGGCCACCCAGGCCTTAAGAGAGAGATTCCTGTGAAGCACAGTCTGAAAAGGGAACCAAGGCACAGAAGCTTTGAGAGCTCTGGGCATGTGTGTGACTAAGGCGCAGTGTGAGAGAGAAGCTGGTGTTTTAGTGAGCGAGGACAGTAACCTGTTCTGACACTTGAGTAGTTGTCAGGCCTCTAATCAGTGCTTTTTTTAACATTTATTATTTTTGAGAGAGAGCGCAAGTGTGGGAGGGGCAGAGAGAGAGGGAGACACAGAATCCAAGGCAGGCTCCAAGCTCTGAGCTGTCAGCACAGAACCTGATGCGGGGCTTCAACCCACGAACCGTGAGATCATGACCTGAGCTGAAGTTAGGTGCTTAACCGACTGAGCCACCCAGTTGTCCCCCTCCCCCTTTTTTTTTTTAATCTTTTTTAATGTTTATTTATTTTGGAGAGAGAGACAGAGCACAAGCAGAGGAGGGGCAGAGAGAGAGGGAGACACAGAATCCGAAGCAGGCTCCAGGCTCCAGCCTGTCAGCACAGAGCCTGACGTGGGGCTCGAACTCCTGAACCGTGAGATCATGACGTGAGCTGAAGTTGGATGCTTACCCGATTCAGCCATCCAGGTGCCCCTTCCCCCCATTTTTTTCAATAATTTTTTTTATTATTTTTATTTTTGAGAGCGAGAGAGAGAGCGTGAGCAGGGGAAGAGCAGAGGGAGAGGGAGACAGAGGATCTGAAGCAGGCTCTGCAGTGACTACAGGGAGCCCGATGCAGGGCTCGAACTCACAAACCACACGAGATCATGACCTGAGCCGAAGTTGGACGCTCAACCGACTGAGCCACCTAAGTGTCCCATCATTGCTCCTCCTTTCACCAAGCTTAGTATTGATAGGATTTTTTGAAGTTGTAGATACTTAAAACTGTTCTCCCTGTAATGGGTTCCTCTTCTTTTGACATTATACAGAATGTTCCTCTTGCTGTTGAGGAGGCTCATAAGGTCTTAGGAGTGAGGGCAGAGGATAGACTCTTATGTTGTGTTGTCGTTTTGGATGGAATTCTTAACATCAATTATTGATGCTGTTTTTACTCGTTCTCAATTTGAAGATTATATTCATACCATGCAAATGGTTCCCTACTGTTCTTTTTAAAATACCAGTTTGAAGGGCACTTGGGTGGCTTAGTCAGTTGAGCATCTGACTTCGGCCCAGGTCATGATCTCCTGGCTTGGGTGTTTGAGCCCTACGTCAGGCTCAGCACTGACAGCTCAGAGCCTGGAGCCTGCTTGGGATCCTGTGCCTCCCTCTCTCTCTGCCCCTTTCCCGCTCACAACTCTCTCTCTCAAAAATAAATAAAAAAACGTTTAAAAAAACTAAAATAAAATAAAGTATCAGTTTGGCAAAGATTATAAAAATATATCGCATTAGTGAACATTGGCTTCCAAAGCATAAAACACAATGGCTTTATTAAAAAATCTTCCCATGTGTTTTCCATGTTTACCTTGAGTATTCAAAACCAAGAAGAGTCGGGATAAAAGTGGCAGAAATCACGGGCTGAAGGTGCTGGGTCACAACTGTCCATTCATTGGTCTTTAGTCTTGAGTTTGCACTAAGTGGAAGCTGGTATTTTTCTCCTCATACCTTCAGGAGCCCCGCCCCCTCCCCACCACTTCCACCCAAGACAGAAGCACATTAGCAACCTGAAAATAAAGGACAGGCTTTTTTTTTTTTTTTTTTTAAATTTCATTTATTTATTTATTTATTTATTTATTTATTTATTTATTTATTTATTTTAGAGAGAGAGAGTGTGTGAAGTGGGGAGGCACAGAGAGAGAGGGTGACACAGAACTCGAAGCAGGCTCCAGGCTCTGAGCTGTCAGCACAGAGCCCGACGCGGGGCTTGAACTCACGAACCGCGAGATTGTGACCTGAACCGAAGTTGGATGCTCAACTGACTGAACCACCCAGGCGCCCCAGAGGACAGACTTTTTTAAAGCCCCTCTTTCAGCACAGTATCTACTAGTCCCATCAGAAAATGGTCTCTGTCACCATTGGAACTCTCTAGGATAAAAGCAGTTTTTTTTTAATTTGCCCAGTTGTGAAGAAATTCTGTTCCTCTCTGACATAAATGATCATGTTTGGCTGAAGCCAAGAGAAATACAAAATGTCGTATTTTAGCCCTACATGACCAGTTTTCAAAGGGTGCTTTGGTGTGAACGCCACATGGCCATCCTGTTAATGTGATGGATGGGGTCTTACAAATAACTATTTTTCTGCCCCCATCATCAACAAATCTGAAAAACTTCTCTCTTTCCACAAACCCTAGGGATGGCCCTCAGAGCCTGGGGTCTTCGTGTCTCAGTGCCCAGTAGGAGAGAAGATTTCCATATTCGAAATTTGGGGACAAGTGAAAATAACTCTGTCTCTCCTTGAAGGGTTAATGCTCCAACCAGCTCTGGATTGGTTCGCCCGAATCTTAAAATTACTTTTCTGGTCACGCGCACTGAAGGTCTAAGCATTTGTGAAATGTCTTTTTTTTCCCCCCCTTCTTTCTCCTGATGCTGTTCTCTTGGCTGTCTTAATTACACAGGGGTTGAGAAACCAAATTAAAATTAGGCGTGGCTGGTAAACAGTGATCGCGTTGCATGCTTTTAGTTTTGCGTGTTGGAGTTACTTCTTGTCCCTGTGTTGCTTGCCTCCCACTTTTTTTTTTTTTTTTCCGAAGGAAATATCATAAGCTCTTTTAGAAATACTCACAGGAAGTGAGTATCCATATGCTGGTTTCTCGCCAGCGACTGAGCGTTGACAGGTGGAGAATAGGGCTGCAGCCCTCCCAGATTTATTTGCACATTTCCACCAGAGCAGAGGATTAATTCAGGGTGTGATAGACCAAAGGGGTTTTGTAGAGCCAGGGAGTCATAAGAGGAAATTGGTCAGTACGCGTCATCTCGAGAGGGAGGGTGATTCAGGTTGCTGCGGTGGGGTCAGCAAGGCACGTGGCTGCTGTGTCTGAGGGTTCTGCTCGCTGCTCCGAGGGCAGGCTGCCTTCTAAAAATGAATGCTCCCTCCACCGCCAACAGCGATTCTTTCGCAGTGAATCACTTCCAGAAATGAATAGCCACAGTTTTTCTGGAATGAACGTTGTGAAATCCCTCACTCATAATGGCAGGTTTTCAGTTGGTGGTTTTATCAGAAATTTCTCAAGATCAAAACGAAACCTCCTCTTTAAAAAGAAAGTACTCTCGATACAGAAAGCAAAAGTATTTCCAGTCTCTTCACGAAGAACTGTCACAGAAGATCTCCGTACCTGTGTTTAGAGACACACGTCTGTGTATTTTGCCTGAAACGCGTGAGTTCTCAGAATTAATGGATTCGTTGCCGGTGGCTGGTGGTTTCCGATGCAGAAGGTCGCTAACTAGAAGAAATGTTCTGTCCGGTGAGTAGGTGGTAGATTCCGATGATTTTTGCTAAACCAGTGTTCATGGTCTTGAGTTGTGGATTCAGAAGGCTGCCAGCAAGCTCTTAAATGCTACTGCTTTATACGATTTAGTGGATGGAACCACAGGATTCACAGAAGCCTGTGAAGCGTTTTTCAGAATGTGGAGTAACTGAATAACCATTGGATTTTTTTATTTTTATTTTTCTGAGTTACACTAGTCCTTTTGAGGAGGAAAGGACGTTTTACAGAAGGAAGCGGTTTGTGGGGGGCTTTTAGAGCTACAGCTACTGCTCTTCTATATGTAAAGTACTGTTCTGCCCTCTTAGAAGATAGAAACAAATGTACGGTCTCAACAGAGAAAAAGTTATGGCAGCTCTTTTTAAATGAAGAAACTTCATCCACGTCTTACTCCTAACTGGATTTTTTTTTTCCTCCTCAATACTCACAAGGAGAAACTGGAAGAAGACTAACCTTCTGGCATTGCCTGCGATGTGTCTCATTCAGAACCCGGTGAGCCCTCCGTAGATTACTGGCCACCCTTTTATCCGGGGGGCGAAGAGAGGGAAAGACAGTTACTGGAAACAGTGAGTGCAGTTTAAGGAACTGTTCTCTCTCCCAAGCGGATAAGTTGTTTGACCTACTGACTCATTTCATAGGAATTGGGAAAACAACCTAGTGTGGTTTTCATTGTTAGTCCTGGAAGATTCCAAAATGTGTGTGTCTGCAAATAAGAGGAGTTGGAGAAAGGTAGTGTTGCCGTTTGCTGTCTCTGCTTGCCTGTTTTCCTGACGGAATTCAATCGCTTGTTTCCAGGACAAGACCAGCCCGTGCTCCAGAATCCTCTGTGCACTGCTCAGTGGTGAGTATGGATGACAGCAGTTTCCGATTTCCACTGGTTCTTGCTTCTAAATTTCTAAATGGCTTTTCGTCCTAGGAAAGGCTTTAAAGAGCATCTTTTCCTGGCCCATTTATACTACATTTCACATTTACCTGTAGAAAATACTGTGGATGTGGTGATAATTCTAAAAGATGGTATAACCTACAGACGACAATAGAAGTTAGGAGTTAAGATAGATTGATTTTTGCAGCATATCGTCCCAAAGGCAGTGTTGATTTTGACATACTTACATTAAGGGTTTTCGTGATGTTCTTTAAAACACACGTATGGAAGATAACAGTACGTTCTGGCAAAAATAATAAAGTTACTAATGGCTGGTGAAAGGCATGTGTGTTTGGTTAGTAACATTTGTGTGCAGAGAAGCTTTTTGATTCCTGATGTTTGGGTTTTAAAGCAATATTACCAGATAAACTAAAGGTATCAAAAGAGGACAAAGAAAGTATTACTGAACTTTGTTAAAAATAGAAAGCTATTTGAAGTGATTAACACTCGAAGTGTTAGATTATCGCCTCTTATCTTTTCGTGTACGTTGGGTTTCCCAAATCACACCTTGAAGTTACGGTCTCCATTAACGCAGAAGATGCTTAATGTAGAATTGTGGCAGAATTTCTCTTTCTCTTTGGAAATGGCAGAGTAGAAAGTTGAATCGGTCATTCTAGTGCTGCTTATTCGGTTTACTGCTTTATTGTGTCTGAGTGCCTTAGAGCTGAGGTACTTAACCTTTTCAGGGTGTTGGGCCCCTTTGAGATGATGATGGAAGCTATGAGCCCACTTAGCACACTCACAGTAAGTTGCCTACATTTCAGGACATTTGCAGCTCAGTAGGGCTCATCTGGGGCCCCCAGGTTAAGGACACAGCCCAGAGCCAGACCTTACCATGATTCTGCCATACCTGAGTTCCCTAGTAAACACTATGATTTAAAAGAGGAGGCACCCGAGTCAGAAAGAAGTCATTCTCTGTTTGCTAGGTAGGGGGTGCAAAGCCTGAAAAAGGGAAGGAAGAAAGGTGGAGTGGAGAAAATATGTGGCTGATACTAAATAAGTAAGGAGAATGGATAATATTCTCAGAACCTCCAAACAGATACCGCAGGATCCCTAAACATTTAACCATGTATCGTTGTAGAGACTTTAAGACTCATGGTTAACAGTTGGGGAGGATTTTTCACATACATAATGAAATCTCTTTTCTTTTTTTTTTTTTTCCTTTTCCATTGTGTACGTTACCAAATTAGGACTACAAATCATCCAGACTCCAGAAATGTAATTGAAAACAAGTGTAACAAACTGGAAAATGGTTCTCCATTAGCAGAAGAAATCTGGTGGGGATAGATGGAAGGTAGTTTACTTGAGTACAGAAAAACACCATTTAAAAAGAACTATAGTCCTCACTGCCCATCAAGTCAATTCAAGTCAGTACTGTAAGTCTGTTGTGGAAAAAAATAGACATATGAGTCTTGGCTGTATTAACAGAAGTATGACATAAAAGGGTAAGAAAACAAGGCTTGCATTAGTCACACTCGTTATTGTGTCCAATTTGAGTCACATTTGAAAAAAAGATTTGGGGTGATTATAAAGAGCAGATACACAAGCAACAAAAGTTGTATACTCTTCCAGCAAAAGATAAAGTGGCTGAGAGTTTTAGCCTGAAAAAGTCTAAGGGATTTCTTGCTAATGGTCTGTGAGTAGTGGGAGTCTGATTTATCTTTAGATTCCTGGGGCCCAGCACACTGCCTTGCTTTTCAGTAAATTGCAGTGTTTTAGATGACTGTCTTGTGTGAGGACTTTGGTAACACTTCCACGATAGGCTGGGCAGGAGCAAATGGATTCACGTAAAACCAAAGAGATATTGTCAGGACGTAAGGTATATAGGGGCGCCTGGGTGGCTCAGTTGGTTAAGCGTCTGACTTTGGCTCAGGTCATGATCTCATAGTTCAGAGGCTCAGGCCCCACGTCGGGCTCTGTGCTGGCAGACAGCTCAGAGCCTGTAGGTGCCTTCGGATTCTGTGTCTCCCTCTCTCGCTGCCCCTCTCCCACTTGCACTCCCTCTCTCTTTCTCAAAATGAATAAATAAATTTTTTTTAAAAAAGCATATTGGGGTGCCTGGGTGACTCAGTCGGTTAAGTGTCCGACTTCGGCTCAGGTCATGATCTCATGGTTCGTGGGTTCAGGCCCCGCGTCAGGCTCTGTGCTGACAGCTCGGAGCCTGGAGCCTACTTCGGATTCTGTCTCCCTCTGTCTCTTCCCATTCCCTGCTCGCACTCTGTCTCTGTCTGTGTCTCTCTCTCTCAAGAATAAATAAACATGAAAAAAATTTTTTCAAAGAACATAAGGTATATAATAAATTTGTTGGCTGATGAATAGATAAGAAAGACTACTTCCGTTGCCAAGATTATCAAGTAGATGAGTGGCTGGCCGAGGGAGTTGATGAGATCTTGGGTTGAGATCTTTCCCAAGATGAGAATAGGTAACTGCGTCTGAGATGGTGGAAACGTTTATTAATTCATTCAGCAAACACTGAGGGCCTCCTTTGCGAGGCCTCACATTCTGGGAGAGGAGGCAAAGGCACAAAAACAGAGATCACGGTGTGCGATGGGGGCCGCGGTTGCGTAAAATCAGTCTGCCGTGGGACCTGGTAACACCTAGCTGCCATCCGTGAGGCCTCCTGATGAAAGGGATGTCTGAATTGACTCTTGTTAGCTAGGAGTTAGCCAGACAAGGGAGGCAAGCATTGTGGCGAGACGCTGGGTCAGAGGCTCGGCGCCTGAGCTACAGTGGAGGGTGTGAGAGAGGAACAGTTAAGAGAAGGTGAAGCCGGAAGGGAGTCCCTGACAACGGTTCTAAGACACCACACCACCTTAGCCTGAACGTCTCTGTCTGGGAGGGTAACGTGGGCAGACGCACTTTGGAAAGCTCACAGGAGCTGCAGTGAAGAGAATGAACTGGGGGGAAGGGGAGCCTGGCAGGTCAGACAAGGCCAGGAGACCAGATGGAAAGAGAGCTGCCCTCGTGGGAGCCCTCCAGTGGAGAAACGACGAGGACCCCTGCGGCGGGGGATGCGGGAGAGGTTGGTGAGGTGGGAAAGGGCAAAGGGGAGTAAGGACAGTGGCTTAGGTTATTAAGTGGTATCATTCACCACAAGAGGGACTTCCAGACGAAAAGCAGGGCTGAGGGAAGATGAGGCAGCATTTGGACGTAGCAGAGTGCACACAGACAGGCAGGTGTGCAGGAGACCGGGGGAGGGGCAGAGTGGTGGGCACGGTTGTGGAGCTGGAGGTGTAGACCTTCAACACCAGCTCACAGTCATTATTTTACCGGTGGGTGGTCTTGACTGGTGCGAGACCTGTTTCTGAAGCAGTGGATCTCTTCCAAATTGTTACATGGTATTTTCTCTTTTTTCTAACTTGTTTGTAATAAAACGCCTTTAAAATATGAAATAGTATAAAGAAGAAATATGAATTATCCCTGATCTCATCACCCAAAGCTCTTAACATTTGTATTCTCCTCCAGCATCTTCCTGCACACACACAGTGTTTACAGAATTAGCATCATTCTGTGTAGGACCTTCTATATCCCATTTCTTCAATGAGCATTTTCTCCAAGTGCTTCTTAAAAATGCCTTTAAAAACCTTTTTAACAGTGTGTTATATTCTCCAATCTGAGAGTGTTTAGTCAGCTTCCATTTTTTTTAAAAGCCAGTTTTACATTATAATAATTGTCCTTTGAAGTGTGAATCTTGGACATTTTTCATTAAAATATAGTAAAGTAATGCAATAATATTAATATGTATTAATAATAATGACATATTAACATAACATGTTAATATTAAATAATATACTAAAATACTTCCTTAGGATAGATTCCTTGTAGTGAGTTTATTAAGTTAAAGGAATTAAACTTTTTATTTATTTATTTTTATTTTTCTTACTCTAAGTAGGCGCCACACTCAACAGGGGACTCGAACCCACAACCCTGAGATTAAGAGTCGCATGCAGTACCAGCTGAGCCAGCCAGGAAGCCCAGAATTAAACTTCTTAAAGATTCTTGATGCCTCTTTGCCAGATTGTTTCCTAGAAAACTTGTACCAGGTCACCCACATTCTAGCAATGAATGAAACGCCCATCTCACTGTATCTTCATCAGTGTTGAGTATTACCTCTTAAAAAAATCTTTAGAGAAAAATGTTACATTATTTTTGGCTCACTTATTCGACAGCTAGGCAGTGGCTGCCCTCTCTGTGCTAGGTTCATGGCATTCCGTAATTGCTTCCAGTAAAGGTTAAATTTTTTGTGTGTTTCTTAACCCAGTTTCTTTTTGTAAATTTCTGTTCACATCCATTATCAACTTTTCTATGGAAGTGTGACTGTTTCTGTAATTTTTTTGAGGTAGGTGTGTGTGTGTGTGTGTGTGTGTGTGTGTGTGTGTTAGCAATATTTGGGCAAATATTTTTCTCACCTTTTTTGATTTTTAATTTTTGCTTATGATTCTTTTGAGACACAGAATGTTTACCTTCTATTTAGTTAAATAAGTGATTTTTGTCTTTTTCTTTTCTTTGTGACTCTCCTGTTAACTTGCGCTTTGGAATTCCTTCCTGACCAGAAGTTAGAAGATATTCTTCTGAAAAATAATTTCATTTTGTATATTAAACTCACCAAATTAGAAGTTAGGTATAAGGGATTTTTTTTTCATGTGGTCAATCACCCAACGTCCTGTATGAAATCATTTATCTTTCCCCTGTTAATTTTTAGTGCTTCCTTTATTTTATACTTCAAGACCTTTTGCTATTATGTTTAGCTGTAAGAGTCCATGAATTTGGGGGGATATTGGTATCTGTGTGGAGGATGTGATACACTTTTTTTCCAACATTTCATTATGAAAAATATCAAGTATATAGTAAGGTTGAAATAATTTTACAGTGAACCCCCTCATATACCCCAGCTAGATTCTACAATTAGCATTTTATCATTTTTCCCTTTATTATTTACCTATTCATGTGATAATTTTTAAACCTCCTGAGTCATCATTTAAATTCAAAAGCGGGATATCAGAGACAGTTCCTTTCATTCTGTTCTCTTGTTTTTCCTTTAATTTGTAGGTTTGATTTCCAAGAAAGTTTCAGCAATGTATCTTAGTACAGTGAAAGAATGAACAGTAATATGCACCAAGAGAAACTGCATGCCAAGATACGTGTCGGTCATCTAATTTGATGAATATGGTTCGATTTTTAAGGCTTATGATGATTACTCACGTGCAATGCATTTGTGTTTCAAACGGAATTCCCTGCTAAGGACTCCATCCTCCCAGAGCTGACAGAGGGGCGGCCTGGGCACAGTGGGCTTTGAAAGAAAACTTTTGTCAGAATCCGGTCACTTTCCCAAGTGGCCGCCATCAGGCCCTGCCATGGGAGCCCTTAGCGTACAGGTGCTTTTGCCCAGGGCAGCGCGTACTGATGTTTGGCATCGAGTGTCCCTGGTTCACGGTGGCGATTAGGTCAAACCTCAGGTAAAGGAGCTTGATCACCTCTTCCAGCCTAATTAATGAGCTCCCTAAATTCCCATGAGTTTTTAAGGCCTGATGGGATCCCAGCTTAGAGACAGGTTTGCAACCGTGTGTTAACAGTAAACCGAATTACCACATCTGCCTCTTAGCGCAGCATACAGCCAGTTGAATGGAAAATGTACAACCTGATTGAAAGACTCGCCTTTGGTCACCACTAGACATTAACGATGGTTTAATTCTCATACCTTTTTTTTTTTCCATCTGAGCCTTAACTTCCTGTTTGTAAAATAGGTTGATTTTATTAGATTATGTAGAAAGTGTTTGTCTTTACCCAGAATCTGTGATTTTCATCTAGAACTTTGAATGTCGTTCAGTATCCACCACTCTGTCAGAAATCTGGGAAGACAGTTTTTTGCAGCTTCTCTGAATAATCCTTTCCAGGGTATGACCGCTGACGAAGTTCACCAGACGCTGGATCTAGGGCTAGAGTGTCAAAAGCCGTTAGCTCCTGTCAGGGATGAGGGGCATTCCGGAGATCATTCAGAGGAAGCCTGACTCACAGGAAGCAGATGAGCTGACTAGCTGCTTACGGAGCAAATTCCCCCTTGACCTTCAGGAGACTCCCTCTGTGGTGGTCCCCAGCGTCCCCTTTGTTCTAAATTCCCTGCTCCTAGGGAATAATGCTATAGCACTTTAGAAGCCTAGCCAGCAAATGCTTAGGCACTTAAGGATCACTTTACCGAAAAAATTCAGCAGAAACTAAATTGATACTCTTGTACTGTCAATATTCAAAAGAGGCATTCTGTTTGAGTGAATGATTTTCAGAAAAACAGTGAAACAACCAGAGTTTTTCTCTTGCTGCTGTCCCCTCTCAAGTGTCTGTGCTTCAGCAAGAGTCAGCCTGTTACTCCCCATACCTGCCATGTTTCCTGTTACCCTGCCTTTGAGAAGCAGCTCCCCCCGTCCTTACCTGTGCCCCCCTCTCCGGCCCAGAGGAGCCCCACCAATACTAACCTCTCCCAGCCCAGGGCTGCCTTTCCCTCTATGGAATGGCCAGTCCTAGCGGGTTGGTTTATTTGGCATCCATTAATTTGCCAGGAGCAAGGGAGGAGAGTCCGAAAGCACTGCTATAACTTGTTATTTTCCTTACCGTCACGGTGGGAGGAAGACAGACGCTTCCCACTGGCCACCACCGTGCTGTGCATCAAGTGCCTCAGCCCACAGCTCTTTTTAAAAGTTAGCTCCCGGGATAGATCTGTAGGAAATAAGATGGTGAGATCATAAACGCTATGGAATGAGGATGAAGTTAGCTTACCAGATCCCAGCACGTGAGCCCTGGGAGTCCTGAGGAGGCTGCTTTACAAGTGAGTCGCCCCTGTACAGAACCTCGTGTCTGCAGAGGTGGTAACGTGCCACCGATACAGATAGCTTTAAAATGAGTTTAAATGCAAACAGCAAATAAAGTTGGGACATACTCACAGGCACTGGGATTATTTAACGGGTTAGGAAGGAAAATACGAGATATCTGAGGTAGTACATCCTTTAACTTTTAAGGCAGCTATCTCGAAGAGAAGGCTCTAATGAAATACACCCTTGTGTCACCGTGAAGGACTGTCTAAAAAGCCAGCACAGGGCCCGCAAACAGTGTTTTAGAGAGATTAGGAATCTTTTCCAGGGTAGCCTTCGTCCTGGGCTGATTTAACTGAGAGCTCTGTCTTGCAAAACAGAAGTATCCCCACCATAATGATAAAGTGTCAGTTAGCTATGACCTAATACGTACCAACCATGACTAACCCAGAATGCCAGGTCGCTGTGGTTGCATTTCCCGTGGCGTCAGTGTTCTGGGGTCAGGGTTAACGGGTAACTCATTTCTGGGTTCGGGTCTCCACTCTTCACTGATGTCAGCCATGGGTGAGAGGAGACCTGCTCTAGTCCAGGTGCCAGAGAGTCCTGATGATGGCAGTCACAACAGGGGCTGGCGCTGTCAGCTGAGCAGCGGGTGCCAGGCGCTGTGCAAAGTCCTTGACTTGGTTATCTCTTCTAATAAACAATCCTGTGAGGCAGGTGCTATCATCATACCCATTTTTCTGGTAGAAAACTAAGGCTTGGAGAAGTCAACTCATTTCTCCCAAGATGATGCAGCCTGGTAAGGGGGGGGGAGGGGGGGGAGCCAGGATTCAAATCACAGCAGTCTGGCTCCTAAGCCCAAGCTTTTGATTTGTATCATTTTCAGTTTCCATAAATGACTCTTCTTTGGAGGCATGTTCGTCCTGCGGGGCCACCCAGTTTCATTTGGTCTGCTGTCTTCTGTGGTACATCCCCTAGTACTGGGCCTTCTCCTGGTACCTTGTTGTGGGTCACCAGATTACAGCCTGATATTGATGGCGCGTATTACCACAGCCTGCCCGCGCGACTCCAGCAACTGTGCTGATACTTATAAGAGAGTATGTCCCAATAAGGTAATTAACAAAGCAGCTATCCCAACCACTGAAAAAAACCAACTTGGCATGGCCCATGATGGAATCTCCTTTCTTTTATTTTTGGAAATGAATAGGAGCTCATTAACGTTGTACCTTCCGGTAAGTTCAGGCCCACTGTCAGGACCCTAAAATCTGTTATCTTACGATATTGTTGCTGAGTTTGCTACATAGAGTCTCATGAGGGAAAGCTGCTGTGCCACCCACGTGGCACAAAGGCCCTCCACGCGCTGCTGTCGTCTTAAAATTCCTCCCATCTTTACTTTCATTCAGGGCTCTCCGGTCCAGATTTGTGGTTCTGCAAATGAAGCAGGTCGTGCTTGCCCTTTGCATGGAAACTCTTTCTTTTGTCCTCTTCCTGGCCAACCACTACTGTTCCTTTCAGATGAATCCTCCTCCAGGCAGGCTTCCCTGACTGCCCAGGATCAGGTCAGGTGCTCCTGGGTGCTTCCACAGCACCCTCTCCTACCTACCCCTGTGGGTACATACCATACTAGCCTCTAGCTTCCTGTTTCTTGTCCGTCTGCCCTGACTCGCGGTGGCACTGGGAGAACCAGGCTCGGTACTGTTGACTTTGGGGTACACACCCTGACACACAAGACCGTGCCTGACTCATGGCAGACACCCAACGAGCCTGTGAATGAGAGCGGTAGAAATGACATACTTGGTAACGGTGGGAACTAATACGTGCGGTGTCTAATATTTGCAGATCATAAGGCGTTTTTGTACGTGTTCTGTTACCGAATCCTCACAGCAATTCTAGGAAGATTTCTTGATCCTCACTGTACTGACCTGGAAATATCTGCTAACACAGTTAGTCCTGTGGTCCCCTTATGTGCTGGGGGAATGTGTCCAAGACCCCCAGCGGATGCCTGAAACTACGGATAGGACCAGACCCTATAAATACTGGCTTTTTTCCCATGCATACATACCTAGGATAAAGTTTAATTTATAAATGAGGCTTAATTTGTAATGTATATAATTAGGTTTAACTTATAATTTATAAATTAGTGTAAGAGATTAACAACCATAACTAATAATAAGATAGAACAGTTATAACATTATACTCTTGTAATAAAAGTTAATATAAATGGGGTCTTTCTCTCACAGTATCTTCTTGTACTGCACTCACCCTTCTTGGGATTATGTGAGATGATAAAAACGGATCTGTGGTGAGATGCAGTGAGGTGAATGACACAGGCACCGTGACGTAACCTCAGGCAGTCATTGACCTTGTGACGATAAGTCAGAAGGAAGATCATCAGCTTCCAGACCATGGGTGACCGTGGAAGACAGACCACAGGTAGCTGAAAGTGAAACCGTGGATAAGGGGCAAAGGGGGACCACCGTAGTGGGAAAGCCAGGATTTGAGCTTAGGTCTTCTGACCCCAGCTCTTGTGCTCTACTGTACTGTGTGAATATTCCGAGGCCGGTCTGTAACACGGGTGTTAGAATCTGTAACAGAAGCAGCGGCATTTCTGTCCTCACCAGCGAGACCCAGAGGGAGAATTGACAGACTTTTCATTTCTCTGCCTTTCCTCCTTGACATCTTCCTACCTCCCATGTTTCCAGTGGAAGCCTTACGCTGACATGTGATGGATTCTTTCCAAGTTTCAAGGTGCTGACAGTGAATCTTTTGTTTGTATGCAGACCAGACTGGCTATAGCCCTTCTTTCCTTGGGGTTTGAGCTTTTTGGAAAGGTGGAGAGCTTAGGAGTTCAGGTGGAGTCCCTGAGCACGTTGATATGTTAAGATCGCGGTGTGTTGGGGAGAAATCGGTGTGGTGCTGAGACCGTGAGTGAGAGGATGCAGGTGGGGGGGCCGGTTGGGTTGTCGAGGAAGAGGCCGTAGAGAGGTTGCTGGCTGGCTGGGCTGTGCAATTAAGCAGTTGAACAGGTCTCAGTAGCACGCTGGGGTGTCCTCCACAGGCCTGCAGGGGAGCAGAGTGGAAGCAAGCTGGCTGGCAGCATCTTTGGACACACGGTGCTAGGTGTTAGGGGCTTAACCTGGAACGTCTCCACAAACAGGTACCCCAAGGAGCAGAGCATAATCGGAGGAGGGACAAAAGTGAGATTGGGGGTAGCAGTTCCTGAGCTTTAAAATTCACGATTTAATCTTCAACCCTGCTCCGTTCTGGGTGCTCCCAACACCGTTGCCGAGGGGGAGGAGTTTTTAATTTCATAGAGAAGTTAATTTTTTGCCACCACAGTAGAACATTAGACCCAAGTTCACAAATCCTTCCAGCAGTCCCGTGTCCGTTACGAACTTCTCACTTTATACCTGGTTGTTTGCAGTCGGAGGATATACCAGCATTTATTGTGGTTTTATTGGAGGGCAGGGGAGACAGGAACACATGGAGATGGGGTTAGAGGTACCTCCTGTGGGACATTCAGAGATCAGAGCAACTCAGGGAGAGGAAGCTGGTGTCATTGTTCATTCACTCAGCAGAGATTCCCTGAGCATCTGCCGTGTGCCAGGCACTGGTCGGCACCGGGATGATGATGATGGTGGTGATTAAAAAAACAGGCGTGATCTCTGTCATCATGGAAGCTAAGGACGTGCGTGGGAAAGCAGTCCAGTTGCGGGGGATGAACTCAGGCTTCGTGCTGTGAAGGAAAAGGTGCTGCAGGATGAAAGGGGGACTTCCTTTGAGTGGTTCTCTGAGGAGGTAATTTCTAAGGTGGGAGCCAGAGGTTGAGAAAAGAGTGGGTGGAGGAGTTGGGGGTGAAGCTTCCAAGCACAGAGAACAGCACAGTTAAAAGGCACTGGAGTGGAGACGAGATTGGCCTTTGAGGATTGAGAAGAAGGCAGATGTGGCCCACGATGAGGGTGGGAGAGGCGAGCAGGTGCAGCCCCTCCGAGGCCTTCGGTTTGGTGTGGCCCTGCTCTGAAAGGCGGCCATCCTAGAAGTCTCCCGGGGTCTCTCGATCACCCCTGTAAGTGTCCCCAGCCCAGGACATCCCCAGGCTCCTAGAAAAGCCCTCATCCCCAGGAGACTGCCTGCCACTTCCCTCTTCCTGCTCATGCCCCTTGTGGAGGGGAATAAACAAGGAGATTTTACAGTGAACGCAGATTTTCATGAACTTGAAAGCAGGAGTCCTTTCAGGTGCTAAAAACCACGAGAGACAGGCCCAAGGGACTTTAAAATGGCTCTGAATGAATAGATGGGGTTGCTCTGTCGTGGTTCCCACACGCAGGTCTTGTGAGCTCAAACCGGTGGTGAGTACAGCAGGGCAGTAGGAGTAGAAAAGTACAGTCTTGGGGGGACGGGGGGGGGTGCCTGGGTGGCTCGGTTGGTTAAGCGTCCGACTTCGGCTCAGGTCATGATCTCGTGGTTCGTGAGTTCGAGCCCCGCGTCGGGTTCTGTGCTGACAGCTCAGAGCCTGGAGCCCACCTCAGATTCCGTGTCTCCCTCGCTCTCTGCCCCTCCCCGTTCATGCTCTGTCTCTCTCTCAAGAAGAAACCTTAAAAAAAAAAATTAAAAAAAAAAAAAAAGAAAAACACAGTCTTGGTTCTGAAAAAGCGAAACCTGCAGCGTTGGCTCCCCGAAGTCCTGGGGAAGATCGTTCCCTGAAGTAAGTGCAGCCGCTTTCTGGGGGCTGTCATCTGGCCCTCCTTCTAATTTTAAACTTCCACGAGTTAGGGGATCCCAAGCGAACATCAGGCCGGCTTTAGGCGGGCGCCCGTCTCACGAGCCCCTCTCCCTGCTCCCCTCTCCCTCTGCAGTCTTGCCTCCTTCCCCCCGTGACACCAGTGGGCAGGCCTGCCCATAGGCAGGTCTCCTTCGCTCTTGTCCTGTGTGCTCTTCAGCTCACCTCTCCCCTGTTTTAGAAGAATGAACTTTGAACCTGGGGGGTGGGTGGGGGCTAGAAGGAAGAGAGCCCTGGATAGTGTTGTGTAAACACTGCAGTCTGATCCCTCTAATCTTTTACTACCTGTAGGGACAGGTGGCTGCAGCAAGGCTGCTGGCAGGAAAGCCTGATTTTTTCTAGGCTGTGGGTTACGCAACAGAGCAGATCTTTGAAGCTGCAAAGGGAGGTCAGAGCAGCCTGTCCACAGGCATATTACGCACAAGTTTCCCTTTATAAGACCTAATTTGCCTGAGTATCACTAGGAACTTCTGTGCCAACATTTAGCTGGCTCTCTGGAGTGAGTTGTTACCGCCAGGCTCTAGTTAAAGCAGTCAGTCTTTTTTTTCTTTAAAAAAGGTCTCTACTTTCCAAGGTCTCAAGCAGCTCTCTTCGGCAGCTGTGTTTGAATAACGGGGTGCGTTCCATCCTAGCCTGTAACCTCGCACTCACATCTGCGAATGTTCGCTCTGTCCAGAAGTGGAGGTAGATGGCGATGTAGCAGGTCCGGTGGACCAGGCGGTGCTGAGCTTGCGTCTGTCTGGGACGGTGACCAGACCGATGAAAGGAGAAGGAAGAGATATTTTTAGCGCGTCAGGGCCGCTTGGAAACACTGGTTCCCGCCATCCCCCCTCCCCAAGTAATTCTAGCAGGGGGTTCGGTGGGGAGTGCATCTGCTCTAATTTAGTGTATAACGCATTTCACTTCCGTATTATACTTCAGAATATTCATGAGGCCTGGTGAGTTGCTGACTTGACAAAGGAGTAGCTTTGAAACCCACATTATGGGCTCGGTTTTTAGGGTCCCTAGATGCAGCCTGAATGTGTGATGTTATTGCAGAGGGCCTCTAGGGGGGCTCCCGGGCCCCAGTGTGGACTGGGAGAACCAGCCACTCCTTTTGCCTCAGAAGTGTGGTTTTCCCTGGAGGTTGGGGCCTGAGGACATAGTCCACTCTATTTCTCTTTTCCCGGGAGCGGATTCAAGCAGGCGTCGCTGTTCTGATGTTGAGAACAACATGACCTCTGCCGTTAGGTTCTTACAAGTTGTGGTGCGCCGATTTAAACCACCGGTGATGTTAAATCAACTGAAAAACTCCAGTGAGGTTATAAATTCAGTACAACTTAAGGGAAGGGATGGAAGGGATCCTGTCTGGGGTGTAGGTGATCCTCTCCAGAATCACTTTCGAGACCGGAGGACTTTTGTATGTGCTGAGAAAAGCGTGAGTTGATTTCCGTACAAGGGAAGGGTTTCTCTTCGTAAGCTTCTGCTTAGCTGCTCGGTTTTGATTGAGGTTCCATCTGTCTCTCCTGGCCGTCAAGTGTAGAAGAAACAACAGAGTGTGTGGAGGAAACACAGGGGTTGGGATTAGGAGGCCAGAGCCTGGGCTCTTCCCTCCAGCCCCCCACATGCGCCTCGCCCCGCGGGTGCCCGGTGTGGTTCTGCAGGTTACTGGCCTCTCTGTCCCTGCTGATGTGATGAGGCAGGAGACCACATCTGAATCCCACGCTTGTTAGGTGTGTGACTTTGGCCGCTTAAAGTTACCTAATGTCTCTTTGCCTCAGTCTCCTCATCCATAAAATGGGAATTGAAATAGTACCTGCCTCGAGGGGCTGCTGCAAGGATTTGAACGTGCAGTAAGTGAAGCGTGCAGGTGATGGGATCTGTTCCTCTTTCTTCAGGCTCTTTAGGCTCTTTGGCCTCTGAGTGAGAAACAGTAAATGGGCCACAGGTTCACGGGAGAGCCAGTCAGAGCAAGTGACGGACCAGGGAAGCTGAAGGGGCCGTGGGCGCTCGATGCCCTTCCGTTGTGGAGCAGTGCTCAGCTTGGCACCTCCTCACGTGCCCCGTCTCCCTCCCCTGGTGCTTAGACAGCAGTCCTTCCCTCAGCGGAAGAAGTGGCCCTTCTCAGTCCCACGTGGAACACATGCCCCAGCGTTGCCCTCAGATGACCTACGTGGTGGAGACAAGGGGCCTCGGGTAGGCGTCGCCGCTGACCTGGAGGTGGTGCCCCCCTCACCCCCCACTTGCTGAGGTCCCCCGCAGCGTCCGCCAGTTTTCCTGCACTTTCAAGGGTCGTTGTCGGACTTAGTCATGGCGGCCAAGCTCTTTATTAGCTAGCTGGTTCTCCTTGGTGAAAGCCCTTTCACTGAAACTTCCTTCTCAGCCTACACGTTTTAGACTCTCAGCACATTTCTCTGAGGGCTCAGCTGGCTGCCCTTAAAAGAGCCCCCCTGAGGGGTAAGGAGAGCAGTTTTCACGCTCCTCCCCCCAAATCAGCTGATACGTCATGGCTTCCACCATGAAAGGTTTTCAGAGGGAGGAAACCGCTTACGAGGCGAGCTTAGAGAGCTTGTGGCTCCTCTCCAGAGTGTACTTAGTGGTTCTGCCCTGCGTGGTGGAGAGCCCCGTTCTCTTATGTCTGGGTGGCTCCATCCACTCTCCACCAAGAATGACATCCTTAAAGGCTGCCCCCAGGCAGAAGGTCCTTCTGCTGCCCTGCCAGGGGCTTGGGGACTTGGGCTAATCAGGTGATCAGTCTGGGGATGGAAAGACAAGAAGGTGGTAAAGTTGTGCTGATTGTCTTGCAAGTCACAGATCTGAAATTTTGTCGCATCTCATGGGAGCGAGGAGAAGCCAGCCTGAGTAGAGAACGCCTTAAATTGACTTCACAGTGAACTAAACTATGAGAATGGCAACTGTTCTTTGTCACTCAAAATTACTAGTCCCAAAAGCCTTTAAAAAGGCCAGCCACTTCTGGTGATCAAAATCAACTGTCCTGTTTTTTGCAAACAAACCTGGACAGGGCTGGCCGCCAGTGTGGCTGTGTGCAGCTGCCACCTTGTGGCCAGAACCAGGCAGTGCGTGTGTTACCTGTTGCCGGATCCCCTGTGTGAAATGTGTCAATCTTAAAGCTCTTTTACAAAGATTTTTCTCAGTCACCCTCTCACTACACATTCCATCTCCAGGGCTTAACCATTCTGCTTCTGTCGAAGCAGTACAGACAGGACAATGTCACTACCAGGCTCCAGGGTCACTACCTTCAGCCTCCAGACTGATCTTGCTCCAACATGTTAATCTGATTGTGTTTTTTCTCTTACTTAAAGCCCTTTAATGGCTCTTCCTTACCCAGGTTCCAGCACATCTCTCAGAATTTCCCCGAGCCCAAGCTCCTTTGCCCCAGGGCTGCATCTTTGCACACGCTCTTCTCTCTTCCTCTTCTGTTTAACACCTACTCATTCTTAAGACTCGTTTCAGGGTTCACCTCCTTCAGGAAGCCCTCTGCACTGTATTAGATGTTAGACTCTCATCTTTGTGTCACAGCGTCTGACATATAACTGTTGCTTGCTAATTATTAGCGAGTAAAGGGAGGGGGAAGACAAGTAAGCAGAGACCCGAAGCACCAAATGTTCCTCTTGGGTGTGATGGAGCTCAGGGAAGAACGGAGGTGAGCCCAGGGGGCCCTGGAGCAAAGAGCCTCGTGTCCCTGCAGATGGCAGAGAAACGGTCCCCTCGGTGAGCGACGCTTACCTCTCCTGTACTGTTCCCTCTCTCTGTTAGCCCCTCCTGATGCTCACTGATTCATCCTTTTACGCATGCATCAGTCACATCACTGTCCTGCTCAAAACCCTCCTGTGCAAGAGTTCGGATTCCAGGACCTCACAGCACGAGCTCACCTCACCTGTATTTCATACCATTTCTTACCTGTGCCATACATATCATCTGAATTCTAGGACTCGAGGGTCATTTGCTGTGAGTTTACTTACTTACGTGGCCGGCCGTGTGGCAAAAGCACCGTCTAAGATCTCAATTAAGACATCTGTTATCAAGCGTCTGTGGGTGTAAGCCGCTGTGCTGGTCACCGGAACCACCAGAAAAGAAGGTGTCGTTCTGTGCCTGCAAAGAGCTGATAGTCCAGGAGAAGGGAGAAGACGAAAAACATGCAGGCAGCGTTGAGGAACGAGATAGCAGAAATGAACATGTCACAAGGCGGTGTGTGATTAATTGCCAAATAAATGGCTCAAGAGCGTGGTGGTGACTACAGAAGATGATGTATGTGGAAGTGCCTCTCGGCTGAAAAATTCCCAGTTCCGGGCAGCACTGCCATCCGCCCCTGTCCCACTCGGACGTGACTCTGGTTCCACTTCACACACCTAGGCACCTGGACGGCCGTGCAGAGTCCTTGTGGGACGAGGCCCTGCTGGCCCCCCACCCTCGAACCCCGTGCTGCAGCCACGCTGAAGAGAAGGTGCCACATACGGGTCCCTCCTCCTCATCTCCCTTCCTTGTCTAACTTCCTCCTTTCACACCCTGCGCTTCCTTCACCACTCAGCCTAGTGGTCGGTCGTCAGACTCAGGCACACTGCGGGCCGACCTGGCGCATCCTCCGCCGAGCCTCCCCGCTCCCTTGCCAGACAGGCCTCCCCTCGTGTGCCCGGCGCCCATCCCTCTCCTCCCTCCGAGGGAGGGAGCCTCCTGCGGCGGGCGCCCCGTCTCTCTCCTTTGTGCTCCTTGCACTTGACACAGCATCAGACGTGGCCTACGTGTCCCCTGAGCGTTCGTCCCTTAACGCCTTAGGGGACTCCGTGAACGTGAGTTGATTGGCACGGTACAGAAGTGACCGTCGTGAGTGAGGAGGCGGGAGCCGAGCCCTGGGGGGGTCCAGGTAGGCTCGCTCCGGCAAGGAGGAAACACTGAACAGAACGAACGAACGTTAAAAGGGCCGAAGAAGGAGAAGGTTTCTCACAGTACTCGGGAGCCAGAGGGCCTGCCGAGCAGGTGACGGCAGACAGGTTATTTTAGTTGGAGCAGGGGGTTGTCTAAAGGAAGGAGAGAGAATGGCCTGAAGGTGCTTTGGACGCCGCTGGTGGAAAGGCCTCAAAGGTACGTGGGTATCTTGGAGACAGCGGATGGCATTTATTGTTTTCAACATCCGTGGTGACTTAAAGTGGCATTGAAAGTGGGAGCTGCCCCGTGGCCCTGTCTTCATCATAAGTCGCGGCATTGACACTCACGCAGAGACCCCCGAGACCGTAGGATGCAGGTGCGAAGCCCCTCTGCCTCCATCGCCTCACCTCTCGGGTGAATCTTTCATAAGACAAAGGCTTTCCTTCCGGCGCTGCCCTTGACCTGGCCCTGAGCCGTTGATCCTTTGGGTCCATTCAGCTCTGCCCTGTGCCTCTACCCTCGTGACTGGTAATGACCCGGAAGGTGGCGGCACCCACGCAGCAGGTGGCCTCCAAAGCTGAGTCACCGCCCTGGGAACAGTGCCCTGGGGAGGCCAGCTTGGGCGAACTAGGAACTCTCCACCTCGCCCGGGCCCTGTAAGGGCTCCCAGTGCAACAGTGAGAGCAAAGGAAAAATGGGTTCTTGGACGCATCTAGTGTTGTCACCGAGCTGATAAGAAGGTGAAATCAAGCCCACTGAAGAACTGAAAAGGAACTTACCCTAATGGTAGGCTCGCTAGTGTCTTTGGCAAAGCACCAAGAGTTCTTCCTCACGATTACAGTTCCGGTCTATGGTGGTTTCACTTAAACACACCAAAATCACCCATTTGCGGATATCTTTAAAAATGCAACGAAGAGGATTTTGAAATGATGTTTTAAAATTCTGTTTGAGCTTCTGAATTAAGAGAGTTTAAGAAGTAAAATGGAGAGCTATATAAGCTATATCAAATGAGGTATAGGGTGGGGTTTTTTTGTTGTTTCTCATTATTCATAGACGCTCTGATGGATGTTGGTGTTAAAAATTATGATGCCTTTATCTCATTCCCAGGGCGGATAAAAATGTACTGTTGCTTTTAAAAGGAGGTTTAGGGGCACTTGGGTGGCTCAGTTGGTTAAGCTTCCGACTTCGGCTCGAGTCACGATCTCACGGTTTGTGAGTTTGAGCCCCACGTCGGGCTCTGTGCTAACAGCCCAGAGACTGGAGCCTGCTTTGGATTCTGTCTCTCCCCCGCTCTCTGCCCCTCCCCCACTGCCACTCTGTTTCTCTCTCCAAAAATAAATAAACATTAAAAAAGATAAAAGGAGGTTTCAAAAAAAGTATGGTTTGTTTACTATACCAATGAATAGAGATGACCTCAGTCCAAAAAAAAAAAAAAAAAAAAAAACAAACAGAGAGAAGAAAAACAAGCGAACTCTAGTATACTACTTCCTTGCCTGGCAGAATAAGCCTTTATCAAGTAGCAAAAGAAGTACAAGCCTGACTGCCTACTCATCATCTCAGCTGATCATGATTTTCCCAAAAACAAAGCAAAAAGCTCTCTACATTTTCACAACTGAACAATAACTCTTAGGAAATACTACCAGCTTGCTCAGTTCCTATAAGGCCATTTAAAAAAAAAAGTCTGGTGACAATCAGTCGGTTGCTTGACTGCAAATTTTGTGCGTGGTTAACTCTGCTGTCCCCACTGTGAGCTTTCAGAATTGGAGAAAGTAGCATTGCATCTGTCGCCTTTTGAGTATGGGATTTTTTTAAATTAAAAGTTGGTTTTGGTTTTTTGTTTTTGTTTTTGTTTTTGTTTTTTTACTTTACCCATCCTATGCCCAGTTATTCCTATACAGCTGAATGTCTCTGAAGGCAAAAATGAGGTCATTTTCTCGAGCAAATTGTCCTGAGTTCTAGTATGCACATGGTCTGTGACCTCCCTGGGGCCCAGACAGCTAACACTCATGTTTCCTCCTTTATTCTTCTGTTGACTTTCCATGAATACTGTATGTATAAAAAATGAGCCATATAAACATTACAGAACATTAAAAGGTTTTGTGGTTTTTCTAAGGCAGAAGAATTGAGGTAGATTCTACTAGAAACCAGAACTATGTGCTGATCCCTATATCCTTTGTGATTTCAGATCCATAAAGGCTGAATCTAAATGCATTTGGAGGTTAGAGGTCAGATGATTCTGCCGGAATCCATTCCACTCAAAAGAATGTCTCGACTCTCTGGGTTTGGCATGCAGTTTGGAGAAAGAGAATTTTTTTAAGGAGAGAAGTTTTATTTACTCCTTGACCTATGGGGTATGGGAGGACTCACCTTTTGGATAAAGGTTGCAAAAAAAAGCCTCTATCAGGTGAACATACTGAGAGGTTAATAAGCATTCAACACCCAGTGACGTGTGGCCAGCCTTTCAGGAAGCTGTGTTATTGGATCAGTGTGACAGCATGAAGCATCGAAGCCGTTAGAAGTTACTTGGGAAATACTCGGGCCCTGATGAGTTAAAAAGGCAGAGAGACATCCAGTAAGTGAGTTCCCGCCTGGGCACGGGTGTGTTTATCCTGCCCTTCAGAAGTCAGAGCCAACATTCTTAATGGTTTTGAATGATTCAGAATGTTTCTCTCTCTCTCTCTCTCTCTCTCTCTCTCCGCACACGGGTTATGACTGAAACTCCTTAGGTGAGGTCCACAGCAGAAACCAGCCTTATACTTAATGTCGTGTTTTATAATCATCTTACTTAGAGCAAGAGGAAAATGATCAAATACAGCTTCCTTGTTTCAGGGAGAAGACCAAGGCATGGGGGGGTTGGTCGTCTGGAGGCCACAGAGCTGGAAGGAGAGTCGCCAGTCTGAGCCCGGCCTCATTCCTCTGACCACACAGCCCCTTGTCCAAACCTTGGGGGGAGGCTCCAGCAGGCCTTTGGCCTCCCGGCCAGGAGAGGCCGCTTGCCCTTTGAGGAATGTTTAGAAAACTACTTAGGTCAGAGCAGAGAACTTCATTTTTTACAAAATGAAACAAATCATTTATTTGACCTAAGCAGCTTTTTCAAAATCTCTTTTGTCAGTGTTGTGAATTTATTAGCTTCTGGGCAGAAATAAGAATAACATTTCTATTTCTATCTCCGTGCCAGAGTAGGAGACCTGATCTGTCTCTCTCTGTCTCTCTCTCTCTCTCTCTCTCTCTCTCTCTCCTTCTTTTTTTGGATGAGAATTAACTTATGTCGCACTAGATCTTAATAAAACAAACTTTGAGTCCTTCCCACAGGAGAAAGAATTGAGCAATGTTCTGAGAACATGTTGTACTCTTTTGGGTACCGAGTAAATGTAATATTTAGAAGATGCTCCAGAAGGCTTAAAAGTGCCCCTTGGTAATGGAGTAAAGGGAGGGCAGTGGGGGCACAATGGGATAGAGAAGCTGGACAGACCGGAGGAGGAGGCTTTGGGAGAGCAGCTGGAGCGCCGTCCTCCTGCCTGGGGGAGGACCTGAGGGTCCTGCAAGCCCCCAGGAAGGAGTCGTTTCCCCATAAGCCAAAGTGGGAGCCGGCGGTCGGGGAGCCCCTCCCCCGTCCTGTCCCCAGCACGGTCAAGACCACTTCTTCCTCGGACTCCATGCCACCTGCGCCATCCATAGGGGCCAGGAAAGCATGTGGCACGGGTCCCCGCGCTGACCACGCCGGCTGTCTCCCAGGGCTTCCCCAGGTGCCTAGAAAGAGGAAGGGGCCTTTATTTGTGTAAGGGTCACAGCCTGAACCGAGAGACGAAATAATTTAAGGAAGAAAACGCCAGTCAAAGAGCGGGAATTTGCACCAGATCCCTGTCTGGGAGCCCTCCTGGGGGACTGCACTGGCCCCGGGTGGCAGTCAGGCAGCTGTCATTTATCACTTTGTTACATTAATGGCATGGTTATCACAAAAGGTGTTTTGCCCTAAGGACGTAAAGCAAAATATATCCTAAGTGAAGCATCCCCAGCGAGATCTTTGCATGGAAGGAACTGTTTCTTAGTCCTAGTAACATCTAGTGCCATGCTGGCCAGGCCCCCCGGAAACCATGTGGAGGAAAAATCTTCTCATGTTTAGCTTCTAGCATGATCCCGGAGATAAGTAACAATGCATTTTTCCCTCTCATCACCCTCATTCCCTTCACTGTTAAGGTAGACCACTTATTTTGTAAAGAGCTAGTGGGGAGAGGCGTTTGGCTGTGTCGGGGCCCTGTGGCCCTGTGGCCTTTCCCAGGGGTCACTGTTGCAGGGAGGTGGGGCTGTGTCATGTGCCGCACAGACGTGAGCGCACCTTGGCTCACACACACACACACACACACACACTCTCTCTCTCTCTCTCTCTCTCTCTCTCTCTCTCTCTCTCTCTAAATCTCCGGGGGTTTTCTTCTTCTTGCTTTGTTGTAGTTGTGTATACTTAACAAGTTACAATCTAGCAAGTGTTTCAAATTGAAGCCATGGGTAAAATTTTCCTAACAGAAGATGACACAGTAAGCTGGAAAAATGAAATAGGAAGCAGCTTGTGTTGTTTTCTTAGGATTTTCGTGTTCGCTTTGGATTAGCATGCCCCTCACCCGCCCTCGCTGTTGCTCAGGGTGGTGCCATATTCACAGGCTTCTTACGCGGGGTTCAGAGGGCTGGGGAGAGGGTGTGAGGGCGCTCTCCTCCCCTGCTGCTGTTCTCTGGTGGTCCTGGAGAATTCCCCTGCACTTGCAGGCATATGGGAAGGTCTCAGCGGTGCCCGTGAAAGTCCCACCTCCGCTTCACCTCCGCGAGTGTAACTCAGCATCCCGGGACACGCTCAGCCCCCTCTGGACTCTAAAGGATTGGAGTCGGTCCTTCTAAACAGTAAACAGGACTCCTGTCCCGCTGAAGGGCATTGTACAGGGGATCGTTCAGTCTGTTCTGTCCCCAGCCAAAACCGCATTCCAGACAAATGGACCCCTTCATTAAGGCACCCTGAGAAAGGGACTCCCGGCCTCTCCAGGAAACCCACAGGAAATGACCACACCCATGCCCATTCCTTTGTGGAGATGGAGAATGGAAGGACCTTGGGAGGGCTTCTCCAGACCCCAGATCTGGTGCCTCCCCTGTGGCTCCCACAGAGCCTGCAGTTTCCTTTCTGCTGGTACGTGTCCCATCATCCTGATGCTGTCTACTTACTTGTCTGTACCCCTGCCAGCCTGCAAGCTCCCGGAGGGCTGGTGCCCTGTCCTCGCTCTGTGTCTCCAGTGCAGTGCTTCCCCCACACTAGGTCTTAACAGACACGTTTGTCCTGCTCTTCATACGTGGTTTTGTTTTTTTTTTTTTCTCCTCTTGTGCCAACCCTGATCTCAAAACTCACACCCTGTGTGAGTGCGGGGAGAGGGGGGATACATCTGTGAGTACACCGTCTTTCTCTCTCTCTCTGTCCTGCATCCAGTGTCACTTCAAGTCCCTTGCAGTCTAACTACCCAAAGGTCCCCCTAAATGCAGGGGCTCCCCCATTCTCCCCGACCTTCGCCTCCTGCTGCGTTTAACACTATGTACCCTCCTCTCCCTGAAACCCCCTTTTGCCACCTGCCCAGGACACCTGCAGAGCCCAGCTCAGGCCCCTTTCCTCTGCAAAGCCCTGGACCTAGTCAGCCTGTCCCAACCTCATCTCATCCTAAATGACTCTGGTCCTCTCTGTTAGCGTGACCTACTTCAGCACGGGGTTTGTCCCTATGTATTAATTAGACTTCATTGCGCAGTTAGAGTTTAAGGTCTCATGCACATCACCTACGTACCTAATCTGGCGGTGTCCAGCAAGGTGCTTGGGCTCTTGGGAGGCAGTCTGTGAGTGCCACTTGATGGGTTCTAACCCATCTGTCTTTATCAGTGGCGCTGAGCAGTGACTTGGTGGCTCTGCATCACTCTGGTGGCTACTCCCTCTGTGAGATGTGTGACCGTCCCTGTGTGCAACCCACTCACATACTGGGGCTTCCCGCGTTTGCCCCATTGCGTGCCGCTTTCCCTCAGAGCCCGGTTATGCCCCGTCGTCATCTGTTTATGTGTTTGCTTGCACTGGACTCACCTGCCTCGTTTGTACACATACCTTCAGGGCCTCATACAGCTCCTGGTACATCGTAAATTCCATGCGTCAATGGTGTGTGAACAGGTAGACGGAAATGTTGGAATATCCTCGTCCCAGTTTCCGACTGTGTGTCTTTTCCCAGACTCTTGAATCCCTGTTTGTGACGTCCTTGGCTTATACGCCACCCTTTAAGTTGAGAGAAGCTCTCGACCCACAGCTTCTATGGACTGATGCCCAATGTTATTTTAGTCTCTCGCACCAAATCTATCACACTGATTGTATATACTTTTGGATTTTTTTTTTTTAACGTTTATGATTGAGAGACAGAGCATGAGCAGGGGAGGGGCAGAGAGAGGGGGAGACACAGAATACGAAGCAGGCTCTAGGCTCTGGGCTGTCAGCACAGATGTTAGATGTGCTGTTCCCTCCCAGGGGAGTATGGGGAGTCGGGGTGGGAGAGGGGTTAACATTTATTAAAGGTCTATGTACCATGTGTTATATTTGGGTTAGTTACCTTTTCCCAACTCTAAGAAGTAACATTATTGTCCCTACTTCATATAAGAAGAAACTAAAGCTCAGAAAAGGATAAATCCCTTGTCCCAGCTGTGCAACAGGCGACTGAGGGAAAATTTGAATCCACGTCTTTCTGGACCCTAACCTCATGCTGCTTGCCTCTGCTTCCAGTCTAAATGTGCCATTAAATGGGCAGTCACTTCACTGCCTATGACATTAAAAAGGCAGCGTGTAAGCATATTAATTCGGACAAGCCGGTGCTCATGAGGAAAGGCAAAGACCAGGAAAAGATCTTTATTGGTAGATTTGATTCTGAGCAGGGATTGACAGAGGTCTGCTTCTAAGACCTTAAAGGTTCAGGGCGATGACTCCTCTGGGGGCCCTCTGTGACCAAGGCTGTCATATTGAGAAGGCATGTCGACCCTTGACTTCCTTTCAGGAAAGCCACAGGAGTCCCAGTGGTGAAGTAGGCGTGCTCCTTGCCTGTCACTCTCCCCTGTGGGGTAAGTTTGGTCCAGGCCTCAGCCCCGCATTTAGATTAGAACCACCAAGAGTCACTGTGGAAGGCACGGAGTCCAGTGCTCGCAAGGGGGTGTTAGTGGGAAGCTGAAAATGGTCTTGTCAAGCTCCTATCCTCATAGTTGAGAAACCTTATCACTAACTCATTCAGTGTTCCTAGCCAGACCTTCCTGTGCTCTGGTCTTCCCATCTGTATGTGATGTACAGACCTCTAAACCTTAGGAGGCTGTAGGTCCCAGTGCTCACAGGGGGCCACAGCAAGGATGGGAGACACCTGCCCAGAACCAGGCTTTGTCATGTACATTTATAGGACAAGGTTAATTAAAGGAGGACTTCCCAGCACCTTGAATGAACTACTCCACATGCTTTTCCAAATGCTGAAAAGCTCCAGAAAAACAGACTGGCACTCCTCACAGCCTGACACATCTCTGTTTCTGCTGCAAAGGGAAAGAGCGCCTCCGTGACTTTGGTTCCTGTCCTCGTTTTTATGATCAGACCGTTGAGGAAACACGCTGTTATTTTGTAATAGTATTTAAATATTTTCAGAATCGTGTGTGATCTAATAGTCCACGGTGGTTTGAATTTTATGTTTACCCTGATCTTCCTTCTCATCTGTACCCCTCAGGTTGAATTTTTTTAGATTCATTTTTCTGTTGTTTGACAGTATGGAATAGAACTATGGCCTTTCTTGACCATTTCGCTTACTTGTCAAGGTGCTCTTGAAGTTCAGGCCCAGCTCACAAGAATGTGCCCCACATAACATGTCCCTGTTTTTTTTTTTTTAAACGTTTATTTTTGAGACAGACACAGAGCATGAACAGGGGAGGGGCAGAGAGAGAGGGAGACACAGAATCTGAAACAGGCTCCAGGCTCTGAGCTGTCAGCACAGAGCCTGATGCGGGGCTCGAACTCACGGACCGTGAGATCATGACCTGATCCGAAGTCGGACGCCCAACCGACCAAGCCACCCAGGCGCCCCCAGCATGTCCCTGTTTTGATAGCATCTTGAAGTGCACGGGCATAGTTGCGGGAGAACGTGTCCAACAGCACTTGGCTTACAGACCACACCTGCGAAGGGCAGTCTGTTTTCTTCCCCAGCCGGCTCTGATGCGTGTACCTAGACCTAGACCGCACCACCCCATCTGCTGATAAGCACGGCCTGCTCTGCGGCCTCGGCTGTGTTTAAGTTCCTCTGCGGAGTTGTAATCATTAACTTAGAAGTTGCAATTGGTGCTAACTTGACAACGTGGACTTCTCTTCATCGCGCTGCTGAGTCACTCAGCCTTCCGCTGGGTGAAATGTGAGCTGGTGAGATTTAAGCTCCTCGAGAGGAACCCTCCTTGGAGCCCCCCCCCCCGCCCCCTCCCACCCCCTTGCTGTGACAGGTCACATGTCAGGAGACTGAGGTGCCCTTGAATGATCGGTTTTCAGCAACAAAGACCTCTCTAATGGGCGTCCTCTCCTGTGATGTGGTGCAAGGTGCATTCCAGCTTTAAAGTTAGACCACGGAAGGGAGAAAGTCTTGCGGTTTCAGTTCTTAATTGCCCTCTGCCCAGCTCTGAAGCCGTGAAGGTTTACTTCCAGGCCAGTGCTGCCCTCTGCTGGCCTTCTGGAGTCCCATGCTGCTGCAACATGAGGTTGCAAAGTCAACTTTTAAAATAGAAACTTCCTCACATCTTCTAGGCAGGCTGCTTTTATGCCTTGTTTCATGATTAGAGCTAGAGATTTATACCGTATTTTATTTTGTATGCCCTCTCGCTGAGCAAACCCTGGCGATCTGCGAAATGCGTGGCTTCATGTCAGCAGACTGTCTCCACAGCGGCTGCCACACCTGGACAGAGAGAGCACCAGCACGAGGCCCCTCAGTGCACAGGAACTTCCCCAACCTCTGTGTCTTAAGCAGGAAAGAGAAGGTGCTGTTTATTTCTCATTTTTAAAAATTCGTCTCTTTCTGACATTGGTGGGGCCACAAGAGAAAACAATGACTTTTACTTCCTCTGTTGCTCTGGGATGTTTCCGAAGGGTTCACACTGTCATTTAAATTCCAGGCGCTGGTCTTCTGAACAAATGCCTCCTGAAGATTTCTGCGCCTGGAAAACATCCATCATATTGCTTTTACATCCCCATGTAAGTAGAGGCTTGTGCTCGTAAATCAATCTTAAGGGAGTTTTGTTTTATTTTGTTCCTAGATGATTTCTCCAGTAAAAAGAATTTAATGGTCATCGGTGTTTGATCTTTATTCCTTTTTTTTTTTGAACACCCAATTCCCGATTTACTATTGCAAAAAAGAAAAAAGCCTATAATATGAACTCCTGCTTGAAAATAAGAGTATTGATCCCATGTTCGGGTCTTAGAATAGGAAGAGGAGAGAAAGTTGGAAAATATTAAAGATACTCATTTCAGTTAATTCAGTGGGAGATGCCGTTTGTACATCCAAGAGCATCTCTTCAGATTTTAGTAGTTTTCAAACACCTCTGCAGCTAGCGACTCTGGAATGCCTTCGTGTACAACAAAACGTATGCAGGCAGGATCGTGAGCCCTTTCGTTACAAACTGTGGCAGATCTCTCAGACACGTCTCTGCTCACGGTGTGCTGAAGGAAGACTGATTTATTATTCCCAACAGCACAGCCATCGTTTACTGAACGTTTGCCTTGTGCTCTTTCTAGTTCAAGTTGCTTTTCCTTCTGTGTCTGAATTCTCACAACAACCCTATGTGGCAGGTACTGCTGTTCCCCTGATTTGACAGGTGAGGAGACTGAAGCCCAGAGTCAAAGCAACTCACCCAAGGCGGTGCAGGGAGCCAGCTGCAGATTTGACATGCTGGATCCAGAAGCTTGTGCGGCCCCTCCTGCCCCACTGCCCCGCAGAAATGGGAAACTTGGGAGAATTGCCTGGGCTGTATTTTGGAGATGGTACTTTAGCACTGTCCTGATAGCATGCCATGATCTGTTGGACGAGCTCACCATGCTCTTTTGACTTGAGCTTCCTGAAGATAAATGGGAAAACGAAGCTTCCAAGAAGGTATGACTTGCTGTAGGTCACGCTGCAAATCAGAAGTGTGGCTGAGGGTCCAGGTCCCTGACCCTTCAGTGCTAGCCAGACCCAGCTCATTTCCAAGTTTTTTAGTTCCTCTAGGGGCGTTGTGTGGTGCTACTTCTGCTAATCAGGGCCAAAGCTGGTTTTAATGAGTGACTGATGTGCTCCCTGATGAAACCCTGAAACCTGGAGCCAGTGTATGCTCAGACATCCCGGAGGCCATTGAAGATTAGCCATTACAGCATCTATAAAGCACTGAGCAGGAAAGAATAATGGCTAAGAGCCTGGGCTTGGAATCAGCCATGTCAGTGTTTGAATCCTGGTCTTGCCATTCATGAGCTTTGTGGCCAAGAACAAGTCCTGTGCCCTCTCTAAGTCTCTGTTCCCCCACCTGGAAAATGGGGATACCAACCAGCCTTGTTAGGTGGTCGTGAATGTTGAGAAAATACGTTGAAAGTACGTAGCACAGTGCCTGGCACAGAGGAGGTGTTCCCAAAACAGAAGCTTTTCAAAATGCCTTCCCGTCTACTTCTGAGTTTATTTTGGCCTTTACCCTGAAAAGACACTCCAGAGTTCTGACCCATCCAATAAAATGACAAATGTGTGTAGCGCTTTAAAAATTATAGACCAGGGTGCCTGGGTGGCTTAGTCTGTTGGGCATCCAACTCTTGATTTCGGCACAGGTCATGATCTCATGGCCGTGGGATCAAGCCCTGTGTCAGGCTCCACACTAGGCATGGAGCCTGCTTGGGATCCTCTCTCTCTCTCTCTCTCTGTCTGTCTCTCCCTCTCTCTCTCTCCTCCCTCCCTCCCTCCCTCTCTCCCCCTCTACCCTCCCCCACTCACATGCACACACTCTCACTCAATTAAAATAAAATAAAAATTTTAGACTGTTTCCATATGACCCTAACGACCACTCCAGCACAGGAGTGCAGATCTGCATTCTCTAGCTCAGGATACTAAGGCTTGGAAAAATAAAATGATCACCCGAGCTCCCATGGTTAGAAAACAGCACAGCTGAAGCTTCACCTGTGAACCACAGCTCCAGATTCTGCCAGCCTGCTCCTTTGCTTCCTGCAGGAAAGCATTCTTTAAAGACATAGGAGTCAACAGAGAATGAGAATTAAATGGTCTAGCACCATACCAGTAACAGTTGCAATTTTAGTCTGGCCTGAGTTACTCAAGTCGGGCCTCTTGTATACTGATGCCTGTAACATTTTGAAGCCGCATTCTTAAGTGTCCTAGGCAGATACAGTCTTCTTGTGAAATTCTTAAGCCTCCAGGGAAGTTATCCTAATCCAGCTTGCTCCTGCAAGAACAGACTGGCATTTCACTTCGATGAAAACAATGTACTTGTGCTGTTCCGCTTTTGCCACACAGGAGTTACTGGTGTGGTTTATTGATTCACATTTCAGGCTCCAACTTTCCTATCAGATTTGGAAGAAAAAATACAAAGGGGCAGCTTGCTCAAAAACAGCATGAAGTATGCTGGCACAGACTGGATTTTGAAACAGAAACCCATTCTCATGGCTTGCGGGCCAAGAGACACTGAGGAACGATTTGCTTCTTGAAAGGTGATTAATGCTGGAGAGGGAGAGCTTAACGATTTTAAGCGTGTGTTCTGTGTGTGAGAAAGAATTGGCAAAAAAATAACACTCCTTTCAAATGGTGCAGCACCTTCAAATTGTTGATGGTTAAAATAGAAACCCCCTGAATTGCAGAAATTCAGCCCTCCCGTATCCTGGCCTAAAAATACAGAACAGTCAGGCTGATTGTTGGAGATGGAAAACATGGGAGAATGGAAAGCACGCCAGTCTTTCCTTGTCGTTGAATGTCACCAAAAGACTCCACAAAGTAAGCAGATACTTCCCTACCCAAGTTAAGGAACCAGTCACTGTCATCCTGTGTCCCTGTGCATGTCCCAGAGAGAGCATGGATGAGCCCCTGTTGTTTTATCAGCTTACTTTTGTTCGTTTCCCTCCTAGTGAACGATGAGACTTTGTCCCCGTTGCTTTGGTAGCCAGTCTCCTCCTCACGCAGACTTCCTTTCAAGAACCCGGCCTCCTGCTCTAGAGGATGGTGTGAACTGAGAGGCCCAAACTCAAGACCTCCGTTTCCGTGTGTTCTAAGTCATTTTAGAGTCACCAACAAAGTCTCTCAGTTTCTTCCCAAGGGCTTCAAAACTGCAGAGAAATATACTAAATGACTTTGCTTATTAAGTTTTTGTCTGCTGAAAATGCCTTGTCAAACAGGGCTCACAGGAGGAGACAGCGATAGGATAGAACATATCCACCTTTGTTCTTCTGCCGAGTTTCTTGAGAAGCATGCTTAAAGCATAATGCAGAAAACCTACCGTGTCTGATCGGCTCTGCAAAACCATATGGTTGTACGTGTAGTGTGTACGTGCGTGTGCATGTATGTGTGTATATGTGGGTGTGACATACATTCGAGGTACGAGGACATGTATGATCTCATCAGACGTAAATAAAAGGAAGAAATTCATTCTTTAGGAAAAGTTTTCCCCGTAACTGTAGTGTCCATCATTTGAAAAACACTTCTAGGGGCGCCTGGGTGGCTCAGTCGGTTAAGCATCCGACTTTGGCTCAGGTCATGATCTCACAGTCTGTGGGTTCGAGCCCCGTGTCGGGCTCTGTGCTGACCGCTCAGAGCCTGGAGCCTGTTTCAGATTCTGCGTCTCCCTCTTTCTCTGACCTTCCCCTGTTCATACTCTCTCTCTGTCTCAAAAATAAATAAATGTTAAAACAATTTAAAAAAAAAAGAAAAAAGAAAAACACTTCTAACTGGTAGCAGGCAAGAGCTGGGACTAGTCCTTTGTAAAAAAAAAAAAAAAAAAAAAAAAAAAAACAAGCAGACCTTTCTGTTTAGATTTTGGATGTTTGCACTGATGAGAGTAACCTGGCTGTCCTTTGCCGCTTCAGTGCTGACCTTACAAATGACAACAGCACACACAGAAAGATGCGGTGCCCCCCCCAGCTACTCCCAAAATTAGTGAAATAGTTACTGAAGAGTTGCAGGGATTCGTCTTTTTTAGGTTTGAATGCTTGAATGAATGGACTCTCCAGTTGAAACCTGTAACTGACTGCCTGTCGCCTCACAAAGCGCGTGCGTCCCTTCATGGTCTGTGAGCTGTTGCTTCTTTGATGCGGTGATTGCTGCGCGTCTCTGTAAGCCCACGGTGTTCCAGTCCCGTACTCACACGGATGGAAAACCCAGCGTGGTAGCAGGAGGCATGGGCAGCGGATGCTTTTCCCTGAAGAAGGAGTTTGTGTTGGGATCTGCTTAGGAGGAGAAAACCGGTCCAGCCTGTAAGGGGTAAGAATGTTAATCAGACCTAAGGGAAGCACCCCCCCCAACCCCCATGGCCCCCTGCTGAGCCCACCTGAAATCATCAACCACAGGCTCATTGTAATTGGGTGTTCTTCCCAAGCTCATAGGGAGATGATAAAGGAGGATGATGAATGAGGAGAGTCAAAAAGAGAGGCTGAAGTTCAGTTCATTTATTTATTAAGCCAACAGGAACAGACAAAGCGAACGGTGCTGCCAGGATTAGAACCCGTCTTCACAAGGTGACGTGTCCTGACAAAGCCAAGAAAAGGTGGGGGGCAGTGTAGGGTCAAAAGGGTCTGAGCGGGTGAACCTGATGGGATCTGGGCTGATGGGAAACGTTGAATGTGGACTGGGTTCTAGAGGATACTAAGGGTTGTCCGTTTTCTTAGGTATGATGAAAGTGTTGTGATTGTGCAGAAGAACGGCCTCATTGTTTTAAGATGGCCTCGTTGTGCACCTGCTCAAGACGTTAGGAGCAGAGTGTCGGGACACTTGTCAATTTGCTTTCAAACAACCCAGCAGAGAAATAACACGGGGTCTTACGCATACGTGGCGGGGCTAAAGCAAGATGGCAGAAATGAACGATGGTTGGGTTGAGGTGGTATGAAGTCAGGAATTCATTTTATTGTCATTCAAACGTCACAGAGGTCTGAAATTTTTCGTAACAGTTAAGTAAAGCTACCAAAACTCTTTAACTCGTAGACGCAGTCGAAGGAATCCTATTTTGGGAAGAAAGCATTAGGCTCTCACTAGCATCAGCCCGATCCTCTGCCTCTGAGCTATCCTGTCGCCTCCTTGGACCCTAGAATCACAGTAATCCTTTGAACCATAAAAAATTACCTCGAAGAGAAAGTAAGGTTTAGGGAAGTTTTTTCTTCAACTTGTACGAGACCACCTGCCTATCCGGGACCACGTACACGTATGTGGTAAGCTTCGTCAGCTCCCCTTTCTGGTTGTCTTCTGCACCTGGATGCTTCGACTCCAGGAAGAGCTCTGCGTCTTTACCCAAGTAAAGGATTTCCCTTGACTTCCCATCAGAAAGAAAGGGGTTGACACGTGCCCTTGCCTCTGAATGATAAAACTGAACCTTTGTCTGGGCAGATCAAGAATAAAGACTCAACAGGCGTGCCCCCCACCACCACCACCACCACCACCACCAACCGCAGATTCGGTGATAACAGTACACCCGTACAGGATTCACCAAAGCTCTGTTTAGACCACAAAGTAAATAGCCGCAGCTGGGTTTCAGCTTTTTCCTTTCTAGGTTGTCTTGAGTCTATTGTAAGAGAGCATTCTGAAGAAAAAATAGATCATAAAGCTTCTTCAGGAAGCTGGTTTCATATGGTGGTTTAGATTTAAATAGTGATTGTCTAGCACCATTTGAAATCAGTGTTCTTGGGGGAGGCCAGCTGCACAAGGGATGCACGGGACAGCCCCGGGAGACCAGACGGCCACGAGAGTCTGCCTGACACAGCCAATGCCTTCCTCGCCCTGCCAACAGCGACGTCACATCTAACGAGCTAATTGTGTGGATGCCTTATTGTCAGAACTTCATCCTCGTTTGTGTAATAATCCTTCTGCCGTACAGACTCCATCGTGTGAGGGTTAAAAGGCCAGACGTACGGCGGATTTATTACCCTCTGGTCCCTGCCGACCCTCACGTCCTCCCGTGGCCCCTTAGAGGATGACTGATTTCTTTTGGTGTTCAGAGTCAATATAATTTTCTAGCACCATCTGAAATCGGTTATAATGATGGGGGAAGAGCACCGTGAAGCCAATTAAAGGAGAGAAAATACACTGGTGACCTTTGGGACTGTGAATAAGAACCGAGAAGACAGAAAGAAATACAGAGCAGAAAGACCAAAGTACTTCTTCCGGTTTTTAAGTTGAATTTCATTGCCCTGAATTGCATGTGTTATAATGCTGATAAATGGTTAACTGTTAGCGTGTTGCCAATAGTTCTATTTTAGAGAAGTTCTGCAGTATTTCTGAGGATTTTTGTTTTGATGCTAGATACATTAAAAAAAAAAAAAAAACGGATAAAATCAAAGACCGCCTCAGGTCATTCAAAAGGAGCAGCAAGGGAGTAAATTCTGTTCACAGTGAGAAGTGCGGTGACCTCATCTGTGAACCTCTCCTGCCTGGCAGTGAGCTCATTCCATATTAACCAGGTCACTTTCTTAAAAGGCAGGGCCGGGCTCAAGCTGGCAAGAAGTTCAGTCTAACAAGGCACATGAAGAAAAATGGTACAGATGACTAGGTTTCTGTGGCTCGGACAGAACTAAGTTTAATACGGTTCAGTTTAGAAAACAGGGCGAAGGGGGCGCCTGGGTGGCTCTGTCGGTTAAGCATCTGGCTTTGGCTCAGGTCATGATCTCACGGTTGCTGAGTTTGAGTCCTGCTTTGGGTGAGCGTGAGCCCCGCCTGTCTCCCTCTCTCTCTCTCTCTCTCTGCCCCTTACTCACTCGTGCCCTCTCTCTCTCCCTCTCAAAACAAAAACAAAAGCAGAACACAAGGTGAAGAAAGCCAGAGGTTATATTTGAGCTGTTGTAAATTACACTTTCTTACTACGGAAGGGAAGTGGTCAGGTTAAAAACAGCACTGGTTCTGTAGCACCAAGCAAGGTGGGGAGAAGAGGCTTGAGAACGAGGTGCTGACCCAGGCAAAGGCCAGCCTGCCGCGGCCACTGCGTGCCTCCACGCGGCATCCCCGAGGAGGGGGTGGGGTGCACCCGCTGCACTCCGCGCACTCTGTCGCCCGGAGAAGCCGCGCCACCTGACAGGTGACCGCCAGCCCTGCCTGACGCAGCTCAGGCCTCTCGACCTCCCTTGCTCTCCTCACCACCGCTTCCTCCTTCTGACCTCCTTCTTACTTGTCTGGGAAAACACTTGGAATTTGCAGCCCAAACTTTCTGTCTGCCGCCCACATCAAGCGAGGTCATGTCACTACTTCTTTTGCAGTCCTGTGGTTACAATTTCCCCAAAACCCTCTCTCTTGCTTTCCTACCCCCTCTTTTCCCTGACTAATCGAGCTCAACTCCCCTGCTTCCAGACACGCCCACCATGTACCGATTTCCCCCAAACTGGAGCTCTATCTGCAGATGGTTTTCCAGAACTCACCATTTCCATATTTTCAGCGGCTCCTAGGTGCTTCCACCTGTTAAACCCCTCAATTTAACCCATTATCTTTTCCCCAAAACCAGCCCAGCCCCCGCTCCACCCGTGGGTTAAGGCTGAACACCTTACACTTGCAGGACGCTTCTCACTCCCTTACCCCTGCTTTGCCACACCCACCTACCTCACCAAGGCCTGTGGCTGTTCGTGCTCAACTCTTTAAAACCCACCCTTCGTCTGTGCCTTCGTTAGCCTCCCGTGTGACCTTGTTCCTTCTCCACCCTTCGTGATTTTCATCCCTCTTCTCTCGCCTGTTTTCTGAGCTCACCCAGCCCCTTGCTGT